>NW_025954974.1:0-548607 GCF_022376445.1 Fomitopsis serialis
AGTGTTACAAAGATTAGATCTAGAGTGTTACAAAGATTAGATCTGGGATAATAAAGCGTCAAACGGTACGCCATAGCTCCGGACGTCCAATAAGCATACAATGCATTAAGTCGAGCCAGATACTACGAAGGGGCGACGTACCTAGGGAACTAAGGGGCGGTGTGCGCACGGATGCCCTTGCGTCAGTCGGCATGTATTGCAATTAAATAACGTTGACGAGCTTCGACGCGTCGGATAAATGTCGGAGAAGGTGGGCGGGTCGACAGCAGCGAGGGCCCTCTATTTCGGCGACGACTTCTGGTTCCACCACTGGGACGACCTGCTCTCTGCAAACTTTGGGACGTCTCTGTACATCAGGCTGCGCGCCGTCAACACTCTGCTCGCCGTTCTTGGGCCAGCCAGCACGAGAGGCGGTCAACAGCTTGTGTTCTTGATCAAGTTGTGTTCGAGCTCGTAACCCGGCCTCACCGTTGTACGATTTCCGTCCATTCCCCTGCTCTCCGTTGTTGAGTTGCTAAGTATTGACCGTCAGATGAAGTTGTTGCTTCTTGTACTGCCAATATGCGGCGCTTTGTCCACCTGAAGACCAATTTGCCTCTTCCTTAGCTGTAGCTACATAGTCACCGCGTAAGTCGGCCAGTAGACTGGAACGTCTTTGACTTATATCTATTGTCTCTAAACCATTCCGCTACAGATGGACTTGTACTAGTATCAGTGCTGATGTGATGCCTGGCTGCTCACCGCCTTCGCGGGTTCATTCTGTGCTTCATCCACTCTGCCGGCGCCGACAAACTCTGAGAGCATGCAGGTGCCTTCATTTCGTGAGTTCTCTCCCTTTCTTCGCGCAGCATCGTTGCTGACGTTTAGCGAACTCTGGAAGCTCAGCGATCTCGTCAAACGCGTGCGTGAGACATATTTCATCGTAAGAAAACCATAAAGGTGCGCATACACTACAATCTACGCCATGCCTCTCAGCATATGCCCGCCTACGGCCGTATATCCGACCTGTCCGTACAATGCCTTCGCACATTGGTCGGATTCATGGCCGAGGACTGACTGCGGCCGTCCTTGCGTTCGACGTGTATTGCAGCCGCTCTGGGTATGTCACGTTCGCGTATGTCCGACGGGCCTGTCTGACACACATTTAGTCGTTCGTCCATTTCGCCTACCTGATATGTGTGGTGTCGGATCATGGTCATTCTGTGTACCGGATAAGTGGATTACTGGTAAGCCGTCCGATCCCGATCAGTGTAATTGGTATCGCTGAGGTCGTCTTCGCAGTCGTGTAGATGTTGTGTGCCTATCGCTCGCACACGCTACATTGAAATGTACCCCCGTCCATCCAGACTTTCATTCTGCATTTCAGACTGTCGTCCCTGACCAGCGTGCGTCACGTAGATGATGATATGCGCGCGGAAGAGGCCATTCAATCGCGTGTAAGATGGACAGTGATCATACCGAGGTCACGACACCGTCGACGTTAACCGGGGTGGTCGCGTGTTTTCACGACTATGTCGATGCTCGAGGGGATGCAATAGGGTATACGAAGGACATGTATTAGCCAAGCACGAAGGCCAGCATACAACTGGTCACGCAAGCGAGCAGTGTGTCATGTTGGACTCGCGACCGCACAGCGTCGACTTATCGCTCATCTCGGCGACCGGAGTAACTGAAGCTACGGATCCTCTACAGCACTCTTTGCTGGTACTGGATCGGATGCCGCACTGGCCCGCGTGTTCGCTTCTTCTGTTCATAACCGTGCGCAGCCTCGATCCCACGTCTATGTGGTCCACCTTGCTTATCGATAAGCATTCTTTGAACAAGCTCAAGTCTTGGACACGCCTGCCTCGCGCGCGCTCATCACAACGAGGTGCACTGCATCCTAGGAGAATGGTCTCCTGTATGTGTTTCTCGTGCACTCGCCGCTGAATGTTAGTGACGTGAGTATCGCTTCAGGCCGTAGAGGGCTATCCTCGCATCGGCTGCAAACAGCCCGGATCTCACAGCGTCCACTGAAGCACAGAAGCGCTTACGACGTCGTGTGTCTGTGTTCGACGCTTCTATACGCGCCGGCGAGCTAGCGCTACGTTGTATCGATGCATATATGCATCACCTATCTTCGCCTTCGCTGTCCCTGCGTTCTCTCCCTCGTCCAGCTTCGAGTTTTTGCAGCGCGCGCCAAGAGCCATTGAACGTCTTCACGAGGTACGATTCCGCTTTCGCCAACGAATATCTTTACTGACATCGTACTTTCCTTCCAGCTTTGCGACCACCAACGGTCGCCAGCACCCCGCGAACCGACGACCAAGACGGAGCACCTTGGCTTGTCTGTTAGACAGTATACATACGGGATATCAGGTAGTGTGTTATCGCACTATACTTGTTCTTGGAGAGCCGCGGCCTGAGGTGACGCCATTAGTAGCGTGCTTCCCTCGTCAAGGGTCTGCGTCGCTGTCGCCACGCGTGCAGGAGCCTTTCATCGGTCCGACAGCGCAGTTCACGTCGCCGTAGCGCACATACCACGTCCACGGAATGGACAGAGTCGAGTCGATGTAAGTGTCATTGTCCAGACGCGAGTACCATAGTTTACACATGTGGATTATAGAACAACCGCATCAACGTCCGAGGGCTCCTCTTACGGACGTTCGAGCCCGCGGCTTCCCGTGGAGGTCTGGGAACGGATCATCGACCACATAGCTACGGAATGGGATATCTATCATACTGAAACCGACCAGCCACATTTGAACACTCTCGCATCCTGCGCGCTCGTATGCCAAGACTGGTACTACCTCACGTGGTATCATCTTCGTGAACGCGTACATTTACAAGACCGGAAGGAAGTGGTCTTGCTTTCCAAGACAGTCCGCGCAAGACCTCGCCTCCGTGAGGTCATTCAACAGGTCGTCATATCGGGTGGTTCTCCCGGGGAGCGTCAGCCGATCCGGCACCTGGGGACGTTTGCCGCTATGCTCGCGGGCAAGGCTCCGAATATGTCGAGGATCAGCATTGAAGATGCTGAGTGGACCATCGGCTTGGTCCGAACACATGACATCGGCTACCTAGCTGCGTTCAACTGCATTGACACTCTAAACATCGTTAATGTCACCTTGTCGAGCGCCGCCCAGCTTCGTCACCTCGTTTCAGCACTCCCGCGGCTTATGAATCTATGGTGCTACAACGTTGATTGCTCGCAGGAACAAGTCTCCCTGGCCTCCTTCCCACTTGTAAACTTCCTGGAGGATCTCGATGTGCGATGGGTTGCACCAGCAGTCGAAGACCTCTTCGTGCAGATCGGCCGGGCTTCTCGAGTGCGCGACCTCGCTGTTGGGTTGCGCGGTGAAATGGATCCATCCTCAGCAGTCAGCAGAAGCCAGACTTTGCTGGATGCGAGTTGTATATATGCAGAAACGGTTGCGCTCCATATGAATCACAGTTCTCCTGTTCGTGATGGTGCAATTGATGCCACAGTCGGAAAGTCTTCCCAGTTTTCTTTTGAGTCACTTGGCTCATTGTTTCTTGCCTACAGAACAACATTACAACCTTTCATGCTACGGCAACTTGTGGAGGCTGGAGATCATGCTGTACCACCCCTTTGCAGAGTGGTCCTGGATCCCATATATCCTGTCTCACATCGTCTCGAAACGCTTCCAAGCTATGTCTGTTATAACAGTTCACACGGCCTATGACCTGGACGATGTGCTGACGACAATGGAGCAGGATGATGTGCTGGCGCGATTGGACAGTATACTGCAGGAGAAGCGCTTCTCAGGAGTTGCATCGCGCGGCGTCTGTATAGGCATTCGCGGTGATCGCAACGCTCGGGCGTCTGGCAATGAGCTTAGCTCGGCACTACTAATACGGTACAAACGGTTCGACAAGCTCGTCAGGCAGAAGATGCCGCACTCGCATGCACGAGGTATATTGAGGTACGTATTCTAGTACTATGGGCTTCGTCAAATTGCGAAAGAAAACTGAGTGTCCTTCGGAGCACTGTGCATAACTTCCCAGACTACTGTAGCGAACCCCACAACCCGGATGTCACGCGTCACAAACCCGCCGCCCGCCGCCGCGGGGACGACATGTTACACGTCACACCCGACCCCGCCGCCGGCGCCAACACTGTCAATAGGTGCTAGGAGCGGCGCCTGCGGCGGGCACAACGACAAGACCGCCATCCGGCGGGCCCGTCACCCGTCACACGCGTCCCCGCCGCTGCGCCGGATCGTGTAAAGCGTGTCACACGTCACACCCCCATCCGGGTTGTGGGGTTCGCTACAGTACGTCACATCTGGACGGAGGACACGTCCACGATACATCATCGCCGTACTATGCGAGCTAAACAGATGTTAACCGCCGGAAGGGTGCACCCCCGGGTCGAAGGTCCTCGAGGCAGCACGGATTGACATCCTTGCAGCCCTGCATCCTGGCTTTTTCTCGTCGCATGGGTTCGTCACGTGAGTATGGAATCATCATCATTAGGCCGCTCTGCTAATTTGTTGTGCGGTCTCAACGTACAGAATGGCCCCGCGGCCGCAACGCGGGTCGAAATGTCGCTGGTGTCGGGGAACACGTTCTCATCCACTCGTGATCATGTGTAGCATTTTCTTTTTTCAAATTTTTGGAGAACTAGACGGACAGCGGTATGGATGTTGTATGCTCGAGACAGACACTCGATTGTTATAGAACAGGTTTCGGTCGATACTCAATGCATCAAATTGGATCCGGGCACTGCGTGTGTCAAATGGATGATCGTGTTTCCGAGTCATAGCCTACCCGCAAGCCAAGCACATGGTCGCTACGAGCAGCTGCATACAGGGCGTAGAGTCATGAACGGGTAAAGTATCGGTGACGTGCGGTACATCAAACAAGTAGTATGATACTGTACTGTATCTACAGAATTAGTAGGAGGAGGACCACACGAAGTGCCCGCAGACGACACGATGACGCGGATATGAATGCCACTGCGAGAAACGAGGATCGCACCTCCATCTATATGTGCCAACGGGCAGTTGACCAATCGAAAGACACTGACCGACATTAAATAGCGGTCGAACATACGACATAACACTCCGACGATCGTATCTACAGAGTGGGTATGATGGGGAACCACTTGTGGAAAACCTGATCAGGGTCGTACTTCTTCTTGACCTCCTGCAAACGCGCATAGTGCTTGCCAAACACCAGCCTCGCCTTCTCCACAGCGCCCTTCGACACCGCCTCGTCGTCATAATTTCCGTACCCAGCCTGCTGCTCCGCCGAGAGCTGCGGGTTCGCGCTCTTGACGAGCCCGATCAGGTCGTACACCATCTCGCGGCCGCGCTCCAGGTTCTCCCGCGTGTCCTCGACCCAGAGCGCGGCGACGAACACGGACGGGACGGGGTCGCGGCGGAATGGCGTCTCCTCGCTGTCTATGGCGTTGATCTTGTGGAGCGGGAAGTACTCGAATATGACGACCGGATGAGGACCCGCCCCGGCGGCGAGCTCGGCGACGCGGTCGAACGCCTTCAACACGCTCTCGTACTCGGGCTTGCGGTGCGCGACACCTTTGTTATACACGCCCTGGCCGTGGTACAATACGGAATTCTGGGGCCATGTCAGACAAGTTGAAGGTACCAAGCAAAGACGAGGGAATGAAGAACCCGCACCTGCAGCGCGTTGACCGCCTCGTATGGGATTTCCCGCACTTGATCGTCGATGGGTCCGATGTCAAAGAACTTCTTGTAAAACGCTCGGCCCTCCGCCTCGGAGCCGTTGTAGAAGAACAGGACAATCATGACAGGCTTGCCGTTGTGTCCGACAACCGCCGTCTGGATCTGCGAGGACTTGTCGCCCGGGTCGTCCCACCACTCCGCAGTGACCTCTGTCAGCGCCTTAAGCTGGCTGCGATCGTACGTTGCCATGCCACCGAAGACGGTCCTGCGTTGATCGTAGAGCTGGAAGACGAACTCGGAGACGACGCCGAAGTTGGATCCGCCACCACGGATACCCCAGAAGAGGTCGGGATTCTCTGTCTTGCTCGCTTTGACGATATTGCCATCAGCAAGAACGACGGTGGCCTGAGGACGTGTTAGAAAGGGTAACAGCGGCAGACCATTCGAGACTTCGAGTTACCTCCAAGACATTATCGAGGGCGAGACCGTAAGATGAGGAAAGGTAACCGTAACCACCGCCGAGGGTCAGGCCAGCAACACCGGTCTATGCATGGCCGCATCAACAAGGGAGTACAAGGGAAGTGCCGATACATACGTGATTCACTGTGCCACCCACCGTCGCGAGACCGTGCTCAGTTGCGGCCTTGTCGACACTCTCCCAGATCGCTCCGCCACCAACGCAGCCGATTTTCCTCTCGGGGTCGACGCGCGCGTAGTTGAGGTAGCGACTGAGGTCGATGACGAGACCTCCCTCAGTTGAGGATGCGCCTGCAGGGTTATGCCCGCCGCCCTTGATAGCGATTTCGAGGCCGTGTGAACGCGCGTACTGGATTGCGAGGGAGATATCCTGGACATCCTTGACAAAGGCGACGATCTTCGCCTCGCGCTTCGCGTTCAGCGCCCAACGCGCGATCGCCTTGCTGTAGTCTGGACTGTGTGGCGTGACAAGATCACCCTTGAACTCAGTGGGAAAGTCGGGGACTTGAACGGAAGACATGGTAGCTGTGAACCGTAGAGGCGAGGGTTGTTGGTCTGATATTAGTATTGCCAGTGTAGACCGGGTCTTTATCGGCGCTGGTAGAGGGCCACCATAGCATTGACTCGGAAGAAAACAATGTCAACCGTTCGGGCTGCAAGACGGACCACCGTATACGAGCACAGTAGGAGGACTGCCGCAACTGCGCGTGCACGTAAACATAGCAGTAACCGCGTCGAGCTCTAGAACAGGCTTGTGCAGCTTATCTTGGAAGTGTACCCTCCACCTCCCTCCAGAAGGTCTTCAGCTGTGAGAGACCGGCAGCTTCTGAAGTTCCAGCGTACGGGTCTAGGCTATGTTGCCCGTTCGGATCCCACACCCTCCCACACCGTCATCCTGAACCATACACGTACGTCAGCCTCCGGCGTATCCTCATCGCGTTGCATGTTTTTCCGCATGATTTGGAGCCGCTCGAGGTGCTGAAGCAGACTCGGACGTCGAGCGTGGCGCACCAAGCAAGGATAGCGAGAGGTGCCAAACAGTAATCGTAGGTGCACCGAGCGAACAGCGATATCAATCCCATCGAAAGGCCTTCATTCGGATTTAGGCCACGGGGTCGCCAGAGTTCAAAACGTTCAAGCTAGCTTCAAGGGTGCTGGTGAGAACTGATATGTGTCGACGTGCGAATGTAGCCAGCCTTTATAGCATACTTAGAACATGCAGTGAATATAGGAAGTGCAACGCTCGTTTGGGATAAGACCGAGCAGGGTGGCCGGCGGTTGCCGCAAATGATGTATCGACGTATCGGGCCCGGGATCTCGGCCTTCCCCCCTACTCGGTCAGTCGAGTACTTGCCAGGGTCCTACCTATTACCAGAAGCTAGATATACCTGCAGATATAGAATATCATCCTGAATGCACTGATGTACTCTATAGGCCGAGCCGCTGCGAAGTGGTTGAGTAATTCTCCGCGCCATTACGCGCCTGCATATGTACGCCACTTTCGCCGCATCGATATCGTCTGCCGTGTCAGTGGGGGTACTACTTAAGACGAAGGCCTTCTCCACCTGGAATGATTCAATTCATCTCGCGCATAGATAAGTTCCACCGAAAGGTCGGTAAAACCGGGGTGCCCTCAATCATTAATCATTCTCCAGTGATCGTAGATATCGAACCTTTGCAGGCTTGCTATTAGAGAGTCTGTCTGTTCCTGTCATCAGCACATCCGGGCCCTATGACGGATCACCGCTCCTGCGGATCGAGTCCATTTCACCCGCAATTGTACTACAGCATGTTCTAGTACTGTAAGTTATACTTGAGTTACACGCAAAAAGATGACGGACAGCCCAAATCTGCACGTTCGCAGCGGGCTCCTCGATGTGCAACCCTAACCTGGACATAGGGTTTCAGAATGAGGCACCAGGACCAGGTATCGACTATTCACGTCCGTTGTCTACTTGTAGGGCATTCAGCGAGACTGGCTGCAGGTTGATGGGGCCAAATATGACGATTCACAACAGGGATACCCAGCGAAAGTGAAATGCCAAGCGTAAGTAACAGATAGAATGCCCACAGCTCCACCGACAAGATAAACACTCGTACAAGTAATGATATCAACCTGCGGCACCGTAGTGCGTACTTAACTCCCCCAGAAAGATTTGAGGGGAAACTAAGTACTTGCGAAAGACATCGCCACTAGGCTGCGTATCGCGTGGACAAGTTACGGAGGGACCGGCGTCCCGACGACGAAAGGGCGTGTCCTTGCTATTGACTTGGCGGTGATTCTGTGGAGCGGAAAGTGCTAGTACCCAAACACGACCCCCGGTCTCGAACCCGGCCCGAGATAGAGCTGAGGGCTTGAACAACGCGGTCTCGTACGTGCAACCTTCCTCCTCAAATCCGTCGTAGAACAATAGGACGCCGACGCCGATGCAGGGTATACCACTCAGACCAACCGTGGTAGCCTGGCTTGGATCAGGGCAGACCTGCCGCCCGGGTTGTCCTAACACTCCGCAGTAACGAACACCAGTCAGTTGGCTGCGCAGCGCACTCGTGGATAGCGTGATCGGCGAAGCCGGTTCGGCGCTGGTCACAGGGTTGGGAGGCGACGTCCGCTGCACGGACGTTCCAGTGCTAGAAGAGGCCCGGCTTCTCCTTGCCGTTCGTTTTCTGTTCGTTTTCACGACAGTGCCCTGGGCGAGGACGGCGGCGGCCTAGGGACGCGTTGGAATGGGGAGAATGTCGACAGCAGGATGAGCGTCACCCCAGGGAGCAAGACCGCATACATACGGGGGTGACCGTGCGCGCGTGTGGCCGACCGTCGCGAGCCGATGTTCAATCGCCGTCGATCCTGTTGCCCAGATCGATGTAAGTGTAGCTCAAGTAACGGGATGGGTTAACCATAAGCCACCCATGAGACGTGCCTGCCACAGGGTTATGCCCACCGCCCTTGATCGCGAGCGAGATATGAGTATCGTCCTAGACGAACGCGACGATCTTCGCCTCACGCTGCGCGTTCTGTCAGCGTACAACGCGCGATCGCCTTGCTGTAAGTTAGTCGGGACTGTGTGGCGCGCCTGGCTGGGAAGTCCGGAGCGGGAGACATCGCGGTGATGCGTGGAGACGGCCTGAATGGGTGTTCAAACGTTCATCGACGAGGGCAGCTGGCGTCGACTGGAGAAGCACCCTTGCGTAGCGCGTACGTACCGGGGAGCTTACTGTAAGACGAGATTGCTCCGTGGGGCTGGCCGATGATCTCAAGGTCCATATAGAGCAAGAACACCAGGTTCACGACTTCTGATTCGGTGTGGCAGCGCTGACGGTAGACATACCAGCTATGTAATCCACCGAGCCCTACTGTACACAACCAGGCTCAGGATCTCGCCCGCTTCGTATGAGTATTTCAGGGCGCACCTTCCTATGATAGTGCCGCGCCACACTACTGACTCGGTGGCTTCTCAAGACGGCCTAGGAAGGACGAGACAGGCCCGACGTTGCCTATCAAGACAGATGGCGATCATCAAGGCCTGGATGTATTGGACGACGTGCTTCCGACTCGGAGAAAGCAGAAGAACTTGCATTCAGCGAGCAAGAGAACACGCAGGATACCACATCCAGCTATGTCTACGTGCTCACGCACCATACCTCCATGATACCTACCTAAGCTCGGACGGCACACGACGAACCCCAAACAGGCAGGACACCTTCCTTTACAGGCAACAATGTCATCCAGGAACCAGCCCCGGAGGGGCCCCGCCCTCGATCGGCGCCGCGCGAGCTATAATCGGACAGATTCGCCGCCGATGGGGCTTCTGAAGGCGGCACGTTTGCTTCGGGACTTCGAGAAGATTGCCCCCGAGGACTCGGGCCCGCCAACCTAGCTCGGCTGGCGGTAGGGACACAAGGCTCAGAGGAAGGCGTGCCGACGCTCCAGACGGGAAACCCACCCTTCGTCGGCGCGGCGCGAGCCGATATATGAGGGTACATGCGGGGAGGCGGCGGTGTTCTTACTACTTCCGGAAGTTGTGTGCGCGGCAGTGATGGTGCATCCACCGCAATGGGCGTCGGCGGCGGTGCGCAGTGTTTGCGCAGTGGGCGATCGTCGACGCTCGTGTACTGCGGAGGCTTCCATAGCTACGTCACATTTAATGTTCGGGCACTGGAGGAGTCTTGGGCTTTGACTGGAACGGTGTGACGGTGTGGCCATTTCGACAGACAGGCAGCGGAACGTGCGATGCAACACTGGTCGCCAACTGTCGCCCAGAGCACGTCAGTGCAGAAGCTTCCGCGTATGCGGATACGATGCCCGGCGCCCTCGGAGATCAACTCATGGGGCGGCGAGGCTGCGGCGAGGTGAACCAAGAGGTAAACATAGGCGTTGTGACGACGGCCGAACTGTGCGCCGTTGCAGGGAATATTACGACTCGTGCTGCGACGGCAGCGGAGGAGCCGCATGCGCTCGCCGCATGTGCGACGCGGTGAGACTCTGAGAGGGCGAGAAAACACTCACATTTGCCCCAGGCTTGCGCGATAGGCCGATCCCACGAATGAGCAGCGCCCGCTGGCGCGGTCCAATTGGTGCGTGGTAGTTTGCGAGCGCATTCGTGCAGGAGGCCTAGGCTGCGAGGTGTCTTCTTGGAATGTGCCAGCTGGTGAATGATCGTCTAGAGGGCCTGGAAGGCGACCACATTCAGTCACACGCACAATAGAGATTGGATGATACAGCGTCGGCGAGCAGGCGATGCCGAGTGCTGGTGATACTCCGGACAGCGGCTGATTGAAGACACACCCTAGTGTGGAGTCGCGCAGTGTGCATGGGGCTCGTCGAAGACACCCACGCCGCCGAGGAACATCCTGGGCCCTCATACAGTATGGGGCGTGTTGGAGGAAGGGCGGAGTGGCTGGCAGCGCGACGTTGGGCCGGGGGGCGCAGGGGCGCAGCGGCCGCGCAGAGCGGCACGGGCGGCGCGGAGAAGAGAAACGCCGGTGCGAGAGGCGTGTGAAGACGCGGGAGAGGCCGATGACGTCGGCGCCCAGACCGCGGCGGCGGAGGAGGGCCGCCACGTTGTGTGCCCGATCTTGGCAATCCACTCCACCGCGAGATGTTTCGGTCGTCTTCTGGGCCTCCTCGCCCGTCCTCCTCAGCACGTCCTCTCCTCCCACCACCGCCCGCGACAAGCACGCACCCCGCCCGCCCCTGTCCCCACCCACCACGCCGCCCAACACGTCCTTCCCCGCCCCCCGTGCCGTCCGCGGCCCCGACGGCAAGCCTGTCGCCGTCGACGACTTTGCCGCTGCCGTCGACGCCCGCCATGCGTCCCACCACGCCCACCTCCCCCTCCTAGGCCTCACCCCCCACGCAGGCCCTTCCGCCCCGTCTCCCTTCGTGCCCCGCGCACCGCGCCCAGCCCCGTCGCTCTCCCTCCCTCCCCCGCCGTCTCTCTAGCCATGCCTCCCCAACCACCGTCCGCGGCTTCCTCCTCCGCGTCCTCTGTCTCCCCACTCGCATCACCGGGGCCCGGTGCGCCCGCGTCTGCGTTCCCAGCACTCGGCCCCGCCGACCTGCCTGCCGTTCTCGCGGACCCCAACGCCCTCATCCTCGACATCCGCCCGCACAACGCGCACCTCGCAGGACGCCTGCACGGGGCGCTTTCTCTGTCCGTCCCGACCACCCTGCTCAAACGACCTACCTACACCCTCGCACGGCTGGCCCCTATGCTTCCCTCTCCTTCTGCTCGTGCTCGATTTGCCGCCTGGCGAGACTCCTCGCGTATTGTCGTGCACGACGCCGACGCTGGAGGCCTACCGGAGCGTCCTGCGCTTCTCGGGCTCCTCCGCAAATTCCGCGCTGAGGGCTTCGACGAGCGCCGCCAGGTCGCATGGATCAGAGGCGGGATCAACGCTGTGGGCCGCGAGCGGCCAGATCTCCTCGATCACTCGCCCCTCCCCGACGAAGGCGAGGAGGAGGAGGACGACGTCGCCGAGCTCGCCCCGCCATCCGTCGGTCACTCGCCCAACATCAGCTCTTCCGCAGCGGGATTCAGTGCTGACAAGCTCCCGGAGATAACAAAGAGCTCCAGTGCGCCAGCGACGTCCGCCCCGTTCCCCGCGCAGAACATCAAGGCACTCCGCACCAAGGCGCTGCCCATGAGCGCATTCACCAGCGCCTCCACAATCGGAGCACCGCCGAGCTTCCGCGCCCCGCCGGCCACGGTGTCCACTGAGGGGGTAAGTATGCTGATGCTCAGCGACGAGCTGGACAAGTTAACGGCTGACCTCGTCCACACCACCATGTCGCAGACCATAGTCCCGCCTACCTCCGCTACAGGCGCGTCCATCCTCGGCTCGATCGCCACGCGCGGAGAGGCCGTCCCACCGACCACGGTCCCGTCGCTGCTCGCCGCACGCGCCACGAAGTTGCACAACCCGATGAACACCCAGGCAGCACCGTCGTCCGCGTTCAACCTCCGCTTGCCGGCGTTCGCGAGTGCCCCAGGGATGACACTCCCGCCGCAGACTGCAGCCGCCACGCAGAGCTCACATGCCTTCCCTCCGGTCGCGGGCACAAGCAGCATGCCCACGCTCAGCGGCAGTCCAGAGGCCTTCTCGGCGTCGGTAGCTGGGATGAGGCCCCATCGACATTCCGTACCGCACGGCAGAACGGTGAGTGTTCAGATTCTCGTGAGGGCTCGTGTTGCGGAACATACCGTTTGCTTGATATGGACGGGGACGGGTACGAGAAGCCTGTCGATGGGTGCGTTTAGAGTGCTCTGCTTCTACTGGCTGGTATGGCCGGACGGCTACACCGTCGAGCGAAGGGCCATGACGAGTGAGAAGGGCAAGGGATGCAGGGCTTGTTCCGAGGAACGACGTCAGACTTTAAAGGCGTTGGAGGAACGAAGCCAAGGCATGCTCGCCGCTGGTAACGTAAACCCAGCCTTCTCCGCACCGGTGCCCCGGGGTACGAGGCAGCATTAGCATTTTCACCGCGCGCAGCCGGTAACTTACTGCCAGCGGGGGCTAAGCCCGTTCTTCACGGGCTCGCTGGTGAAAGAGAGCCAGGGCATCTCGGAGGCAATCTTGTTCTGATTCGCCTGCGCCGTTGCGCCGGGTCGTCGGCGTCATTGCAGAGTGTCACTTCACATCGCAGGCAGGGGTCACGTCGCAGCTGCTGACACGACCTTCCTCACCTGTTTAGGTTGCGTTCAACCCGTTCTTTGACGCGATCCGGCAGAACCTCGAGCTTGCGCACCGGACGGAGCCGTCCGGCGAGGGCGGGCGCGGATCGGGCATCGCGCTGCGTCTGCCCCGCCGGGTGCGGAGACGTGTCGGCGACCTGCCGTTCGAGTGGCTCCGGGAGATCGCGCGGCGCAGCGGGCGCACGAAGGAGAGCGGCAGCGAGAGCGAGAGCGATGCGGACGAGGAGCCGCAGAAGGTTAGCGTCAAGATTACCGTGCCCGTCGCGCCGATACCAAAGCGGCAACATACGTTGCGCCGTTTGTCGTCTTCTAAGGCGTCCTCTGGTGAGATGCGCTCGACGACACCTCCACTGTCTCCGCCGTCCTCCCCTGTACGCTCGCCGCAGCGACATCATACCCGACCGCACTCCCAGACCTTCCCTGCCCCCAGAGAGACGCGGCCAGGCCCGCCGACGCTGCCCATCAAGATTAAGCCCAAGCCCCAGCCCCTCGAAGACGGCGGCGTCGACTCCGCGGACGATTCCGCGGACGCGACGTCCGCGTCGAGCCAGAGCTCGCCGAGCGCGGAGGAGCTGACGCGCGCGCTGGAGCTGCAGTTCTACAGGATCGAGCTGGGGGAGCAGCGGCGCCTGATGGGCGTGATGGAGCACCATAGCATGGAGAGTCAGGCGGGCGCGGTCAGCGTGAGCGCGGCGGGCGTCGTCCCGGTCGGCGCGGCTGCTGCTGTTGCATCTAGGGCGAAGGGTGGGGAGAAAATGAAGCTGGGAGAGGAGGACTTCCCGTTCAGCATTACTGCGGGATTGGAGAAGGGGAACAAGAACAGGTGAGTTGTGTGCGTCGGATTCGGATGGTTTGTGCGGGCTCTTGAGGCGGAAGGTGGGCCGCGACGGAGAGTGCGCCGAGCTCTGGGTTTGGGCCCGGCTCTTTCGGGGGCGGTGTACCGATAGCCACTCGGCTCGCCGAGACTCAGGTTTTGGGTCTGCGCCGTGCTAGCGGGTAGACTGGCGGGCGATGGGTTCGCGCCGCCGCGTTGCGGGGCGTGCCTCGAGAGTGTGGTTGTGCGAGTTAGTGTGGCGTCTACGGGCATGGGTGCTTACCTAAGTCCCCGACAGGTACCGAAATATCTGGCCGTTTGAGCACGCGCGCGTGCGGCTGCGCAAGGCGCGCCCGGACGACGACGACTATATGAACGCGAGCTATGTGCAGCCGCTCGGCACCACGAAGCGCTATATCGCGACGCAGGGCCCGTTGGCCGCGACGTATGCGGACTTCTGGACGTGAGTGTTCTGTTTTTGTGTCTGTTAGGTCGGGGTGCTTAAGATTCGTTTCTGCAGGCTTTGCTGGGAGCAGAACGTCCATGTGATCGTCATGCTCACTCGCGAGGTCGAGGGCAACACCGTCAAGTGTGGCAAGTACTGGGCCGAAGGCGAGTACGGCCCGCTCCGCCTCAAGCTGATCGCCACCGACGACACTCCCGAGCGCGAACGCCGTCGCCGCGAGAAGGAGATGAATGGCGGGTTCTTCTCGGCCCACGTCCCGCCCGTGCAGAAGACCCAGCGCAAGCCGAGGCGAGAGAAGCACGGCAGCGACTCGGACGGCGAGCGCGACATCGTGCACAGGGTGTTCAAGCTCACGCACACGGGCTACCCGCAGGCGAAGCCGCGTGTCGTCACACAGCTGCAGTACCTCGACTGGCCGGACTTCAACGTCCCGGAGGACCCCCGCGGGCTCCTGGGGCTCGTCCGCGAAGTAGAGGAGGCCGTCGCTCGCTCGCATCAAAGTGGCGATAAGCCTTGGGGCGAGGGCCCGATGCATCCAGGACCATGGCCTTCGCACGTATCGGTTCCGTTGTCTTCGCCTCCGAGGGAACACGCACAACCGGCTGTGCCCAGCACGATCGTGGAGGATGTGCCCATGGACGACAACTACGTCGATCCCACGACGGGAGTCGCGCGCCATGCGATCGGCAACCCGCCGGTGTTGCTGCACTGCTCTGCGGGTGTCGGGCGCACGGGCGGGTACATCGCGGTGGACTCGGTCCTTGATGGGATCCGGAGAGAGATGCGCAAGCGGCGGGAGGACGTGCAGGTGCCCGTGCCCGCGTCGCCTGATCAGATGGACGTCGATCCGAGCCCGAGCCCGCCGTCGTCCGGGGAGCGCGCGCGCAGTCCGTCGCGTGCGCCGTCGAGGTCGCCTACGGTGCCGGAGCTCACGGTGCCTGTGACTGTTGGAGCGGAGGAGGTGCACGTCCGCGTCGCTGGCTTCACTGAGGCTATGGATGTGGACGGCGAGCGGAAGCAGGAAGGGCCAGCTGGAAAGGGGAGGAGTGCTCCGCGCAAGGAGGTCCTTCGTACGGTGGTCCCCGCGTCGCCGGAGCTCGTGGACGAGGTGCGGCGCGCTGCGATGCACAGGTGGCCGTCGAGCTCGACGAGCACGAGTGGGGACGCGCCGCCGATAGCCGGTAAGGACTGGGAATCCAGCAGCTCGGATTCCTCGCCGATCCCCTCGAGACCCACGACGCGCTCAACGGACCTGTCAGGAGAATCGACGGCGCGGTCGACGTCGTACCTGTCGGCGCAGTCGACGAGCCCGCCGTCGAGCCACACGGGGAGCTCCGGCAGCTTGTCGGCGGCCGTGGCGAAGCAGACGGCACATATGACGTTGTCGAAGAAGGAGAAGACGAGCGTTTCGCCGAGCCCGAGCTCTGGGGAAGTCGAAGTCGATGGGAAGCTGCGGTCCCCGGATCATGCACGTCATTCCCATTCCCAGCGCCAGTCGGACGTGGAGGCGCACGTCAGTCGTCTTGACACTTGGAGGTCGGCGGTGCGCCCTGCGGACTCGCCTCCCCACGCCGAATCTCGCTCGTCGAAGAGTCCGGACACGACTGCGCCTGCGGGAGGACTGGCGGACGAGGAGAGCACTGTCCAAGGCGAGGGCTCGCAGTACCAGCGCGGGCGTGTCTTCGACTATACCCAGCCGCGTCGCCTGCACACCGACATGTCGCCACCGCTGCTCTCAACGTACGACGAGCCTATCCGCCGGGTGATCGAGGATATGAGGGAGCAGCGGATGAGCCTGTGCCAGAGTTTGCGGCAATACGTGTTCGTGTATCGCGCTGTGATCGAGGGGACGCTGATGATCGTGGACGAGGAGAGGAAGGCGGAGGAGCTGTCGCCGGAGGGTACTCGAACCGCCAAGGGTGCGCTGCTCCCAGACCGTCAAGACATCTTCATGGACGGGCCAATGCACTCACTGGAGACCGTGTCTTCCGTGAGCTCGGGTGCGTCGCTGCGAGAGCGGGGCGTGTCGCGCAAACGCAGCATCTCCGACTACATGCGGGAGGACGCCGCGATCGATGGGCATCTGTCGATGTCGCCGGGCGGGACGAAGCGGGGCGCGAGCCCGACGGAGCTGCCCAAGGAGGGCGTGCAGGGCGAGGCGATGTTGACGAAACGACCGAGCATCAAGCGTACGTCGCGCATGGACACCGTCTGAGCCTGAGGAGGCTTTTTGCCTCATGTCGACTCGCCCCCCGGGGGCTTTACCCTCGCGTGCTTCCCTCTCGGACCTTCACCCTCGCACCTTGTTTCGCTCATGGCTGTCGCTGGATCCCGCATTCAATCAGGCCACCTGCCCCCTCCCTTACGTCCCCCCACCGTTGACCGGCGCCCTGGACGTCACGCTGTGGATTGCTGTCATGCGCGCGTACTGTTTCTCTCTGAGCCTATCATTCCATTCCGTCATCGAGCCTGTTTCCTGGGACCTGTCTGCCTCTCTCTGTGCTCGTACCGAATGGATAATGCGCACCGTTTCTCGTTGCTGTCGCTGGTCCTGATTCATGTTCTGGCAGCTGTATACATATGATACACAACCCACTCATCTACGCACACCCGCTGTTCTGCTTACTTACCCACCGCGCACATACATATGTACTACTGTATCCTGTAGACCGTCGTGTAGTCTTATAGTACTCCCATTCAATTGCATCGTGACACTTTTTCGGATGTGGGCGTGTGGAGCGTGCTGCAAGTCGATTGTGTTGTACTGAACGTCAGTGACTTGCTATTTGAGGTTCTGTTAGGGCCAGCCAGGATGCCGTTTGAATTTGCGCTCACTGCAGAGCCAGCTTGGAGCCAGCACTATAAGTATGTAGTATCTTGAATGCCTGTAAAGGGCGCAGGCTGATCTCATGATCAGCTCTGCACGTCGACGGTAGCCACGCTGGAGAGCTTTCCGGTCGCCAGTTGTCGTTGTCCAGCTCAATGCGGTGCCTACCGCCGGCAAGTAACCGGCGTATCCCCAGCATGCATGCCGCGGCGGTCACATACAGTCTCGGTTCGCAACCCTACGCAGCCTCGATCCCACGTCTATGTGGTCCGCCTTACTTATCGATAGGCACCCATTGAACAAGCTCAAGGTTCGGACAGCCTGCCTCGCGCCGCGCGCTCACTAGAACGAAGTGCGGCACTGTATTCAAGGAGAGCGGTCCTCCGTATGTATTTCTCGTGCATCGCCGCTGGATGAAATCAGTGACATGAGTACTGCTTTGCAGAGTCTCCAGGCCGTAGAGGGCTATCCTCGCAATGACTGCGGACAGTCTGGATCTCACCGCGCCTACTCACTCGAAGCAAAGAACCACTTGCGACGTCGTGTGTCTGTGTTCGACGCTTCTATACCCGCCGGCGAGCGCGCGCTACGTTGCATCGATGCATATATACCAGTTATCATCGCCTTCGCTGTCCCCGTGCCCTCCCCCTCGTCCAGCTTCAAGCCTGAGTTCTTGCAACGCAGACCAAGAGCCATTTGAACTCCTCACAAAGTATGACTCCGCCTTCGCCAACGGATATCTTTACTGACACCGTGCTTTCCTTTTAGCGTCGCGACCACCAACGAGCGCCAGCACCGCGCGAACCTACGACCAAGACGGCGCATCTGGCTTGTCTGCCAGGGAGCCAGTGTACATACCGGATATCAGGTAGTGTGTTATCGCACTATGCTTGTTCTGGGAGAGCCGCAGTCTGAGATGATGAGGCTATTAGTAACGTGTTTCCACCGTCGACGGTCTGCTGTCGCCACGGGCAGGAGATTCTCAACTGTGCGACAGCGCGGTCACGTCGCCGTAGCGCACATCCCACGTTGACGGAATGGACAGAGCCGAGTCAATGTAAGTGTCATTGTCCAGACACGGGTACCTTAGTTCACACATGTGAATTACAGTACAGCCGCAACGTCCGAGAACTCCTCTCGTGGTCCTTCGATCCCGCGGCTTCCAGTGGAGGTCTGTGAACGGATCATCGACTCCATCGCTGCGGGATGGGATACGCGTTATGCTGATGCAAAGGGCGAGCCACATCTGACCACTCTCACATCCTGCGCGCTCGTATGCCAAGACTGGTACTTCCTGACGTGGTACCATCTTCGTCAACGCATCCATCTACGAGACCGGAAGGACGTCCTCTCGCTCTCCAAGACACTCCGCGCAAAGCCTCGCCTCCGTGAGGTCATTCAACAGGTCTTCATATCGGGTGGTTCTCCCGGGGAGCGTCAACCGATCCGGCACCTGGGGACGTTTGCCGCTATGCTCGCGGGCAAGGCTCCGAGGTTGTCGAGTATCACCATTGAAGATGCTGAGTGGACCATCGGCATGGTGCGAATGGAGGACATCGGCTTTCTAGCGCTGTTCAGCTCCATCAGCACTCTAGACCTCTCCAATGTCACCTTGTCGAGCGCCGCCCAGCTTCGCCACCTCGTGTCAGCACTCCCGTGGCTTAGTGAATTATGGTGCTTCAATGTTGACTGCTCGCAGAAACAGCACGTCTCCCCGGCCTCTCTCCCACTAAACTGTGCAAATCTGGACAATCTCAATGTGCGATGGGTTGCACCAGCAGTCGAAGACCTCTTCGTGCAGATCAGCCGGGCTTCTCGAGTGCGCGATCTCGGTATTGGGGTGGACGGCGAGTTGGATCCATCCTCGGCAGCTAGCAGAAGCCAGACTTTGCTGGATGCGAGTTCCACATCTGCAGAAACGGTTCGACTCTATATCGATCCCAGTTCTCCTGTTCGTGACGATGCAATTGATGCCACAGTCGGCAGGTTTTCCTAGTTATCTCTCGAGCCACTTCGCTGATTGTTTCAGGCCTACAGAGCGACATTGCAACCTGTCACGCCACGACCACCTGCGGAGGTTGGAGATCTGGCTGGAGCACCCCTTTGCAGAGTGGCCCTGGATCCCGCATATCCTGTCTCGCATCGTCTCGAAGCACTTCCAAGTTATTTTTATTGTGTCATATCTTCGAATGGACCACATGGCGGAAGACCTGGACGGACTGCTGGCGGCAATGGAGCAGGATGGTCTCCTGATGCGATTGGACAGTATAATGCAGGCGAAGCGCTTCTCCGATACTGTTGCGTCGCGTGGCTTCTGTATAGGCATTGTCGAGGATGGAGGCTATTGGACGTCGCGCAATACTGGGATGGGTTCAGCACTACGAGAGCGGCACGATCGGTTGGACGAGCTCGTCAGGCGGAAGATGCCACACTCGCATGCACGAGGTATTTTGAGGTACGTAGTAATATGGAGTTGGTCAGATCGCGAAGGAAAGCTGAGTGTCCCTTGAAGCACTGTGCATAACTTCCAAGAATTCGTCAGCTGGAGGGAGGACATGCAAAAGATACATCGTCGCCGTAAGCGAGCTGAACAGAAGAAACTCGCCGGAGAAGATGCGCACCCCCCAGGCGGAGGGTCCTCGAGGCAGCACGGATTGACATCCTTGTAACCCTGCATCCTGACTCGCATCGTGGTATGGAGTTCGTGAGTATGGAACCATCATCCTCAGGCCGCTCTGCTAATTTGTTGTGGGGTCTCAACGTATAGAATGGCCCCACGGATCAATATGTTGTTGTCGGAGAAAGGGTTCGCGCTCACTTATGCTTGTATCATACACGGTCATCTCTTGGAATTGTGTTGGACAGATGATGGTATGGGACCGTACTTTATTGCTTAAGCCTGAGCGCGTGAGCCACAGAGACGAAACACAGGGAGCGCAAATGAGTTCACCAAAGTCTTCCACCTCCAGCTGACGTCGACGAACGCTGAGGGTCGAGCGAGAATGTCGTCATGACCTCCTGGTGCCTCGACGCAAAACATGCAGGCATTGTGGCAACACAGCGAAGCGTAGGTACTAACGGAGTGTCGTCGTGACAGACTCGCTACTTGCATGCAAACCTACGATATCGTGCCTCATGAGCCTGAAACGGTGAAGCTTACGGTTCGAATACTGTCTAGTATATCACCGGGTAGAAATATATGGACACAGATGTGGTGAAGCAGGCCGATATTAGCTCGTGCGCGCAGGCATCATCCGAGGTGCGTTATTTATCCGTACTTTCTCCTGCGATCGCGCTCATCTGGCCCGGTATGCGTAGCGCGAAGTTCGTGTTCAAGAACCAGAACATCAAGGACCCTTGCGGGTGCGGAGAGTCGTTCAGCGTCGGCTCGTGCGCGGCGCGAGGTGTACGCTGACCACGTTCTTTATATCCCCCGGGTGCGTCCTCGTACCAGTCCATCTCCCTTCCGATGATGGAGAAGAGCGCCTTGCTGTCGATGAGGATGCGGACGTTCACGCCGTCCTGCTCGACCACCTCGTCGAACTTGCCGGGCTTGTCGAGGTACTCGAGGTGGTACGAGAGCCCTGCGCAGCCCTCGTTCCGCACGCATATCTGTATGAGCTGGGGTGTGGGCCCTTGAGCAGTGCGCAGAGCCGCTGCACAGCGCCGGGTGTCTCAGACGCACCGCACATCGTTGGTCTCGTACAGGTCGTGACTAGAGGGGTCCGGGGCTACGCACGACAGCTTCGGCCGGTGTGATAGTGGGCTTGCGCCGCTCGGCCTTCGGAGCGGGCGGCGGGCGCGTTGCTACTTGCGGCGACGCCGCGTTTGTCGACGACTCTTTCGCCTTCGCCTTCTAGAAGGGAATGATCATAGGGGGTGTCTGTCCCAGCAGCCTGGACGGATGTTGCGGTCGGAGGATGTTGTAGTCGGCGGGTCGTCGCGAGAAGGTGGACATCATGGCATGGCGGCGGTGGGAAGGAACGTACGTCATGACACGGCTGGACGGGGACACGGCGAAGGAGGACGCGAGGGAGAGTGCTTGTGTGCGGTGGAGGCGAGCAACTGCGGACGTCATGGCTGCAGCGTTAGGGTGAGAGGTCGTCGAGGGAGAGGACGACGAGCATGGGGACGGGGAACAGAAGAGCGGTGTCGGAGGATAGCGGTTGTGCGGCACGTACTGCGAACGAGGCGATCGAGGTTGCCGGAAGTACGGGAATCGACCCCTTTGTCCGCCCTCCATCATATGCGGCTCACACCGCTCGCGCTATCCCGTCGTCGAGCAGGATCACCCCGTATGTGCCCACTATCGCGCCGTCGACGGATGTGCACAACGCACGCGCACCTCATCACACCGTAACCATTCGTGCACTTGATCGGGCCATCTCCCAACGTTGCGCTCGAGGTTTGCTGAGGGCAGACGCCGCCGGAGGTTGATGCAGATGTCCTGGTTGATATGCACACGCGTGTCCCTGCTGTCGTGGAGAATGTGTGCGTGGCGACGACAAAAACACAAAAACGCGCGCGCTCGTCCTGATGCAGGGAGGTTGAGCAGTCGAGATGGACGTAGGGCCCGGGCTTGGTGAAGGACAACGGTGGTGGTCTGTAACGAGTAGTTAGTCCGCCGAAACCAGAGGAACACTAACTGATATCGGTACGCGACTCGACCCGACTCGTTCTGCTCGACTTGCTACTCGACTAGTGTTGCACACGCGACCGTCTCGTCGCACCAATGGGCCCGAGTCGGGACTGCGAGATGAGAGAACTGGGGAGAGTCGATAGGGATCATGGCGACGCGGCCTGACGCGGCCCCGTATCAATACACACGAAGAGACATGAGCCATGTCAGCGAGAGTGAGAGACTAGCAGAAGAGACGTCGGCAAGTGGGAGGCGGTTCGAAGGAAGCGCGACGCGTGAGTGGTTGACGGATCGGGAAGGAATGATACCCAATGAGGAAAGTATTGCATAACGGCCACATGGGCAGCCTTCTGGGTGACGGACGTTGGTTGATTCCCCCTCCAGCGTTGACGTTGAACGCTTCACGAACCAGCGTTGGTGTTCATAGAGTAGTGATCGCATGATTCTGTACACACATGACATCCCGCCTCGGCGATTCAAGGGGCGCCACTAACCCCAGTCTGGGGGTCCCCCGACGCCGCGCGCGCGTCAAGCGCGTATTGTCACACCGAGTATGTGCACGACAGCGCATCGGCGGACAGCAATAATGGACCCGACGTACGTGTTCACGAACATCAATTGGCCGTCACCGCTGCAAGCCACCATGTACCGTTGGTCAGCAAGATTCCAGCGCCGAGAGAATCCTCGTGCCACTCTCGCAGACTCTCACCAACACATCGACACGCCGACTCGAGCAGCAGACGTGAGTTGCTCCGTGTAGACACGCCAAACACTGGTATACAGGTGTTGCTCAACTTTGCCACAGCTTGGCTGCTTCCGCAGCGGGCAGGCGGGGCTTGAGCACGGCGTGAAACCTCGAGAACTCCGCATACAGCTTGTCCCTGTCACTCGTACTCTCACCCGTGCATTCAACGACTTCTATCCTCAGTCAGCTCTCAACGTCCCGCCCACAGCTATCCACGAGCAGCTAGGAAACTCCAGACCGACACGTCACAGATGAATGCGAACAACTCGTGCCACAAACGCGGACTCACCACTCCCCGGACAGGTACCTAGCCTGCGCCAAGCTCACAAGGGCCCCTTCAAGCCTCCACGCGGTCCTTGCCAATCCAGGGACACTCGCCGTCTACGATTGAGCCACCGCCGCTTAGCCAGGGCGCTGGGTAGCGAACCTGCCCCGACAACCAGCCTGACTCGCGGATCCCATCACAAGGAGTCACCGTGCGCCTGGGTAGAGGTGTGTGCCAGACATGCGGCTTTCAACTCGAACCTGGCTGACCCAATCATGCGCAGGCCCTCGATGTCGAACGATCTCCATACGCACTCAACACCAATACGCGCGATGGAACGCGCTGGGCTCCCGGCGCACGGAGCAACTCTTCTGCGGTCACCGCTGCCGAACTACCCATCGCCCATGTGCGGGGGCGCGCGGTGCACGGTCACCAACCTCGCTCGAAAGATCAAGCCGTGCGCATCAATGCGAACACTCTCGGAAAGCTCACGCACGCTCATCTTCGAGGGCGGCGTCTTCAACTATGGGCAAACTCGCATGCCGCGCATCTCCCCAACTGCACGTCGCCCTCGCTCGCGCCCAGCGCCCTCCCCTACTTCTCCACGCCGCAACCGCAGTGAGACTACGCGGTGCCCTCTGTCGATGTTCGCGTTGGCTTCGGGCCGGGTGGTCGCATCCAGAGGGCACCGACCTCCCTGCCTCGCAGACCTCCCCTCTCCGAGTCGCCCGTCGCGGTGGTCCTCTTGGGCGGAAGAAGATCGAGCGCATCGGAGAAGTTGGCGGCCCTTCCGGACGGCAGCGCGAGCGGCGCGGACACCGTTCCCAAGCAGGCGCGCGACGATGCTTCAACTCTGATCGGCATTATGTGCGCCGCCGCCCTGCTGTCGCACAGAGTAACGTTCAAGTTCCCTTCGAGCGTCCCCGCTACCCGCGCCACGATCCAGCGCTGCTTCCCCGAATATTCTGCCTGGTCAAGCACTGACCCACGGTCCCTCTTCTCACCCCCCAAGCCATCGCAGATCGCAAGGACCGCTCATGGCAAATCCGGCGTCTCGTGCGCCTCTTAGGTCTGCCCGACTCCCACCTCGTGTCCACCGCGACCCTGCGCGCGTGACATTGAGCTCGATCGGGCTGCCGCGCACGGACTGAGCACGCCTGTGAATGCGCGCAACTGGGACCGGCGACGCTGGGCGTGATTTGCCCGCCGCGAGTGTGACCGCGGACCGCGCGCAAGCAGCGAACGGTGAGAACGGTGCACGCCGTCCAAGGCAATGCCATGTACCTGGGCCTTTCTCCTCCACCCGGCTCACCGCTTACCTTCCCGTCTCGCCTATTCAACTCATCCCTCACGCTCTATAATCATTGGAGCTACCCGACGCAGCATGCAGAGTGTCTCCTCGCATCGCTGGACATGGCCACATCGCAGCTGCTGACACGGTCCTCCTCATCCGTTTAGGTTGCGTTCAACCCGTTCTTTGACGTGATTCTGCAGAACCCCGAGCTTGCGCACCGGACGGAGCCGTCCGGCGAGGGAGGGCGCGGATCGGGCACCGCGCTGCGTCTGCCCGTCGAGTCCGAAGACGTGTCGGCAACCTGCCGTTGGAGTGGCTCCGAGAGATCGCGCGGCGCAACGGGCGCACGAAGGAGAGCAGTAGCGAGACCGAGACCGACGCGCACGAGGAGCGTCAGAAGGTTAACGTCAAGGCTATCGTGCCCGTCGCGCCGCCTGTCGTCTTGTATGGCGTCCCGAGGTGAGATGCGCTCGACGACACCTCTCCTGTCTCCGCCTTCCTCCCTCGTACGCTCGCCTCCGCGTCATCAGCAGCGGCATCACACCCGGCCGCGCGCTCAAACATTCCCTGCCGCCAGAGAGACGAGGCCAGGCCCGCCAGCTCTGCCCATCAAGTTCGCGCCCAAGCCCAAGCCCCCGAAGATGGCGCCGCCGACTCCGCCGACGGCGAGGCGACGTCCGCGTCCAACCAGAGCTCGCCGAGTGCGGAAGAGCTGGCGCGCGCGCTGGAGCTGCAGTTCTACAGGACCGAGCTGAGGGAGCAGAGGCGCCTGATGGGCGTGATGGAGCATCATAGCATGTAGAGCCAGGCGGGTGTTGGAGTGGGCGGAGGCGCGGTCAGCGTGAGTGCGGCAGGCGTCATCCCGGTGGCGACGGCTGCTGCTTGTAGGACGAAGGTTGGGGAGAAGGGCAAGCTGGGGAGGAGGCCTTTCCGTTTCGCATTACCGCGGAATTGGAGAAGGGGAACAAGAACAGGTGAGCGCGTTTGCTTTCGGATGCCGGAGGGGATTGCGCACGTTCTTGAGGCGGCGGCGGAATGCCAGTCTTTCTGGGTGTCTTCAGTGCGCCGGGCTGCTGGTGTGGACCCAACTCTTTCGGGCGCGGTGCGCCGATTGGTGCTGCCTCGCGATGTTTGGGGGCTAGTGCGACACTACTGGTTGGGTGCTTACATCAATCGTCGATGGGTACCGAAACATCTGGCCGTTCGAGCACGCGCGCGTGCGGCTGCGCAAGGCGCGCCCGGACGACGACGACTATATGAACGCGAGCTATGTGCAGCCGCTCGGCACAACGAAACGCTATATCGCGACGCAGGGCCCGTTGGTCGCGACGTATGCGGACTTCTGGACGTGAGTGTTCGGTGTTCTTGTGTCTGTTAGGCCGACGTGCTTAGCAATTGTTTCTTCAGGCTTTGCTGGGAGCAGAACGTCCATGTGATTGTTATGCTCACTCGTGAGGTCGAGGGCAACACTGTCAAGTGTGGCAAGTACTGCGCGGAAGGCAAGTATGGCCCGCTCCGCCTCAAGCTGATCGCCACCGATGATACTTACGAGCGTGAACGCCGTCGCCGCGAGGAGATGAATGACGGGTTCTTCTCGGCCCACGTTCCGCCCGCGCAGAAGCCCACGCGCAAGCCGAAGCGGAGAGAGAACCACGGCAGCGACTCGGACGGCGAACGCGACATCGTGCACAGGGTGTTCAAGCTCACGCACACGGGCTACCCGCAGGCGAAGCCGCGTGTCGTCACCCAGCTGCAGTACATCGACTGGCCGGACTTCAACGTCCCTGAGGACCCCCGCGGCCTCCTGGGTCTCATTCGCGAAGTGCAGGAGGCCGTCGCTCGCTCGCATCAAAGTGGCGATAAGCCTTGGGGCGAGGGCCCGATGCATCCAGGACCATGGCCTTCGCACGTATCGGTTCCGTTGTCTTCGCCTCCGAGGGAACACGCACAACCGGCTGTGCCCAGCACGATCGTGGAGGATGTGCCCATGGACGACAACTACGTCGATCCCACGACGGGAGTCGCGCGCCATGCGATCGGCAACCCGCCGGTGCTACTGCACTGTTCTGCGGGTGTCGGGCGCACGGGCGGGTACATCGCGGTGGACTCGGTCCTTGATGGTATCCGGAGAGAGATGCGCAAGCGGCGGGAGGACGTGCAGGTGCCCGTGCCTGCGTCGCCTGATCGGATGGACGTCGATCCGAGCCCGAGCCCGCCGTCGTCCGGGGAGCGCGCGCGGAGTCCGTCGCGTGCGCCGTCGAGGTCGCCCACGGTGCCGGAGCTTACGGTGCTTGTGACTGTTGGAGCGGAGGAGGCGCACGTCCGTGTCGCTGGTTTCACGGAAGCTATGGACGTGGACGGCGAGCGGAAGCAGGATGGGCCAGCTGGAAAGGGGTGGAGTGCTCCGCGCAAGGAGGTCCCTCGCACGGTGGTCCCCGCGTCGCCGGAGCTCGTGGACGAGGTGCGGCGCGCTGCGATGCACAGGTGGCCGTCGAGCTCGACGAGCACGAGTGGGGACGCGCCGCCGATAGCCGGTAAGGACTGGGAATCCAGCAGCTCGGATTCTTCGCCGATCCCCTCGAGACCCACGACGCGCTCAACGGACCTGTCAGGAGAATCGACGGCGCGGTCGACGTCGTACCTGTCGGCGCAGTCGACGAGCCCGCCGTCGAGCCATACGGGAAGCTCCGGCAGCTTGTCGGCGGCCGTGGCGAAGCAGACGGCACATATGACGTTGTCGAAGAAGGAGAAGACGAGCGTTTCGCCGAGCCCGAGCTCTGGGGAAGTCGAAGTCGATGGGAAGCTGCGGTCCCCGGATCATGCACGTCATTCCCATTCCCAGCGCCAGTCGGACGTGGAGGCGCACGTCAGTCGTCTTGACACTTGGAGGTCGGCGGTGCGCCCTGCGGACTCGCCTCCCCACGCCGAATCTCGCTCGTCGAAGAGTCCGGACACGACTGCGCCTGCGGGAGGACTGGCGGACGAGGAGAGCACTGTCCAAGGCGAGGGCTCGCAGTACCAGCGCGGGCGTGTCTTCGACTATACCCAGCCGCGTCGCCTGCACACCGACATGTCACCGCCGCTGCTCTCGACATACGACGAGCCTATCCGCCGGGTGATCGAGGATATGAGGGAGCAGCGGATGAGCCTAGGCCAGAGTTTGCGGCAATACGTGTTCGTGTATCGCGCTGTGATCGAGGGGACGCTGATGATCGTGGACGAGGAGAGGAAGGCGGAGCAGTTGGGTCGTCTGTCGCCGGAGGGTGCTCGAAACGTCAGGGCTGCGCTGCTCCCAGACCGTCAAGACGTCTTCATGGACGGGCCAATGCACTCACCGGAGACCGTGTCTTCCGTAAGCTCGGGTGCGTCGCTGCGAGAGCGGGGCGTGTCGCGGAAACGCAGCATCTCCGACTACATGCGGGAGGACGCTGCGATCGATGGGCATCTGTCGATGTCGCCGGGCGGGACGAAGCGGGGCGCGAGCCCGACGGAGCTGCCGAAGGAGGGCGTGCAGGGCGAGGCGATGTTGACGAAACGACCGAGCATCAAGCGTACGTCGCGCATGGACACCGTCTGAGCCTGAGCCTGAGGAGGCTTTTGCCTCATGTCGACTCGCCCCCCGGGGGCTTTATCTCGCGTGCTTCCCTCTCGGACCTTCACCCTCGCACCTTGTTTCGCTCATGCCTGTCGCTGGATCCCGCATTCAATCAGGCCACCTGCCTCCTCCCTTACGTCCCCCCACCGTTGACCGGCGCCCTGAACGTCACGCTGTGGATTGCTGTCATGCGTGCGTACTGTTTCTCTCTGAGCCTATCATTCGATTCCGTCATCGAGCCTGTTTCCTGGGACCTGTCTGCCTCTCTCTGTGCTCGTTCCGAATGGATAATGCGCACCGTTTCTCGTTGCTGTCGCTGGTCCTGATATGATACACAACCCACTCATCTACGCACACCCGCTGTTCTGCTTACTTACCCACCGCGCACATACATATGTACTACTGTATCTTGTAGACCGTCGTGTAGTCTTATAGTACTCCCATTCAATTGCATCGTGACATTTTTTCGGATGTGGGCATGTCGAGCGTGCTGCAAGTCGATTGTGTTGTACTGAACGTCAGCGACTTGCTATTTGAGGTTCTGTTAGGGCCAGCCCGGATGCCGTTTGAATTTGCGCTCACTGCAGAGCCAGCTTGGAGCCAGCACTGTAAGTAGTACAAGGGACGCCATCGCTACGCTCCGGCGGTTGAGTGAACATCAATGTAATTAAAGTCATAAACCATCATATATAGTAGAAGTTCGTCATAGGTGCCATTGATAGTAGTGGGTTTGTCGTGTTTGAGCAAAATTCTTGCGTGGTCACTGTGACATATGCGCGTGTACAGCTGTCCATGTGAAAACACGTGTCTCGTACTAGTCTACTCCCACTGCGTCAAGAGTTAGCCCTTGGTAAGTAGCTGTTGAATGTCATTGCATATGCCGGCGGCCGCGCAAGAGGAGACTGACGACGGAGGAGTGTATGGCCCGAGGAAAGGGTGGTAGAGAATGTGATCCGAGGTATGAGGACGTCTTCTTCATCAATGACACTGACACCTGCAATACCCCGTAGAATGCGGACTGTGACGAGACGGGGGCCGACCGCAATGACAACAACGCGAATGTTCTTGACCAAGCCACGGTCGAGGGAGAAATTACGCAGCAAGCGGTAGACGGTGTTAACCTTCACGGTCAACGAGTGGGGAGGAAAACCTGCGGGATTCTGGCGGGCGACGTAGTCAAATATGCTGTCGGGGGAGTCGATGCCGCCGTCGTCTGCCTCCTTCAGAGAGTCGGCCGCAAGGTATGTCCCGCTTGTCTCATCAATCTGGTCGAGAACAATGCTGTTGTGCCGGTCAATCTGCCTATTGGTGGGAGCAAGCATCGAACGGTTTAGACAGGCGATGGAATTGGCGAGTACATGTGTCGGGAAGACGAAGTCAATCAGCTGCTGGTCGTCGGATACATGGTGCAGGAGGTGCAGAGAGACTTCTGGACCTTCACCGTCACCGATAGCATCAACCATGTGGGCGAGCTCAAGGAGTGTTAGCAGTCGATGATCGACTGCCTCCGGGTAGAGTTCCACCTCCGACAGCGACAGGAGAGGGGCCGACGTTGAAAGAAATGAGCTCAAGGTGGACACCCAACACGCCATCTGAACGCATACGCGAGCATCGGCCAAGGAAAGATATGGTAGAATTGGGGGCAGGAGCAGGAACGGTAGCCCATCGCGGCGAAGCGTCGTATATGCACCTAGTAAGTGGGAGATTTAATGAAAGCGCAAAGACAGTGTTGTAATTACACTTACTGAATAGTAGACATTTTACTTTCGTCGCGCACGCGCTCATGGGCGATAACAGGGAATGACTTTGATTGGCCGTCTGCAAGCACATCATACGCGGACGCAACCGTTCCGATGCCGATGATGGTGGGCTGGAAGGACAGAACGCTCTGATCGTATTCGTCCCCGAGAGATGGATCGCCGTAGAAAGGTGAGCTGGATAGCATCAAGCAAAGCCATGCCGGCAGAAGGACAACAGGCACGCGCGATGACATAAGCAATAGTATTGTCAGGTAAGACAGTGTCGTTTGGAGGGCTGTACATGCGCAGCTCAGCCGGAATGTCGCTGCCGTTCGAGCATTCGATCAAGGTGGCGTAGTAGTTGTGGAACGTCGAAGTACCGCGTTGGCGGTTAGCGCTTGATGAACGACGGCCGTTGGTGAGGGATAGAAAGCCGAAGAGAAGAAGGTTGGTCATCGCGGGAGTTGCGGGACAGCACGTTCAAAATGGCGGGCAGGCAGCGGGCAGAAATACAGTGGAACGCATAACACTAACACGTTAGATCTGATCAACACAAAGACAACAGGCAGCCTTACCATTTTGCGAGACAATAACGAAGACAGGGGTAGAGGCACAGAATGCATGACAGAGTGTCATGCGCACAACAGACAGGAGGTACAGACGCAGAGGGGGGAAGGGAACGCGCGTCGTGCAACACTGCCCATAGCCATGCGCTGAGCGGGCTGGGACAACGACTTGATTGGAACCGAGTCGGAGGGCGGTAGTGTTACAAAGCAGCTCAATGAGGCAATAGCGGCGCCAGTTGCTGTATTCGGGAAGGCAGTCGGGATGCGTCGCGCTTCCGCAGACTTACAGTCAATTAGTAGCGATGGTCTACATAAAACACAGAAAAAAGACATAGATTACTGCAGCTTGGTAACGGCTAATGGCGCATCGAGGCATAACGAGGCATAACGGCGCATCGGCCACATCGAGTTTTACTCAGCCACAGCCGTAGACAGAAGCGCTGGTCCAAACAGGTGCAAACGAATTCACCGGATCTGCTTTAGTATACGAGTAATGTAGTATCTTACGTAAATGCCTGTAAAGGGCGCAGGCTGATCTCATGATCAGCTCTGCACGTCGACGGCAGCCACGCTGGAGAGCTTTCCGGTTGTCCAGGTCAATGCGGTGCCTACCGCCGGCAAGTAGCCGCGGCGGTCACACACAGTCTCGGTTCGCAACCCTACGCAGCCTCGATCCCACGTCTATGTGGTCCGCCGCCTTGCTTATCGATAGGCACCCATTGAACAAGCTCAAGGTTCGGACAGCCTGCCTCGCGCCGCGCGCTCACTAGAAAGAGGTGCGGCACTGTATTCAAGGAGAGTGATCCTCTGTATGTGTTTGTCGTGCATCGCCGCTGAATGAATTAGTGATATGAGTACTGATTTGCAGACTCGGCTTCAGGCCGTAGAGGGCTATCCTCGCATCGACTAGTACGAACAGTCTGGATCTCACCGCGCCTACTCGAAGCAAAGAACCACTTGCGACGTCGTGTGTCTGTGTTCGACGCTTCTATACCCGCCGGCGAGCGCGCGCTACGTTGTATCGATGCATATAAATACCACTTATCATTGCCTTCGCTGTCCCTGCGCTCTCCCCCTCGGCCAGCTTCAAGCCTGAATTCTTGCAGCGCAGACCAAGAGTATTGCGAGTCCTCACGAGGTGCAACTCCGCTTTCAATCGCCAACGAATACCTCTACTGACACCGTGCTTTCCTTTTAGCGTCGCGACCACCAACGGGCGCCAGCACCGCGCGAACCGACGACCAAGACGGCGCATCTTGGCTTGTCTGGGGGCCAGCATACATATGGGATATCAGGTGGTGTGTTATCATACTATGCTTGTTCTTGGACACCACAGTCTGAGACAATGAGGTTATTAGTAACGTGTTATCGTCGAGAGTCTGCGTGGCTGTCGCCGCGCACGGGCAGGAGAATTTCATCTGTGCGACAGCGCGGTCACGTCGCCATAACGCACATCCCACGTTAACGGAATGGACAGAGCCGAGTCAATGTAAGTGTCACTGTCCAGACGCGGGTACCATAGTTTACACATGCGGATTACAGGACAGCTGCGTCGACGTCCGAGGGCTCCTCTCACGGATCATTGATCCCGCGACTTCCTGTGGAGGTCTGTGAACGGATCATCGACTACATAGCTGCGGGATGGAATACGGAATATGTTTTTGAAAAGGGCGAGCCACATCTGACCGCTCTCATATCCTGCGCGCTTGTATGCCAAGACTGGTACTTCCTGACGTGGTACCATCTTCGTCAACGCATACATCTACGAGACCGGAAGGACGTCCTCTCGCTCTCGAAGACACTCCGCGCAAAACCTCGCCTCCGTGAGGTCGTTCAACAGGTCTTCATATCGGGTGGTACTCCCGGGGAGCGGCAACCGATCCGACACCTGGGGGCGTTTGCCGTTATGCTCGCCGGCAAGGCTCCGAGGTTGTCGTGGATCAACATTGAAGATGCTGAGTGGACCATCGGCTTTGTCCGAATGGAGGACATCGGCTTCCTAGGGGTGTTCAGCTACATCAACACTCTACGGATCTCCAACGTCACCTTGTCGAGCGTCGCCCAGCTGTCCCACCTCGTTTCAGCACTCCCACAGCTTGGGAAATTATGGTGCTCCAATGTTGACTGCTTGCAGAAACAGCACGTCTCCCCGGCCTCCCTCCCACTGAACTGTGCAAATCTGAAGTATCTCGAAGTGCGATGGGTTGCACCAGCAGTCGAAGACCTCTTCGCGCACATCAGCCGGGCTTCTCGAGTGCGCTTTCTCGAACTTGGGGTGGATGACGAGTTGGATCCATACTCGGCAGCCAGCAGAAGCCAGACTTTGCTGGATGCGAGTTCCACATCTGCAGAAACGGTTCGACTCTATATCGATCCCAGTTCTCCTGTTCGTGACGATGCAATTGATGCCACAGTCGGCAGGTTTTCCTAGTTATCTCCCGAGCCACGTCACTGATCGTTTCACGCCTACAGAGCGGCATTACAACCTTTCACACCACGACCACCTGTGGATGTTGGAGATCTGGCTGTACCACCCCCTTGCAGAGTGCCCCTGGATCCCGCATATCCTGTCTCGCATCGTCTCGACACACTTCCAAGCTATGGCTGTTATTTTATGGCCTCGGAAGGACCATATGGTCGAAGACCTGGACGGACTGCTGACGAAAATGGAGCAGGATGATGTCCTGGCGCGATTGGACAGTCACGGTATACTGCAGGAGAAGCGCTTCTCCGGTACTGTTGCATGGCGCGGCATCTGTATAGGCTTTGTGGATCCAAGCATCATTTTCACGTCTGGCAATGAGCTTATTGGGATGGGTTCAGCACTACGAGAACGGTACGATCGGTTGGACGAGCTCGTCAGACGGAAGATGCCACACTCGCATGGGCGAGGTATATTGAGGTACGTAGTAATCTGGAGTTGATCAAATCGCGAAGGAAAGCTGAGTGTCCCTTGGAGCACGGTGCGTAACCTCCCAGAATTATTCAGCTGGAGGGAGGACATGGAAGAGATACATCGTCAAAGTATGCAAGCTGAACAGAAGAACACCGTTGGAGAGGATGCGCACCCCCGGGCCAAGGGTCTTCGACGCAACACGTATTGACATCCTTGCGCCCCTGCATCCTTGCTCGCATTGTCGCACGGAGTTCGTGAGTATAGAACGATCATCATTAGACCGTTCTGCTAATTTGTTGTGCGGTCTCAACGTATAGAATGGCCCCGCGGCCGCAACCCGGGTCGAAGGCTATGTTGTTGTCGGAGAAAGAATTCGCGCCCACTTATGCTTGTATCATACATGATCATTTCTCGGGTATTGAAGAATTGGACGGACGGCGGTATGGGTGTGTGCTCGAGACAGACATTCGGCTGTTCTACATATCAGGTTTTCGTCGATACTGAGACCGTATATAATTCAGCTTGAGCTGGAGCGCGTGTGCCACAGGGAGAGCACAACACGGGGAGCACAACCGAGTTCACCGAAGTCTTCCACCGCCAGATGACGTCGACAAACGCCGAGGGTCGAGCGAGACTATCGTCATACAACCTCCTGGTGCCTCGACGCGCAACTTGGAGGTCTTGCGAGCACAGGTACTGCATAACGGAACGTCGTCGTAGCAGACTCACTACTTGCGTGCAAACCTACAGTACTGTGCTTTATGAGATGGTGAAGCGTGCGGTCCGAGTACCGTCTAGTGTATTACCGGGTAGCGATGTATAGTATGGATACAGATGTGGTGAAGCAGGTGGATTAGCTCGTACGCACAGGCATCACCCGGGGTGATATAGAGAACGCGGTAGCCTCTAAGCGTATACCTCAGGCTCAGCACGCGGGGCTCACGAGCCGACGCTGAACAACTCTCCGCACCTTGTTGTTCGGGTTCTTGAACACGAACTTCGCGCTGCGCATACCGAGCTAGGTGAGCACGATCGCAGGTGGGAACACGGGGGACTAATGCACCTGAGCGCGTCCTCATGCCAGTCCATCTCGCTGCCGATGAGGGAGAAGAGCGCCTTGCTGTCGATGAGGACCTTCACGCCGTCCTGCTCGACCACCTCGTCGAACTTGCCCGGCTTGTCGACGTATTCGAGGTGGTACGAGAGCCCTGCGCAGCCCTTGTTCCGCACGCCTATCCGTATGAGCTGGGGCGTGGGCCCCTTGAGCAGTACGCGGAGCCGCCGCACAGCGCCGGGTGTCTGTACCGCACGCTGTTGGTCTGTCAGCGTACAGGTCGTGAGTGGAGCGGTCCGGGGCTACGCACGACTGTGATGACAGCTTTGGTCGGTGTGATGGTGGGCTTGCGCCCCTCGTTCTTCGGAGCGAGCGGCGGGCGCGCTGCTACTTGCGGCGACGCCGCATCGGGGGAGAGCGAGTTCGTCGACGGAGCTTTCGCCTTCGCCTTCTAGAAGGAAATGATCACAGGGGGTGTCTGTCTCAGCGGCTTGGACGGACGTGGCAATCGGCGGATGTTGTAGTCGGCGGGTCGTCGCGAGAGGGCAGACATCATGGCACGGCGGTGGGTGGGGAGGAAGATCATGGCCCCGCTAGACGGGGACGCAGTGAAGGAGGATGCGAGGGAGAGTAGGCATTGCATGCGGTGGAGGCGGGCAACTGCGGACGCCATGGCTGCGGCGTTCGGGAGAGAGGTCGTCGAGGGAGAGGACGGCGAGCATGGGGACGGAAGTGCGGTGTCGGAGGATAGCGTTTGGGCGGCACCTACTGCGAACGAGGCGGCCGAGGCTACCTGAAGTACAGGAATCCAACGCGACGTCGAGAGGTGGCCTAGTCAAGTGCACGAACGGCTTCGGCATGCTGAGGTGCGCGCACGCGTTGAGCGGATAGGCGAGGCAGGCCGTCGACGGCGTGATAGTGGACACATACGGGGTGCTCATGCTTGACGACGGGATAGCGCGAACGGTGTGAGCCGCATGCGGTAGAGGACGGACAGAGGGGTCGAGATTTACTGACGACGACCGCAAGAAAGACGACGGTGGTAGAGAGCGGATGTTGATGAGGAGAGCAGACTCATAGTCGCCAGGCTTGAGGGTTGGTGGCGACGTGGACTCACAGTAATTGGGCTTGAGGGCGGTGACTCCCCGCCACTGAGTCGCGACGCTCTCGTCTTGAGGCCTTGAGGGATGATGTCCCGGTTAATATGCATTTGCGTAGAGACGAACAGCAGCCACCCCGCCGCGAGCCTGCCTGCCCCGCCGCACTTGCGCTCGCCGTGATGCGTGTGTGGCGACGACAACGGCAACAAAACACACGCGCCCGTCCCGATGTAGGGAGGTCAAGTAGTCGAGATGGACGTAGGGCTTGGTGAAGGACGACGGTTGTGGTCCTGTAATGAGTAGTCAGGCCGCCGAAACCAGAGGAACACTTACCGATATCAAAATGCGCGACTCGACCCGACTCGTTCTGCTCGACTTGCTACTCGATTAGTGCTGCAGACACGACCGTCTCGTCGCACAAGTGTGCCGGAGTCAGGACTGCGAGATGAGAGAACTGGGGAGACTCGATAGGGAGCAGGGCGACGCGGCCTGACGCGGCCCAGTATCAATACACACGAAGACACATGAGCATGGGAACGAGAGTGAGAGACAACAAACTAGTAGCAGAAGAGACGTCGGCGAGTGGGAGACGGTTCGAACTTAAGAGGCGCGGCGCGTGAGTGGTTGCTAGATCGGGAAGGAACGATACCGAATGAGGAAAGTATCGCACAGCGGCCACATGAGCACCCTTCTGCCAGGCGACGGACGTTGGTTGATTGACCCTCCAGCGGTGAACGTTGAACGTTGAACGTTAAAAGGCAGACCCTTGTCTCGGTAGGATGCTGGCAGCACGCACGCGATGCTTTTGCTGATCGCGACCAGCAGGTGCGGCATGGCACTCGTCGTTGCGGCGCTCGTCTCGTCCTACTTGCGGGTCCGCGTCGCAGCCTTCTGGCTCGTCGTAAGCGCGCCGGTAGAGTCGGTAGTACCGTAGTGGAATGGTATTGTAACACTCTGTCAGAAAACGCGCTCAGCGAGATGGAGAGACGAGCGAAAAGAGAAAGAAAAAATCGTGATTGTGATGACGCCCGCAGGCGTCCGACGGTTTTCCCCTCCACACTTCCCGACGCTGCACTGGCTGTGCACTGTACGCTTCCCGCCGCGCCCGTCCTTCATTTACCAGCGATGGTGTCCATAGAGTAGTGATCGGGGCTGTAACATGACATCCCGCCTCGGCGATTCACCACTAACCCTAGTCTCGGGGTCCCCTTGCGCCGCGCGCCACGTTGTCACACCGAGTATGTACACTGGCACGACCACGACATCGCATCGGCGGACAGCAATGGACTCGCCCGGACACCATGGTTGTCGACGTCCTCACGAACATCAATAGACCCTCGCCGCTGCAAGCCACCATGTACCGTTGGTCAGCAGGATTCCAGCGCTGATAGCATACTCGTGCCACTCTCGCAGACTCTCACCAACACATCGACACGCCGACTCGAGCAGCTGATCAGTGAGTCGCTCCGTGTAGACACACCGAACACTGTTATGCAGGTGTCGCTAAGGCCTACCACAGCTTAGCTGCTTCCGCAGCGGGCAGGCGGGGCTTGAGCAGGGCGTGGAAGCCCCGAGAACACCGCATACAGCTTGTCCCCGTTGCGCTGCCCCTATCACTCGCGCATCCAACGGCTTCTATCCACCTCAGCCAGCTCACAACGTCCCGCCCACAGCCGTCCACGAGCAGCCGGGAGACTTCCAAGCTACACGTCATAGACGAGCTCGAACAACTCCTGCTGCAAACGCGGAAGAACTCCCCGGACAGGTACCCAGCCCGCAACAAGCTCATAAGGCACCTTCCTTGACGCGGTCCTTGCCAACCCAGGGACACTCGCCGTCTACGATTGAGCCACCGCCGCTTAGCCAAGGCGCTGGATAGCGCACCTGCGCCGACAACCGGCGGGCCCCATTACGAAGAATCACCGTGTGCGTGTGGGAGGTGTGTGCCAGACATGCGGTTTATTACTCGAACTCGGCTAACCCAATCTGCGCAGGTAGTCGATGTTGAACGATCTCCATATGTACGCACTCAACACCAGTACGCGCGATGGAACGCGCTGGGATCCCGGCGCACGAAGTCACTCTTCTCCTACCGTTCCCGCTGCCAAACTACTCATCGCCCGAGTGCGGGGGCGCGCGGCGCGCGGTGGCCAATCTCGCTCGAAAGATCAAGCCGTGCGCATCAATGCGACCACTCGGAAAGCTCACGCACGCTCATCTTCGAGGGCGGCGTCTTCAACTATGGGCAAACTCGCACGTCGCGCATTTCCACAACTGCACGTCGCTCGCGCCCAGCGCCCTCCCCTACTTCTCCACGCCGCAACCGCAGTGAGACTACGCGCCGGTGCCCTCTGTCGATGTTCGCGTTGGCTTCGGGCCGGGTGGTCGCATCCAGAGGGCGCCGACCTCTCTGCCTCGCAATTTCCCCCTCTGGCTCGCCCATCACGGTGGCCCTCTTGGACGGAAGAAGATCGAGCGCAGAGAAGTCGGCAGCCCTTCCGGCGGGCGGTAGTGCGAGCGGCGCGGACATCATTCCCAAGCAGGCGCGCGAGGATGCTTCACCTCTGGCTGGCATTCTGCGCGGCGCCGCACTGCTGTCGCACTGGATAACGTTCTCTTCGAGCGTCCCCGTTACCCGGGCACTGCTTCCCCGAGTATCCTGCCTGGTCAAGCCCTGACGCGTGGACCCTCTTCCCACTCCCCAAGCCCTCGCAGATCGCAAGGACCACGCATGGGATGCTCGTGGCAAATCCGGCCCCTCGTACGCTTCTTGTGCAGCTGCGCGTTCTTGTCAGGTCTGCCCGACTCCCGCCTCGTGTCCACCGCGACCCTTCGCGCGTGACAACGAGCTCGATCTGGCTGCCGTGCACGGACTGAGCACGCCTGTGAATGCGCGCAACTGGGACCGGCAATGCAGGGGGTGTTTTGCCTGCCGCGACCTCGGACCGCTCGTAAACGGCGGACGGCGAGAACGGTGCGCGCCGTCCAAGGCAATCTCCCGATTCTAGGCCTATCTCCTCTACCCGGCTCGCCTTTTACCTTCCCGTCTCACGGATTCAACTTGTCCCTCACGCGCTATAGCCATCGGAGCTATCAGACGCAGCATGCAGGTGGCGTGTTCAGCGCGCATGAACCTCGTCCCAGTAAGTTATCTGCCCTGGCGAAATGCATCGCACCTCTCACGACCTCCCCAGGCTGCGTTCAGCCGCCAGGTGTCATGCTCACAGCCTACGAGCGGAAGGTACCGGTGGTAAAGTTTGTGCGCACACGGCGGACAGCATCCACACGCACTTCGAGGTCGACCAGAGCCAGCCGGGCGCAGGCGGCAGGCAAGTGCGCCGGATGGACCTGACGCACACCGTCGACGACATCTGCAACTCTAGCACCGCGTGAGTGGCCCCGCCTGTCCACGCGTGTGGGCACCCTGCTGAACCGTGATCTGGGTGTAGGTCGTGCCCCGAGAACGTGCCGGGGCCGTATACGCATCGGACAACATTCTCTGCCAAGGCGCTGGACGACGCGAAGCCGATCGAGCAGGCGGGGCTCGTCAACACACTCGTCATCCCAGTGGTAGGTGTTGGTGGCCTCCCAGGTTCAGGAGCTGCTGCCGACGCGTCTGCGAAGACTCCCTGCCATTCCTGACGAGGGATCTGCCGGATTTCATAGCACGCTTGTGCGCGCAAGACCCACAATATGCGCCACATTTCAACGTCTCCGGGACAACTGGGAGGTGCAGGTCACTCATCGCTGACCGCAAGTCTTCCCTGGCCATCCGTGAGGAGTTCGGCCTGATCAAGATGGCTCACGCGCTCTATGTCATTCAGGCCACTGGTGACCATGCCGCGGAGGTTGCGGACGAGTAGCAACAAATACCCAGTGATATACCCGCGTGTTGTGGTCTTGTGTACGTACCGAAACGATCGCTCCATGCTGTTCGTCGAGAATACAGAAAGTGTATACACAGATTCCTTGGCTCTCTCACCGCCATTCATGGGCGTAAACACTGTCAAGAAGCGTTCTACATGGCCTCCGATGGTTTCTCCTCCGAGGACCTTCATGATGCGCACAACGGTGCGACTGGCGCGTGAGCGTGACAGAAGTGTACTCGCATCCACATGAGACACCACGTAGTCCCGCACGGTGACAAAAAGCCGCGAACGATCACGGACAAGCCTTGGACGGCCCATGGAGGTTCCAAAGGGACGGCTGGGAGAAACTGTGGTCGCAATCGTGAGACGGGTCAGAGGCATAGGCAGATGAGGCGAAAGCCTACCTTGCAAAACTATCTCAAGAGCCGGTTGCTGCGCCAGGGCTAGTAGTCCTCTTCCAGCTGTTCCAGTCGCTTCCTCGCCCCAAGCTCCGTCAAATCCTCGAAGTGGCCGGCGTACGCGAGGTCCGGCATGTGGGCGTAATCCTAACCTACCCGATACAGATGACAAAGAGAAAGGAACTCGCCGCCATGGTATTCATTATTGCGACCGCGCTTCAGGTGTTCCAGCGTATCCTCGACCCAAAGGGCGTTGACGAGCACGGACAGGACGAGGTCACGGCGAAATGGCGATTCCTCGCTGTCTTTGGCAACGGTCTGGTGGAGCGGGAAGTGCTCAACTGTGGCCATCGGGTTCGGGCGCGGCCAGGCGGTGAGCTTGGCGACACAGTCCAACGACTTGAGCGCGGTCTCGTATTCGCGCTTGCGATGCGCGACGCCTTTCTAAGACACCCTGACCGTGGTATGCGACCGGATTCTGTGAGACACGTTAGATGAATGTCGATACGGGCAACAGGGGGCTGGAAGAACAACACCTGCAGCGCGTTGGCAACCTCAGATGGGATCGATGCCAACGAAATTCTTTTAGAACGCTCGCCCCTCGGCCTCTGAACCGGTGTAGAAGATGATGACCATGCAGGCTTGCCGTTGGGCCCAACGACTACTGTCTGGATCTGCGAGGACTTGTCGCCCGGGTCACGGTGGTCCCACTACTGCGCAGTGACCTCGGTTAGAACCTTGAGCTAACTACGGTCGTATATTGCGACGCAGCGAAGTCGGTTCAGCGCTGGTTGTGGAGCTAGTAGAAACCGAGATCAGAGACGACGCCGGAGTTCGACCCGCCGTCGCGGATGCCCCAACATAGATCGGTGTTCTCTGTCTTTACGACCGGTCCATCAGCGAGGACAACGGTGGCCTAGGAACACATGAGGATACGTGCAGCATAAAGCTGAACGAGACTCACTTTGAGGACGTCGTCGAGGGCGATTCCGTGAGACGGCGACAGGTAGCCGCAGCCTCCGCCGAGGGTCAGGCCGGCTATACCGCCATGTTGAGCATCAGCGAACGCGTAGTCATACTATGCGGATATTAACGAAACATACATCGTTGACCGTACCGCCGACTGTCGCAAGGCCATGATACTCAGTTGCGGCCTTGTCGATGGTCTCGCAGATCGCTCCGCCGGAAACGTAGCCGATCTTCCTCTCAGGTTCAACGCGGGCGTAGTTGAAGTATTAATTCAGGTCAATGATGACGAGACCGCCCTCGCGGTGAAGGATGGGCATGCAGGGTTGTGACCACCGCCCTTGATAGCGATCTCAAGGCCATGTGAACGTGCGTACTGGACTGTGAATGCGCGTTCTGGACTGCGAGCGAGATGTCTTGTACATCCCTGACGAAGCGACGATCTTCGCATTGCGCTTCGCGTTCATCGCCCAGCGCGCAATCGCCTCGTCATGATCGGAGCTCTCGGGAGTGTCAGATCACCCTTGGACTCTGCAGGAAAGTCGGGCAGTGGAGACTTGGCATCCGTGCGTGAGCTGTCGGTGCGGCAGGCATTCATAATCATAAGTGCCAGGCGAGGACAATCGTAGCGCTGCGGGAAAGGGTGTCAGAAACTCAGGCTGACACCGCCGCACATGTACAGTAAGAGGTCAGGAGCATACCTTCAACCGTTCAGCATGCACGCAAACATGCCAGGTCGTCTTGGGAGGCTTGCTGATGCAGCAGGTGGGCATCGAAAGGGGAGATCACCGCGTAGCGCAGGCTTTGATGTCAGGTTGCCGCAGCTCGGTGATCGTAGCCTTGGTCCGGGCGAGCTAGAATCTCAGGGACAAGGGCCGGACAAGCTAGGATGAAATCCACGTCTGCGCTGTTATAAGCAGTATCCGTGTGCCCTAACGCAATGCCACTGGAAGATCCGCAATATCGTGACATGCCATGGCACGATGGGAGGAACGTCGCGTTGTTCTCGATGAAATGGCATTGTGGATTGCTGCAACTCACGTTCAATACAAGGTCTGGCGGGACTGAACGAAGGGTGGGAGTGAAATGGACCGAAGTTTCCTGGTGTTCTGCGGTCGATGTCTTCCGAGAGACCCCGCGAGTCAGGCGAGGAACGAGGCAATGCGAGGGAACTACGAGCCGTGTCTCATAGGAGATCCAAACCTCGTATACTCAGTAAGCATACGATGCATCGAGTTGAGTCGGACAATACGAAGAGACGACGTACCTAGGGATCTAAGGAGAGGTGTGCACGGATGCGCTAGCATTAGTCGGCATGTATGGGCGATTACTTATAATGCATCTGCTCAACGTTCAACGGTGTTAGGCAGCCGTATGATGGCACTTACCTTCAGATACTGCCCGCGCAACGGACGAACAGACATACAGCTTCACAACGTGTCTGCACTCACGAGCCCGGAGGACGGCCACTTCCGTGACCTTGCAGTGGTTGTATTGACTACTCGTGAACGCTCAGTACTCAGTGACGACGTCGGACGATCCTAGGACGGTGTCGAGACGAAGAGGCAGACGCCGGAGGCCCAGCCTGAGCCGTTGATGTGTCAGGAAGGCAGCCGTGAGTGAGCACGAGAGCCACGGTGACAAAGCAGGGTAGCTAGGACTGGTGGAGAGTTTGGCCAAAGAGGTGGCGGGGCGAAAGGGCACGTATCCAGCGTTGGTATGTAGCCTGAAGGAGATGGCGCTGCGACGGGCGGAGCATCGGAGGCAGCCAGTGCGTCGGTACCTTCCTGGAAAGTGCGGGCGGTCCACCCTCGACGGTTGCAGGAGTCACGCATCGTGCCAGACTGAGCGGTGAAAACAACGACGGGCGTCGAGCAGGCAGCGAGTCGACCGGTCGGATAAATGTCGGAGAAGGCGGGCCGATCGACAGGAACAGCGAGCGCCCTCTCTTTCGGCGACGACGTCTGGGACGACCTGCTCTGCTCACTCTGGGACGGTGTTCCTGTGCATCGGATTGCGCGCGGACAGTCCGCTCGCTGTTACTGGGCCGGCCAGCACGACAGGCCAGCACGACAGGCCGTCGACATTTCGTGCTCGCGATCAAGTTGTATACCCGGCTTCACTGCGTCGGACCTTTCCTCCACCTTGTTTAATCTTCGTCCTTTCCTCCGCTCTCCTACGATGAGCTGCTATCGGCCGTCAGGCGAAGCCAGTGCTGGGCTGCTGCTTGCTCTACGACTGTGCGGCGCTTCGTCCACCCGAAGACCAGTCCGCCTCCCCCTTAGGTGTCGGTATGCCACCGCGTAAGTCTGGACTGGAACGTCTTTGACCTGTACCTATTGTCTCTAAGCCATTTTCCTACAGATGGACCTGTACTAGTATCAATGCTGGTGCGATATCTGGCAGCTCACCGCCTTTGCGGGTTCATTTTGCGCTTCGTATACCGGACGACAAACTCTGACAGCATGCAGGCTGTCTTCATCCAGTGAGTTCTCGCCCTTTATCCGCGCAGTATCGCTGCTGACATTTTGTGAACACTGGCAGCTGAACACTCTCGTTAACCGCGTCCATCACACAGACCATCGTTAGAAAGCCACAACGTTGCGCAGACGCACGCCTGGCCGTACTTCCGCCCTGTCCGCACAACGCCTTCGCACATTGGTCCGGCCGAAGATTGATTGCGGCCGTGCCTGCGTTCGACGTGTCATCCAGCCGCTCTAGGTATGTCACGTTCGCGTCCGACAGGCCTGTCTGACATACACGCATATGCGCATTTAGTCCTTCGTCCACCCTATGTACCTGACATCGGCGGTGTCAAATCATGGTCAGTCGATGTATCGGATAAGCGGATTACAGGTATGCTGTCCAGTCCCGCTGAGCGTATATGGCATTGCTGAGGTCGTCTTCGCAGTCATGTAGATGTCCTGTGGCTATTGTGCGCCTGTGCTACATCGCCTTCACCTTTGAAATGTACGTAGACTTGCCTTTTAGTGTCGTCCCTGACCAACGTGCGTATCACGCATGATTTGGTTGGATATGCAGTTGGGCACGCAGAAGAGGTCATTGAAGCGTGCGCAAGACGGACATTGATCACACCGAGGACACGACAGCATCCATGTCAAGCGGGGTGGTCGCGTGTTCCACGACCAAGTTGATGCCCGAGCGGATGCGGTAGGGCATACGGAAGACAGGTAATGTTGGGCAGGTACGAGGGCCCGCATACGACTGGTTATGCAAGAGCAGTGCCATTCTGGAGTCGCGACCCCACAGAGGCCGAGGCATCACTCATCCCGGCCATCGAAAGAACTGAAGCTACATACAGATCGTGCCCAGCGCTCTTCGCTGGTACTGGATTGGATGCGACATTGGCCTCGCGTTCGCTTCCTCTGTTCAGAACCCTGCGCAGCCTCGATCCCACGTTAGCTATGTGGTCCACCTTGATTGTCGGTGAGCCTTCTTTGGACGGGGCCCCGGATCATGCGCGTCGTTCCTAGCGCCAGTCGGACGTGGAGGCGCACGGTAGTCGTCCTGGAGGTCGGCGGTGCGCCCTGCGGACTCGCCTCATGCCGAATCTCGCTCGTCGAAGAGTCCTGACACGACTGCGCCTGCGGGAGCGCTGGCGGACGAGGAGGGCACTGTCCATGGCGAGGGCTCGCAGTACCAGCGCGGGCGCGTCTTCGACTATACCCAGCCGCGTCGCCTGCACACCGACATGTCGCCGCTGTTGCTCTCGACGTACGACGAGCCTATCCGCCGGGTGATCGAGGACATGCGCGAGCAGCGGATGAGCCTGTGCCAGAGCTTGCGGCAATACGTTTTCGTGTATTGCGCTGTGATCGAGGGGACGCTGATGATCGTTGACGAGGATGGGAAGGCGGACGAGCTGGGTCGTTTGTCGCCAGAGGGTGCTCGACACGTCAAGGGTGCGCTGCTCGCAGACCGTCAAGACGTCTTCATGGACGGGCCCATGCACTCACCGGAGACCCTGTCTTCCGTGGGCTCGGGTGCGTCGCTGCGCGAGCGGGGCGTGTCGCGGAAACGCAGCATCTCTGACTACATGCGGGAGGACGCGGCGATCGATGGGCATCTGTCGATGTCGCCGGGCGGGACGAAGCGGGGCGCGAGCCCGACGGAGCTGCCCAAGGAGGGCGTGCAGGGCGAGGCGATGTTGACGAAACGACCGAGCATCAAGCGTACGTCGCGCATGGACACCGTCTGAACCTGAGCCTGAGGAGGCTTTTGCCTCATGTCGACTCGCCCCCGGGGGCTTTACCTCGCGTGCTTCCCTCTCGGACCTTCACCCTCTCACCTTGTTTCGCTCATGGCTGTCGCTGGATCCCGCAGTCAATCAGGCCACCTGCCCCCTCCCTTACGTCCCCCCACCGTTGACCGGCGCCCTGGACGTCACGCTGTGGATTGCTGTCATGCGCGCGTACTGTTTCTCTCTGAGCCTATCATTCCATTCCGTCATCGAGCCTGTTTCCTGGGGCCTGTCTGCCTCTCTCTGTGCTCGTTCCGGATGGATAATGCGCACCGTTTCTCGTTGCTGTCACTGGTCCTGATTCATGTTCTGGCAGCTGTATACATATGATACACAACCCACTCATCTACGCACACCCGCTGTTCTGCTTACTTACCCACCGCGCATATGTACTACTGTATCCTGTAGACCGTCGTGTAGTCTTATAGTACTCCCATTCAATTGCATCGTGACATTTCTTTCGGATGTGGGTGTGTGGAGCGTGCTGTAAGTCGACTTTGCGAGCCTGAGCGCAAATTCAAACAGTGCGCGTCCGGGCCGGCCCGACAGACTCAAATCGGAGCCAGCACTGTGTAACTTAAAGGCCGCACGCTGCTCTCAGCTCTGCCGTCGACGTAGCTAACCCGAGCGCTGGAGCAGCTTTCCGGTCGCCAGCTGTCGTTGTATGATTGTCAAATGTCCAGGTCAACGCGATGCTACCGCCGGCAAGTAACCGGCGTATCCCCCTGCATGCATACGGCGGTCACCAGCCTACTATATGTGGTCCGCCTTGATTATCGATAGGCACCCATTGAACAAGCTCAAGGTTCGGACAGCCTGCCTCGCGCCGCGCGCTCACTAGAACGAGGTGCGGCACTGTATTCAAGGAGAGCGGTCCTCTGTATGTATTTCTCGTGCATCGCCGCCGACTGAAATCAGTGACATGAGTATTGCTTTGCCGACGCTTCAGGCTGTAGAGGGCTATCCTTGCATCGGCTGCGAACAGTCTGGATCTCACCGCGCCCGCTCGAAGCAAAGGACCACTTGCGACGTCGTGTGTCTTGAGTTCGACGCTTCTATACCCGCCGGCGAGCGCGCGCTACGTTGCATCGATGCATATATACCAGTTATCATCGCCTTCGCTGTCCCCGTGCCCTCCCCCTCGTCCAGCTTCAGCCTGAGTCCTTGCAACGCAGACCAAGATCCATTCGAAGTCCTCACGAGGTACGACTCCGCTTTCGCCAGCGATTCTCTTTACTGACACCGTGCTTTCCTTTTAGCGTCGCGACCATCAACGGGTGCCAGCACCGCGCGAACCGACGACCAAGACGGCGCATCTGGCTTGTCTGGGAGCGAGTGTACATACCGGATATCAGGTGTGCTATCGCACTATGCTTGTTCTTGGAGAGCCGCAATCTGAGATAACGAGGCTATTAGTAACGTGTTTCCACTGTCGAGGGTCTGCTGTCGCCGCGCACGGGCAGGAATTCTCATCTGTGCGACAACGCGGTCACGTCGCCGTAGCGCACATCCCACGTCAACGGAATGGATAGAGCAGAGTCAATGTAAGTGCCACTGTCCAGACGCATGTACTTTGGTTTACACATGCGGATTATAGTACTACAGTGCATCGACGTCCGAGGGCTCTTCTCACGGACCTGCGATCTCGCGGCTCCCTGTGGAGGTCTGCGAACGGATCATCGACTACCTAGCTGCGGGATGGGTTACGGGTTACGTTATTGCAAAGGGCGAGCCACATCTGACCGCTCTCACATCCTGCGCCCTCGTATGCCAAGACTGGTACTTCCTGACATGGTACCATCTTCGTCGACCGTCCATCTACGAGACCGGACGGACGTGATCTCGCTCTCCAAGACACTCCGCGCAAAACCTCGCCTCCGTGAGGTCATTCAACAGGTCTCATATCGGGTGTTCTCCCGGGGAGCGTCAACCTATCCGGCACCTGGGGACGTTTGCCGCTATGCTCGCGGGCAAGGCTCCGAGGTTGTCGTGGATCACCATTGAAGATGCTGAGTGGACCATCGGCCGGTCCGAATAAAGGACATCGGCTACCTGGTTGCGTTCAGGTCCATCCACACTCTGAACATCCGCAATGTCACCTTGTCGAGCGTCGCCCAGCTGTCCCACCTCGTTTTAGCACTCCCGCGGCTTAGGGGTTTATGGTGCTCCAATGTTGACTGCTTGCAGAAACAGCACGTCTCCCCGGCTTCTCTCCCGCTGAACTGTGCAAATCTGGAGAATCTACAAGTGCAACGGTTGCACCAGCGGTCGAAGACCTCTTCGTGCAGATCAGCCGCGCTTCTCGAGTGCGCTATCTCGATCTTGGGGCGGACGGCGAGTTGGATCCATCCCGGCAGCCAGCAGAAGCCAGACTTTGCTGGATGCGGTTCCACATCTGCAGAAACGGTTCGACTCTATATCTATCCCACTTCTCCTGTTCGTGACGATGCAATTGATGCCACAGTCGGCAGGTTTTCCTAGTTATCTCTCGAGCCACTTCGCTGATTGTTTCAGGCCTACAGAGCGACATTGCAACTGTCACACCACGACCACCTACGGAGGTTGGAGATCTCTCTGTGGCACCCCTTTGTAGAGTGGCTCTGGATCCCGCACATCCTGTCTCGCATCGTCTCGAAACACTTCCAAGCTATGGCATTGTGTTATATCTTCGGATAGACCACATGGCGAAGACCTGACGAATGCTGACGACAATGGACCGGATGATGTGTGGCGCGATTGGACAGTATACTGCAGGAGAAGCGCTTTCTCGGTACTGTTGCGTCGCGCGGCGTCTGTATAGGCATTGCGAGATGGAGCTATTGGCGTCTGGCAATACTGGGATGGGTTCAGCACTACGAGAGCGGTACGATCGGTTGGACGAGCTCGTCAGGCGGAAGATGCCACACTCGCATGACGAGGATTTTGAGGTACGTAGTATATGGAGTTGGTCAATCGCGCAGGAAAGCTGAGTGTCCCTTGAAGCACTGGCATACTTCGAAGAATCACAGCTGGAGGGAGGACGTGCAAGAGATACATTTCAGAGTATGCAGCAACAGAAGAACCGCCGAGAGGATGCGCACCCCCGGGCCAAGGGTCTTCGACGCAACACGTATTGACATCCTTGCGTCCCTGCATCCTTGCTCGCATTGTCGCATCGAGTTCGTGAGTATAGGACGATCGTCATTAGGCCGTTCTGCTGATTTGTTGTGCGGTCTCAACGTATAGAATGGCCCCGTGGCCGCAACACAGATCAATATGCGTTGTCGGAGAAAGAGTTCGCGCTCACTTATGCTTGTATCATACATGATCGTTTCTTGGAATTGAGAAATTGGACGGACGGCGGTATGTTTGTGTGCACGAGACAGACATTCGGTTGTTCTAGATATCAGGTTTTTGTCGAGACTGGGACCGTACTTATCTAATTCAGCTTAAGCTTGCGCAGAGCCCTACATACTGACTCGACTTTTGCCGATAATTTTCACTGAAGTCTTCCACCGCCAGATGACGTCGACGAACGTCGATGGTCGAGCGAGACTGTCGTCAAATAACCTCCCGTTGCCTCGACACGAAACGTGGAAGCACTGTGAGCACAGAACAGTACAGGCTAGCGGCGTAGGGGGGCATCTTCGTACTAATGGAGCATCGTCGTCACGCACCCGCCACTTGTGCAGAAACCTACAGCGTGCTTCATGAGACGGTGAAGCTTGCGGCCGAATACTGTCTAGTATTACCGGGTGGAATATATGGATACAGATGTGGTGAAGCAGAGATATTAGCTCGTGCGCATCCCGGATATAGACAACGTAGAAAGCGTACACCTCAGGTTCAGCGCGCACCGTTCACGAGCCGACGCTCAACGACTCTCCGCACCCACACGCGTCCTTGATGTCCTGGTTCTTGAACACGAACTTCGCGCTACGCATACCGGGCCAGATGAGCGCGATCGCAGGAGAAAGTACGGATATATAACGCACCTGGATGCGTCCTCGTACCAGTCCATCTCCCTGCCGATGACGGAGAAGAGCGCCTTGCTGTCGATGAGGATGCGGACGTTCACGCCGTCCTGCTCGACCACCTCGTCGAACTTGCCGGGCTTGGCGAGGTACTCGAGGTGGTACGAGAGCCCTGCGCAGCCCTTGTTCCGCACGCATATCTGTATGAGCTGGGGTGTGGGCGCCTTGAGCAGTGCGCAGAGCCGCTGCACAGCGCCGGGTGTCTCAGACGCACCGCACGTCGTTGGTCTCGTACAGGTCGTGACTAGAGGGGTCCGGGGCTACGCACGACAGCTTCGGCCGGTGTGATAGTGGGCTTGCGCCGCTCGGCCTTCGGAGCGGGCGGCGGGCGCGTTGCTACTTGCGGCGACGCCGCGTTTGTCGACGGCTCGTTCGCCTTCGCCTTCTAGAAGGGAATGATCACAGGGGGTGTCTGTCCCAGCAGCTTGGACGGATGTTGCGGTCGGAGGATGTTGTAGTCGGCGGGTCGTCGCGAGAAGGTGGACATCGTGGCATGGCGGCGGTGGGGAGGAACGTACGTCATGACACGGCTGGACGAGGACGCGAGGGAGAGTGCTTGTGTGCGGTGGAGGCGAGCAACTGCGGACGTCATGGCTGCAGCGTTAGGGTGAGAAGTCGTCGAGGGAGAGGACGACGAGCATGGGGACGGGGAACAGAAGAGCGGTGTCGGAGGATAGCGGTTGTGCGGCACGTACTGCGAACGAGGCGATCGAGGTTGCCGGAAGTACGGGAATCGACCCCTTTGTCCGCCCTCCATCATATGCGGCTCACACCGCTCGCGCTATCCCGTTGTCGAGCAGGATCACCCCGTGTGTGCCCACTATCGCGCCGTCGACGAATGTGCACAACGCACGCGCACCTCATCACACCGTAACCATTCGTGCACTTGACCGGGCCATCTCCCAACGTTGCGCTCGAGGTTTGCTGAGGGCAGACGCCGCCGGAGGTTGATGCAGATGTCCTGGTTGATATGCACACGCGTGTCCCTGCTGTCGTGGAGAATGTGTGCGTGGCGACGACAAAAACAAAAAGAAACGCGCGCGCTCGTCCTGATGCAGGGAGGTTGAGCAGTCGAGATGGACGTAGGGCCCGGGCTTGGTGAAGGACGACGGTGGTGGTCTGTAACGAGTAGTTAGTCCGCCGAAACCAGGGGAGCACTTACCGCTATCGGTACGCGACTCGACCCGACTCGTTCTGCTCGACTTGCTACTCGACTAGTGTTGCACACGCGACCGTCTCGTCGCACCAATGGGCCCGAGTCGGGACTGCGATAGGTATCATGGCGACGCGGCCTGACGCGGCCCAGTATCAATACACACGAAGAGACATGAGCCATGTAAGCGAGAGTGAGAGACTAGCAGAAGAGACGTCGGCGAGTGGGAGGCGGTTCGAAAGAAGCGCGGCGCGTGAGTGGTTGACGGATCGGGAAGGAATGATACCCAATAAGGAAAGTATTGCATAGCCGCCACATGGGCAACCTTCTGGGTGACGGACGTTGGTTGATTCCCCCTCCAGCGTTGAAACGTTGGCGTTGAACGCTTCACGAACCAGCGTTGGTGTTCATAGAGTAGTGATCGGATGATTCCGTACACACAAATGACATCCCGCCTCGGCGATTCAAGGGCCGCCACTAACCCCAGTCTGGGGGTCCCCCGACGCCGCGCGCGCGTCGAGCGCGTATTGTCACACCGAGTATGTGCACGACCACGACAGCACATCGGCGGACAGCAATAATGGACCCGACGTACGTGTTCACGAACATCAATCGGCCGTCACCGCTGCAAGCCACCATGTACCGTTGGTCAGCAAGATTCCAGCGCCGAGAGAATACTCGTGCCACTCTCGCAGACTCTCACCAACACATCGACACGCCGACTCGAGCAGCAGACGTGAGTTGCTCCGTGTAGACACGCCAAACACTGGTATACAGGTGTTGCTCAACTTTGCCACAGCTTGGCTGCTTCCGCAGCGGGCAGGCGGGGCTGTAGCACGGCGTGAAACCTCGAGAACTCCGCATACAGCTTGTCCCTGTCACTAGTACTCTCACCCGTGCATTCAACGGCTTCTATCCTCAGTCAGCTCACAACGTCCCGCCCACAGCTATCCACGAGCAGCCAGGAAACTCCAAACCGACACGTCACAGATGAATGCGAACAACTCGTGCCACAAACGCGGAACCACTCCCCGGACAGGTACCTAGCCTGCGCCAAGCTCACAAGGGCCTTCAAGCCTCGACGCGGTCCTTGCCAATCCAGGACACTCGCCGTCTACGATTGAGCCGCCGCTTAGCCAGGGCGCTGGGTAGCGAACCTGCCCCGACAACCAGCCTGAGCGGATCCCATCACAAGGAGTCACCGTGCGCGTGGGTAGAGGTGTGTGCCAGACATGCGGCTTTCAACTCGAACCCGGCTGACCCAATCATGCGCAGGCCGTCGATGTCGAGCGATCTCCATACGCACTCAACACCAATACGCGCGATGGAACGCGCTGGGTTCCCGACGCACAGAACAACTCCTCTCCTGCGGGTCGCCACCGCCAAACTACCCATCGCCCGTGTGCAAGGGCGCGCCGCGCACGGTGGTCAATCTCGCTCGAAAGATCAACCCGCGCGTATCGCGCGCACCAATGCGAACACTCTCGGAACGCTCATTTCTCAGGGCGGCGTCTTCAACCATGGGCAAACTCGCGTGCCCCGCACCTCCCCAACTGCACGTCGCCCTCGCTCGCGCCCAGCGCCCTCCCCTACTTCTCCACGCCGCAACCGCAGTGAGACTACGCGCCGGTGCCCTCTGTCGATGTTCGCGTTGGCTTCGGGCCGGGTGGTCGCATCCGGAGGGCACCGACCTCTCTGCCTCGCAGACCCCCCCTCTCCGAGTCGCCCGTCGCGGTGGTCCTCTTGGGCGGAAGAAGATCGAGCGCATCGGAGAAGTTGGCGGCCCTTCCGGACGGCAGCGCGAGCGGCGCGGACACCGTTCCCAAGCAGGCGCGCGACGATGCTTCAACTCTGATCGGCATTATGTGCGCCGCCGCACTGCTGCTTCATAGAATAACATTCCCTTCGAGCGTCCACGCTACCCGCGCCGCGATCAAGCACTGTTTTCTCGAAATCCTGCCTGGTCAAGAAGCACTGACATGCGGTCCCTCTTCTCGCTCGCAAGCCCTCGCAGATCTCAACGAACGCTGATGTGGATGCTCGTGGCGAATCCGGCCGTTCGTGCGCTTCTCGTGCAGGTGCGTGCTCTTCTCAGGTCTGTCCGACTCCCACCTCGTGTCCACCGCGAGCCTGCGCGCATGACAACGAGCTTCCTTTCAAGTTGATCGGGCTGCCGCACACGGACTGAGCGCGCCTGTGAATGCGCGCACCTGGAACAGGTGCCGCTGGGGGTGTTTTGCCTGCTGCGCCCTCGGACCGCTCGCAAACGGCGAACGGCAATCACGGTGCGCGCCGACCAAGGCAATGCTGTAATTCTAGGCCGTTCTCCTCCACCCGGCTCGCCGCTTACCTTCCCGTCTCACACATACAACTCGTCCCTCACACGCTAAACCATTGGAGCTACCTGACGCAGCGTGCAGGTGTCGCGCTTAGCGCGCATGGACCTCGTCTCAACGTCTGCGCTAGCAAAATGCACCGCACTCTCGTCCTTGTACGCGGACAGTTCTCGCCGTTCTTGAGCCAGCTAGCACGAGAGGCGGTCGGCAGCTCGTGCCCTAGATCAAGTGGTGCTCGTGCACGGTTACGAGTCCTCGGCCTCACCGTGACCTCTCCTCTGCTCTTGTGTGATCTTCGTCCCTAATCCCGTCCTCCGAGATTGAGCTGCTATCAGCCACAAACCAAATAATCGGCTGCTGCTGCTTGCGCTGCCAGTCTATGGCACTTCGTGCACCCGAGGACCAATCCGCCTCTTTCTGAGTTGTAGGTATGTCACCACGTGAGTTTGGACTAGAACGCCTTTGTCACACTCATTGTCTGTCAGCCATTTCACTACCCGCGGACTTGTGTACTAGGATCAGTGCTGATGCGACACCTGGCTGCTCAACGTCTTTGCGGGTTAGTTCATTCTGCGCTTCGTACACACTGCCGATAGACTCTGAGAGCACGCAGGCACTCTTCGTCTCGTGAGTACCCGCCCTTTCTTCTCCGTGCAGCATTGTTGCTGACGTCTTGCGAACGCCGGAAGCTCAACGATGTCGCTAATCGCGTGCATGAGATTTACCTCATCGTAAGAAAGCCAAGAGGTTGCGCGGATATGACAAAGCATACGCCCACCTACGGCCGTACTTCCGCACACCACCTTTCGTGCATTCGCCGGGTACATGGCCGAGAGGCTGAGCGCGGTCGCCTTGCATCGACCTATGATCAGAGCCGGCCCCCATAGGTATGTCACTTTTGTGTATGCCCGATGGGCTTACCTAACATGAGTACTGACAGACGTATGCAGACATACAGCCCCACCTCATTGATCTGGTATGCGCGACAAATCACGGTCAGTTGATGTACTGCTTGAGCGCACTACGGTCTACTGGTATGTCCTCCCGTGCCGTGTAGTGGTGTATGACGTTGCTGAGGTCGGATTCATGCATGCTATGTGGCCATCGCTCGCACGCGCTACTAAGCATTCTTTGAACAAGGGTTGGACAGTATGCGTCGCGCGCGCTCACCAGAATGAGGTGCATCTTATTCAAGGAGGGCAGTCCTCTGGTACTGTACTATGCGTTTCTCGTGCATCGCCGCTGAATGTTAGTGACGTGTGTATCGTTTTGCAAAGGCTTCAGGCCATAGAGGGCTATCCTCGCATCGGATGCGAACAGCTCCGATCTCGCGGCGTTCACCGGAAGCAAAGAACCACTTGCGGCATCGTGTGTCTGTGTTCGTAGCTTCTATATGTGCCGGAGCTCGCGCGCTATGTTGTATCGATGCATATATATACCGCTTATCGTTACCTTCGCTGTCCCTACGCTCCGCTTCTGCCAGCTTCAAGCGTGAGTTCTTGCCGCGCAGGCCATTGGAAGTGTCGACAAGGTACAGCCCTGCTTCACCAACGATATCCTTACTGACATCGTGGTTTGCGTTTAGTGTCGCGACCACCAACTCGCTCGAGCACCGCGAACCGACGACCAAGACGGCGCATCTTGAGCCAGTGTAAATACCGGATACCAGGTAGATCGCACTATTCTTTGTCTTGAAGAGCCGCAGTCTGAGATGATGAGGCTATCAGTAACGTGTTTCCACCGTCCAGGGTCTGCTGCCGCCGCGCACGGGCAGGAGGTTCTCATCTGTGCGACAGCGCGGTCACGTCGCCGTAGCGCACATCCCACGTCAACAGAATGGATAGAGCAGAGTCAATGTAAGTGCCACTGTCCAGACGCAGGTACTTTGGTTTTCACATGTGGATTATAGTACTACAGCTGCATCGACGTCCGAGGGCTCTTCTCACGGACCTGCGATCTCGCGGCTCCCTGTGGAGGTCTGCGAACGGATCATCGACTACCTAGCTGCGGGATGGGATACGGGTCACGTTGTTGCAAAGGGCGAGCCACATCTGACCACTCTCACATCCTGCGCCCTCGTATGCCAAGACTGGTACTACCTAACGTGGTACCATCTTCGTCAACGCATCCATCTACGAGACCGGACGGACGTCCTCTCGCTCTCCAAGACGCTCCGCGCAAAACCTCGCCTCCGTGAGGTCATTCAGCAGGTCGTCATATCAGGTGGTTCTCCCGGGGAGCGCCAACCGATCCGGCACCTGGGGACGTTTGCCGCTATGCTCGCGGGCAAGGCTCCTAGGCTGTCGAGGATCACCATTGAAGATGCTGAGTGGACCATCGGCTCGGTCCGAATGGATGACATCGGCTTCCTGGGGGTCTTCAGCTCCATTGACGTTCTTTGCCTCTACAATGTCACCTTGTCGAGCGCCGCCCAGCTGTCCCACCTCGTTTCAGCACTCCAGCGGCTTAGGTATTTATGGTGCTCCAATGTTGACTGCTTGCAGAAACAGCACGTCTCCCCGGCCTCTCTCCCACTGAACTGTGCAAGTCTGAAGTATCTCGATGTGCGATGGGTTGCACCAGCAGTCGAAGACCTCTTCGTGCAGATCAGCCGGGCTTCTCGAGTGCGCGATCTCGCTCTTGGGGTGGACGGCGAGTTGGATCCATCCTCGGCAGCCAGCAGAGGCCAGACTTTGCTGGATGCGAGTTCCACATCTGCAGAAGTGGTTCGACTCGATATCGATCCCAGTTCTCCTGTTCGTGACGATGCAATTGATGCCACAGTCGGCAGGTTTTCCTGGTTATCTCTCGCGCCACGTCGCTGATTGTTTCATGCCTACAGAGCGACATTGCAACCTGTCACACCACGACCAGCTGTGGAAGTTGGAGATCTGGCTGTACGACCCCTTTGCAGAGTGGCCCTGGATCCCGCACATCCTGTCTCGCATCGTCTCGAAGCACTTCCAAGCTATGTCTGTTATGTTATGGCTTCGGATTGACCACATGGCCGAAGACCTGGACGGGCTGCTGACGACGATGGAGCAGGATGATGTCCTGGCGCGATTGGACAGTATACTGCAGGAGAAGCGCTTCTCCGGTACTGTTGCGTCGCGCGGCTTCTGTATAGGCATTGGCGTTAATGGAGACTATTGGACGTCTGGCAATACTGGGATGCGTTCAGCACTACGAGAGCGGTACGATCGGTTCGACGAGCTCATCAGGCGGAAGATGCCACACTCGCATGGACGAGGTATATTGAGGTACGTAGTACTATGGACTTGGTCAAGTCGCGCAGGAAAGCTGAGTGTCCCTTGGAGCACTCTGCATAACACCCCACAATTCCGCAGCTGGAGGGAGGACATGGATAATATACATCGTCGCCGTATGCAAGTTGAACAGAAGAAAACCACCGGAGAGGATGCGCACCCCCGGCCCAAGGGTCTTCGACGCAACACGTATTGACATCCCTGCAACCCTGCATCCTGACTCGTATCGTCGCATGGAGTTTGTGAGTATAGGACCATCATCGTGAGGCCTTTCTGCTAATTTGTTGCGCGGTCCCAACGTACAGAATGGCCCCGCGGCCGCAACGTGGGTCGATATGTCGCTATGGTCGGAGAAAGAATTCGCGCCCATTTACTTATGCTTGTATCGCATATGATCATTTCTCGGGTATTGAAGAATTGGACGGACGGCGGTACGGTTGTGTCCTCGAGACAGACATTCGATTGTTCTAGATTTCAAGTTTTCGTCAGTTCTACGGTCGCACTTGTTTAACTAAGCTTAGGCTTGAGCGCGTGAGCCACAGGGAGAGCACAACACGGGGAGCACAACCGAGTTCACCGAAGTCTTCCACCGCCAGATAACGTCGGTGAACGTTGAGGGTCGAGCGGGACTATCGTCATACGACCTCCTGGTGCCTCAACGCGCAACATGGAGGTCTTGCGAGCACACAACAGTAAGCACAGGTACTGCATAACAGAACATCGTCGTGGCAGACTCGCTACTTGCGTGCAAACCTACAGTATCATTGTGCTTTATGAGATGGTGAAGCGTACGGCCCGAGTACCGTCTAGTGTATTACCGGGTAGCGATGTATAGTATGGATACAGATGTGGTAAAGCAGGAGGATTAGCTCGTACGCACAGGCATCACCCGGGGTGATATAGAGAACGCGGTAGCCTCTAAGCGTATACCTCAGGCTCAGCACGCGGGGCTCACGAGCCGACGCTGAACGACTCTCCGCACCTTGTTGTTCGGGTTCTTGACCACGAACTTCGCGCTGCGCATACCGAGCTAGGTGAGCACGATCGGAGGCCGGAACACGGTAAGATAACACACCTGAGCGCGTTCACGTACCAGTCCATCTCGCTGCCGATGATGGAGAAGCGCGCCTTGCTGTCGATGAGGACCTTCACGCCGTCCTGCTCGACGACCTCGTTGAACTTGCCCGGCTTGTCGACGTACTCGAGGTGGTACGAATACCTGGCGCAGCCCTGGCATCGCCCGTTTATCCGTATGAGCTGAGGCGTGGGCCCTTGAACAGTGCGCGGAGCCGCTGCGCAGCGCCGGGTATCTGCACCGCACGCCGTCGGCCTGCCAGCGTACAGGTCGTGACTCGTGGGTGGAGCGGTCCGGGGCTGCGCAGGACAGCTTCGGTCGGCTTCACGGTGGGCTTGCGCCGTTCGGCCTTCAGGGCGGGCGGCGGGCGCGCTGCTGCTTGCGACGACGTCGCGTCGGGGGAGAGCGAGTTCGTCGACGGCTCTTTCGGCTTCGGCTTCTAGATGGGAATGACCACAGGGGGTGTCTGTCCCAGCGGCTTGGACGGTAGGGATGTTGTGGTCGGTGGATGTTTCGGTCAGCGGATGTTTCGGTCGGCGGATGTTTCGGTCGGCGGATGTTGTTGTCGGCGGGTCGTCGCTAGAGAGGGCGGACATCATGGCACGGCGGTGGGTGGGGAGAAAGATCATGGCCCCGCTGGACGAGGACGCAGTGAAGGAGGATGCGAGGGAGAGTAGGCATTGCGTGCGGTGGAGGCGAGCAACTGCGGATGCTATGGCTGCGGCGTTCGGGAGAGATGTTGTCGAGGGAGAGGACGGCGAGCATGGGGACGGAGACAGAAGAGTGGTGTCAGAGGATCGCGTTTGTGCGGTACCTACTGCGGACGAGGCGGCCGAGGTTGCCTGAAGTACGGGAACCGAGCACGACGTCGAGAGGTGACCCGATCAGGTACACGAATGGCTTCGGCATGCTGAGGTGCGCGTATGCATTGAGCGGATAGGCGAGGTAGGTCGTCGACGGCGTGATGGTGGACACATACGGGGTGATCACGCTTGCGACGGGATAGCGCGAACGGTGTGAGCCGCATGCGATGGAGGGCGGACAGAGGGGTCGAGGGTTGCTGACAGCGACAGAGGGCGGAGGATGATGAGGGGAGAAGACTGGTAGTCGCCAGGCTCGAGGGTTGCCGGGAACGTGAGCTCGCGGTAATTGGGCTTGAGCGCGGTGACTCCCCGCCATGATTGAGTCGCGACACGGCGTAGGCTGGCGTCTCGTCGTAAGGGATGAAGTCCTGCTTGATATGCATTCGCAATTCCCTGCTGTCGGAAAGAACGCGTGCGTGGCGAGGACAAGCACCAACAAAACACGCGCGCTCGTCCTGATACCGGGAGGTCGACTAGTCGATGGACGTAGGGCTCGGTGAACGATACGACGACGGTGATGGTCTGTAACGAGTAGTTAGGCCGTCGAGACTAAAGGAACACTTACCGACGTTCTGCTCGACTTGCTCCTCGAATAGTGTTGCACACGCGACGGTCTCGTCGCACAAATGTACCGGAGTCGGGACTGCGAGATGAGAGAACTGCAGAGAAACTCGATAGCGGTCAGGACGACGCTGCCCAGTGCTAAGACACACGAAGAGACACGAGCCATTGAAGCGAGAGGGAGAGACAAAACAACTAGCACTAGTAGTAAAAGCTGAAGAGCGAGAAAGAGACGTCGGCGAGTGGGAGGCGGTTCGAAAGAAGCGCGACGCGTGAGTGGTTGACAGATCGGGAAGGAATGATACCGAATAAGGAAAGTATCGTACTGCAGCCATATGAACACCCTTCTGGGCGACGGACGTACCTTGAGTCCCCTTCCGGCGTTGAGCAACGGACCCGTGTCTCGGTACGAGGTTTGCTGCACGCACGCGGTGCTATCTGCTAATCGCGCCCTAGGTGCGGCACTTAACTCGTCGTCGTGGCGCTCGTCCCGTCTTACTTGCGGGTCCGCGTCGCAGCCTTCTGGTTCGTCGCAAGCGCGCTGATAAAGTTAGTAGCATAGTAGGGTAACCGTATGGTCAGAGTCTTCCAATAGACGCACTCAGCGAGTTGGAGAGACGAGCGAATAGAAAAAACAATTGTACCAGTGCAATGACGCCCGTAGGCGCCGAGTCCGACGTGTGACGGTTTTCCCCTCCACACTTTCCGATGCTGCACTGGCTGTGCAAGTACTGTACGCTTCCCGCCGCGCCCGTGCTTCACGCGCCAGCGTTGCGCGCGTTGGTGTCCATAGAGTAGTGATCGGGCGGCTGTAACATGACATCCCGCCTCGGCGATTCACCACTAACCCTAGTCTCGGGGTCCCCCGGCGCCACGCGCGCGTTGTCAGTGCACCGAGCATGTACATGACCACCACATCGCATCGGCGGACAGCAACAGACTCGGCCGGACACCATGGGTTGACGTGTTCACGAACACCAATGGGCCCTCACTGCAAGCCACCATGTACCGTTGGTCAGCAGGATTCCTGCACTGATAGAATCCTGCGCCACTCGACTCTCACCAAGCCATCGACACGCGGGCTCTCGCAGCTGATGTGAGTACCGTGTAGACACACCAAACACTGTTATACAGGTGTCGCTCCGGCCCGCCACAGCTTAGCTGCTTCCGCAGCGGGCAGGCGGGGCTTGAGCAGAGCGTGGAAGCCTCGAGAACTTCGCATACAGCCTGTCCCCGTCTCGCTGTCACTATCACTCGTGCATCAAATGGCTTCCATCCGCCTCAGCTGGCAGCTCACAACGTCCCGCCCACAGCCATCCGCGAGCAGCCGGGAGACTCCAAGCGACACGTCATAGACGAGCTCGAACAACTCATGCTGCAAACGCCGAAGAACTCCCCGGACAGGTACCCAGCCCGCAACAAGCTATTAAGGCACCTTCCTTGACGCGGTCCTTGCCAACCCAGGGACACTCGCCGTCTACGATTGAGCCACCGCCGCTTAGCCAAGGCGCTGGATAGCGCACCCGCCCCGACAACCAGCGGGCCCCATCACAAGGAGTCACCGTGCGCGTGGGGAGGTGTGTGCCAGACATGCGGGTTTCTACTCGAACCCAGCTAACCCAATCATGCGCAGGCCGCCGATGTCGAACGATCTCCATATGTACGCACTCAACACCAGTACGCGCGATGGAACGCGCTGGGATCCCGGCGCACGAAGCCACTCTTCTCCTACCGTTCCCGCTGCCAAACTACTCATCGCCCGTGTGCGGGGGCGCGCGGCGCGCGGTGGCCAATCTCGCTCGAAAGATCAAGCCGTGCGCATCAATGCGACCACTCGGAAAGCTCACGCACGCTCATCTTCGAGGGCGGCGTCTTCAACTATGGGCAAACTCGCACGTCGCGCATTTCCACAACTGCACGTCGCTCTCGCTCGCGCCCAGCGCCCTCCCTACTTCTCCACGCCGCAACCGCAGTGAGACTACGCGGTGCCCTCTGTCGATGTTCGCGTTGGCTTCGGGCCGGGTGGTCGCATCCAGAGGGCGCCGACCTCTCTGCCTCGCAATTTCCCCCTCTGACTCGCCCATCACGGTGGCCCTCTTGGACGATCGGGCGCAGAGAAGTCGGCAGCCCTTCCGGCGGGCGGTAGTGCGAGCGGCGCGGACATCATTCCCAAGCAGGCGCGCGAGGATGCTTCACCTCTGGCTGGCATTCTGCGCGGCGCCGCACTGCTGTCGCACTGGATAACGTTCTCTTCGAGCGTCCCCGTTACCCGGCACTGCTTCCCCGAGTATCCTGCCTGGTCAAGCCCTGACGCGTGGACCCTCTTCCCACTCCCAAGCCCTCGCAGATCGCAAGGACCACGCATGGGATGCTCGTGGCAAATCCGGCCCTCGTACGCTTCTTGTGCAGCTGCGCGTTCTTGTCAGGTCTGCCCGACTCCCGCCTCGTGTCCACCGCGACCCTTCGCGCGTGACAACGAGCTCGATCTGGCTGCCGTGCACGGACTGAGCACGCCTGTGAATGCGCGCAACTGGGACCGGCAATGCAGGGGGTGTTTTGCCTGCCGCGACCTCGGACCGCTCGTAAACGGCGGACGGCGAGAACGGTGCGCGCCGTCCAAGGCAATCTCCCGATTCTAGGCCTTTCTCCTCTACCCGGCTCGCCTTTACCTTCCGTCTCACAGATTCAACTTGTCCCTCACGCGCTATAGCCATCGGAGCTACCTGACGCAGCATGCAGGTGGCGTGTTCAGCGCGCATGAACCTCGTCCCAGTAAGTTATCTGCCCTGGCGACATGCACCGCACCTCCACGACCTCCCCGGGCTGCGTTCAGCCGCCAGGTGTCATGCTCACAGCCTACGAGCGGAAGGTACCGGTGGTAAAGTTTGTGCGCACACGGCGGACAGCATCCACACGCACTTCGAGGTCGACCACTGGCAGAGCCAGCCGGGCGCAGGCGGCAGGCAAGTGCGCCGGATGGACCTGACGCGCACCGTCGACGACATCTGCAACTATAGCACCGCGTGAGTGGCCCCGCCTGTCCACGCGTGTGGGCACCCTGCTGAACCGTGATCTGGGTGTAGGTCGTGCCCCGAGAACGTGCCGGGGCCGCATACGCATCGGACAACGTTCCCTGCCAAGGCGCTGGACGACGCGAAGCCGATCGAGCAGGCGGGGCTCGTCGACGCAATCGTCATCTCCAGTGGTGAGTGTCGGTGGCCTCCCAGGTTCAGGAGCCGCTGCTGCCGACGCGTCTGCGAAGACTCCCTGCCATTCCTGATGAGGGATCTACCGGATTTCATAGCACGCTTCTTCGCGCAGAACCCACCATATGCGGCACATATCAACTTCTCCGGGACGACTGAGAGGTGCAGGAAAACTCGTTGCTGACCGCAAGCCCTCTCTGGCCATCCGCGAGGAGTTCGGCCTGAGCAATATAGCTCACGCGCTCTATGTCATTCGGGCCGAGACTGATCATGCCGCGGAGGTTGCGGACGAGTGGCAACATGTAGTTTACCCAGTGATATACGCGCGTGTCGTGGCCTTGTGTACGTACCGAAACGATCGCTCCATGCTGTTCGTCGAGAATACCGAAAGTGTATACACAAATTCCTTGGCTCTCTCACCGCCATTCATGACCGTAAACACTGTCATGAAGCGTTCTACATGGCCTCCGATGGTTTCTCCTCCGAGGACCTTCATGATGCCCACAACGGTGCGACTGGCGCGTGAGCGTGACGGAAGTGTATTCGGATCCACACGAGACACTACGGGAACAAAGAGCCGCGAACGATCGCGGACAAGCCTTGGACGGCTCATGGAGGTTCCAAAGAGACGGCTGGGATGCACTGTGGCCGCAATCGTGAGACGGGTCAGAGGCATAGGCAGACGAGGCGAAAGCCTACCTTGCAAATCAATCTCAAGAGCCGGTTGCTGCGCCAGGGCTAGTAGTCATCTTCCAGCTCTTCCAGTCGCTTCCTCGCCCCAGGCTCCGTCAACCCTAGAAGCAGCCGGCGTATGCGGGGTCCTGCATGTGCGCGCAGTCCTCTCCTACCAGATACAGATGCCAAAGAGAAAGGAACTCGCCGCCATGGTATTCATTCTTGCGACCGCGCTTCAGGTGTTCCAGCGTATCCTCGACCCAAAGGGCGTTGACGAGCACGGACAGGACGGGTCACGGCGAAATGGGGATTCATCGCTGTCTTTGGCAACGGTCTGGTGGAGCGGGAAGTGCTCAACTGTGGCCATCGGGTTCGGGCGCGGCCAGGCGGTGAGCTTGGCGACGCAGTCCAACGACTTGAGCGCGGTCTCGTGTTCGGGCTTGCGATGCGCGACGCCTTTCTAAGACACCCTGACCGTGGTATGCGACCGGATTCTGTGAGACACGTTAGATGAATGTCGATACGGGCAACAGGGGGCTGGAAGAACAACACCTGCAGCGCGTTGGCAACCTCAGATGGGATCGATGCCAACGAAATTCTTGTAGAACGCTCGCCCCTCGGCCTCTGAACCGGTGTAGAAGATGATGACCATGCAGGCTTGCCGTTGGGCCCAACGACTACTGTCTGGATCTGCGAGGACTTGTCGCCCGGGTCACGGTGGTCCCACTACTGCGCAGTGACCTCGGTTAGAACCTTGAGCTAACTACGGTCGTATATTGCGACGCAGCGAAGTCGGTTCAGCGCTGGTTGTAGAGCTAGTAGAAACCGAGATCAGAGACGACGCCGGAGTTTGACCCGCCATCGCGGATGCCCCAACATAGATCGGTGTTCTCTGTCTTTACGACCGGTCCATCAGCGAGGACAACGGTGGCCTAGGAACACATGAGGATACGTGCAGCATAAAGCTGAACGAGACTCACTTTGAGGACGTCGTCGAGGGCGATTCCGTGAGACGGCGACAGGTAGCCGCAGCCTCCGCCGAGGGTCAGGCCGGCTATACCGCCATGTTGAGCATCAGCGAACGCGTAGTCATACTATGCGGATATTAACGAAACATACATCGTTGACCGTACCGCCGACTGTCGCAAGGCCATGATACTCAGTTGCGGCCTTGTCGATGGCCTCGCAGATCGCTCCGCCGGAAACGTAGCCGATCTTCCTCTCAGGTTCAACGCGGGCGTAGTTGAAGTATTAATTCAGGTCAATGATGACGAGACCGCCCTCGCGGTGAAGGATGGGCATGCAGGGTTGTGACCACCGCCCTTGATAGCGATCTCAAGGCCATGTGAACGTGCGTACTGGACTGTGAATGCGCGTTCTGGACTGCGAGCGAGATGTCTTGTACATCCCTGACGAAGCGACGATCTTCGCATTGCGCTTCGCGTTCATCGCCCAGCGCGCAATCGCCTCGTCATGATCGGAGCTCTCGGGAGTGTCAGATCACCCTTGGACTCTGCAGGAAAGTCGGGCAGTGGAGACTTGGCATCCGTGCGTGAGCTGTCGGTGCGGCAGGCATTCATAATCATAAGTGCCAGGCGAGGACAATCGTAGCGCTGCGGGAAAGGGTGTCAGAAACTCAGGCTGACACCGCCGCACATGTACAGTAAGAGGTCAGGAGCATACCTTCAACCGTTCAGCATGCACGCAAACATGCCAGGTCGTCTTGGGAGGCTTGCTGATGCAGCAGGTGGGCATCGAAAGGGGAGATCACCGCGTAGCGCAGGCTTTGATGTCAGGTTGCCGCAGCTCGGTGATCGTAGCCTTGGTCCGGGCGAGCTAGAATCTCAGGGACAAGGGCCGGACAAGCTAGGATGAAATCCACGTCTGCGCTGTTATAAGCAGTATCCGTGTGCCCTAACGCAATGCCACTGGAAGATCCGCAATATCGTGACATGCCATGGCACGATGGGAGGAACGTCGCGTTGTTCTCGATGAAATGGCATTGTAGATTGCTGCAACTCACGTTCAATACAAGGTCTGGCGGGACTGAACGAACGGTGGGAGTGAAATGGACCGAAGTTTCCTGGTGTTCTGCGGTCGATGTCTTCCGAGAGACCCCGCGGGTCAGGCGAGGAACGAGGCAATGCGAGGGAACTACGAGCCGTGTCTCATAGGAGATCCAAACCTCGTATACTCAGTAAGCATACGATGCATCGAGTTGAGTCGGACAATACGAAGAGACGACGTACCTAGGGATCTAAGGAGAGGTGTGCACGGATGCGCTAGCATTAGTCGGCATGTATGGGCGATTACTTATAATGCATCTGCTCAACGTTCAACGGTGCTAGGCAGCCGTATGATGGCACTTACCTTCAGGTACTGCCCGCGCAACGGACGAACAGACATACAGCTTCACTACGTGTCTGTACTCACGAGCCCGGAGGACGGCCACTTCCGTGACCTTGCAGTGGTTGTATTGACTACTCGTGAACGCTCAGTGACGACGTCGGACAATCCTAGGACGGTGTCGAGACGAAGAGGCAGACGCCGGAGGCCCAGCCTGAGACGTTGATGTGTCAGGAAGGCAGCCTTGAGTGAGCACGAGAGCCACGGTGACAAAGCAGGGTAGTTAGGAGTCTTAGGACTAGTGGAGAGTTTGGCCAAAGAGGTGGCGGGGCGAAAGGGCACGTTTCCAGCGTTGGTATGTAGCCTGAAGGAGATGGCACTGCGACGGGCGGAGCATCGAAGGCAGCCAGTGCGTCGGTATCTTCCTGGAAAGTGCGGGCGGACCACCCTCGACGGTTGCAGGAGTCACGCATCGTGCCAGACTGGGCGGTGAAAACGACGACGAGCGTCGAGCAGGCAGCGAGTCGACCGGTCGGATAAATGTCGGAGAAGGCGGGCGGATACGGTTGCCCGATAGTCCGAGGCCGGGCATTTTGCACGACGCGCCTCTGCCACATCGCGTCGCTCGTCCTCCGCCTCCTCTATATCCTCCGGAACTCATACAACACTCACGCTACCACCCCCAAAGCATTCCTACTGCACCGAAAGCACTGCGAACGCCAAAAAAGCGGCACTGGCAAGTCCATACTGGCCTGAAAATTCGAAAAAGCTCGACGACCCCGGGGAAGTGGTAAGCGCCCGACGGCGTCGCGACTCCCTCGAACTTGGATGCACAAGTCTGGACGATACAACTACATATGATGCATGGCTGCGTCTTACAAGTTTGTGAGATGTCGATCAGTTGTGCAGCTTACATATCATATCTAGGATGATACGACCCTCGGTTACCGGTACTGATACCGCAGTGTAAGACCCTGTAAGACCTTCCAAGACTCTCGATGTATGCATCCGGCTCGCATGCAATGTCTGGCCCAACCTCCAGCGGAGCAATAATGTAAGGTGACGTACACATAGGCAGATGTACGGTACGGGTCACAAGATATATATTTGTGGTTCTGTCGATATACACGAACCTCCGCAGCACAGAACAAGACAAGGGTAGACTACCACTCATTTGTCACGTCGATACATACCTATGAAAGCACCATTGCTTCTCCTACTCTCGACACCTCATCGTGCTTGAGTATGGCGGTGGACTTCGCAGACCAGTCACTTGTCTTGCAATGCTGTCCGGTTCAACATGGGCTGCCATTCCGATTTGAGCCGCAGCCTTGAAGTACATATTGTATGTGAATAGCTCACCATACAATATACCCTGTGCCCGTGAAAGCACCTCTCTTATCACGCCCTTAGTATTTCCAGAAAGGGGGTGTAGGTAACCAGGCCCCCGGCAACTACCCTTGATGTTTGTCCGCCGAACTGACCGTGGAAGGGCCTCGTTCACCCAATGTTTCTGCTGTGGTTCACCCAATATCGGACAAAGATGTCACAAGTTCTACATCACGTGATGAGTGTCACGTTAGTTTGTCACCCCATTTGCGCTCTCTTCATGCCTCTATTATGGCCAGGTGAGGTAATGAGCACACTCAAGCATACTAGGATGACATATCACAATGAGATGACCATCAAATACATGTGGCTCGGTAAGCCACAGGAAGTATTGAGTGTAATATTGGTGATTATATGGTGGCGCCCCTCCGGCCCTCGCTCGGTCACCCTATATCCGGACAAAGATCGGGCGGCCAGAGGCCTCCACCACCCAATAACGGATCGTAGCGGCGCAAGCGCCGATCCCCGACTCCTGCATGGCACACAGCTACTCAGCTTGCCACAGCGGCACCATAGTATGGTATGTACAGTAACTAGCAGGCTGCCCGTGCGCCACACAGGTAATCCTGTGTCACTGAAAGTATCTCTCATTGGCACCAGACTTGCTTGGTACTGACTGACCTGCAGTGCCAGGTGACGTGCGAGTCGTTGGAAGCCTCAGTCGAACAGAATGGACTCATATGCAATATGATTGATCTACGCAGCAACTCCCTACACATGTCTGGGCTGTTCCTTATCCAACATATCATCTATGTATTCTAGCTCACCATCTAACACTCTCAACTGAACTGTCCATGCATGCACACTTCTTGCCTTTACCAGCGAAGTGGACTTGCAGCAAAATCGAATGTAAGCTTCCTCGCGTGACACCTTCACCACCTGTCATTGCTGGTGTAGACAACAATTCTATAGACAATGAATTAGGACAGAAGATCCGAAGAATGATCGTACTCACTGTAGGGCGCATAGCGAACCCGTGACCCGCGTACCCGTATCCGCACGCGACCCGAGTTCACCGCTGGTGTTGGCAGTGAACTGAGGTTAGCTCACCGCGGGTGCAGGGCGGGCAGGCTCTGCCCATCTCCACCCCGCTCGTGCCGTGACAGCACCCGCTGTCGGCCGTTTACTCGCTGGCTGTGTCTGCGCGCAGAGCAGTTGCCCTGCACGCTCGCGGTCGGCGTGTGCTGCACGCACCTCAGCCCTGCCCACGGTCCCCGCTCACCCACCTGGAGTCGCTCTCCTGCTCGCTCTCCCATCTCTTCAACATTCTCTCTCCGATCCGCCAACTCGTCCTCCCGCTTGCCCGCCCGTCCGATCGCCCGCCCACTTACCTGCCCGCTTTCCCTCCTGTGCGCCTGCCTGCGTATGCATTCGCCGGCTGTGTCTGCGTGCTGGGCACTCGCCCGGCGCGCCTGCGGTCGGCGTATGTGTTGTGACCTGTCCACTCGCCAACCCCGCTCGCCCGTCCGATTGTCCGCCTGCCCGCTCATCGGCTGTGTTTGCGTGTGCGGCACTGGCCCTACGCGCTCGCGGTTGGCGTGTGTTGCGCGCATCCCGGCCCTGGCTATCGTTGCCGTCTTCTCGGCATGTGTTGTCGCCCGCCCGCTCACTCTCCCGCTGCTCGTCCACTCGCTGTCTATCCGTCAGCAGTCTAGTGCGTGGCTGTTCGTTCGTGCACCTGAGAGGGGCAAAGTGGAGGGAGGAAAAGGAGGGAGACGCAGCCGCCGAGCCACTTGTCCTCCTCCCTGCACGTTGTCGTGGAGGTGGCCGTACTGCACTCGTCGGGTGTGTTTGCATGCTTGACACTGGCCCTGCCCGCTCGCAGTCGCCGCGCACGTTGTGATGCACGTCGTCGTGTCCTGTGCCTGCATTAGTGGGCTCGCTCGCGTGCATCTGCACTCACACGTGGGCACTCGTCCTCGCCCGTCCTCGCCCGCCGCCCACCATTCTACCCTTCCCCGCTGTCCGCTCATCATCCGCACCTACGGGTGGCGAAGATCGCACACCGCACCTGTACCCAGGGACACCTCAGGTACGTCAATGCGGGTGTACCTGCTCACTTACCTGCGTCCATCCTTAGCACTGCAGGGGCAACATGGATGGTCAGACTCATCAGAAGTATCTCGGAGCGAGCAAGCAGCCTGAGGAGGGCATGGCAACTGAATGATGGACGTGAAAACAAATGGAAGCAAAGACAGACGCGAGGACGATGAAAACGTCGTCGTCGACGCCATGCGCAAGTCAGAAGGTAAAGAGCGCGCGGGGTCTTCCAGCACCGCCGTCTGCTGTGCGGAGGAGGGTGCAGAGAGCAAAACAGAATAAGCGAAACGGTTATGCTACCGGATACGGAAAGAGCGGAAGCGCCGGCGTCCAAAAGCGGGACCACTCTCCTTTACTATATAAGATATAAGATAAGATGTACCGGTCCTTGAAACACTCAAATCTTTCTCGGCCTACCACATCCGTTGAACGTGTCGTACCCAAGATCGGACCACATATACGTTTTTTATCACTCTGTATGAGTATATAAATTATTCTACATTCTTGTCCATGCAGAGGCTCTGTGACAGCACGGAGATCAGTTCTAAATTCTCTTATCGGTGGCGGGACCAGTCCTTGAAACACCTGCCTAAAATGGCAACTTTTGTGAGTGCATGTCAATGCTTCGGCAGCTATGCAGTCATATTCATCGCAAATAATACTGCTCAGTCGGGCCAGTGAAGACGAAGGAATGTATAGTGATTGCTCTGAACTTCCTGGTGATAGCTCACAATCGCCAGTGCAAGGGATTTCGTACAACGTCTGGTTGATATAAGCGCCGCTTACCATATCGGGCAACAGAATGTCGTGAAACACGAGTTTCGGGTTTCTCGACACACTGTATGGGCTTCTGTGCTCGTACCATTGAACTGAATATCTAGGAGATGTAATAAAGTGTCATTCTATTTATCATGATTTTTGGGGCCTCAGAGGTTCAGTGAAAATGAGTGAAGTCGATTTGTTTCAAGGACCCGTAGTGTTTCAAGGACCAGTACATTACTGTATTGTAATATTGTACCATCGGAATGGTATGGAGACTCAATTGGAAGCCCTCACGCCCGCGGCGGCTTCGCCGCCCGGGCGTCTCGGGCTTCCACGAGTCTGAGCCACACAGCGAACTTACTTACCGTAATACATACCACAGTGCATGCGAGGGCTCTCAACATAATAGAGGCCCTCCTGCCTTTGGGAGGAGTTATTCGATGGTCAAAGATCCAGGCATCCAGACACAGCCAGATGCACGGAAGGATCCAACTGCCTCGAGCTGCCTCGTAAGACACTCGAGCATTGCTGCGATGCCGCTTATGGGAATTATAAGTCACGTGTTTCCCACGGAGGGAGCGGCATCGCCGGCTGCGAACGACTTATGGTCGACAAAGCCCTCCTCTCTCCCTCCGGTCGGAGTCGGGGACAGAGCTCGGGCCCCTCCGGGACCCCTCCTTCACCCTATACCCGGACAAACATCTAGGGTAGTTGCCGGGGGCCTAGGTAACCTCCAGACTTGTGCATCCAAGTTCGAGGGAGTCGCGACGCCGTCGGGCGCTTACCACTTCCCCGGGGTCGTCGAGCTTTTTCGAATTTTCAGGCCAGTATGGACTTGCCAGTGCCGCTTTTTTGGCGTTCGCAGTGCTTTCGGCGCAGTAGGAATGCTTTGGGGGTGGTAGCGTGAGTGTTGTATGAGTTCCGGAGGATATAGAGGGGGCGGAGGACGAGCGACGCGATGTGGCAGAGGCGCGTCGTGCAAAATGCCCGGCCTCGGACTATCGGGCAACCGTAGGCGGATCGATAGGGCCGGTGACTGGCAGGAGCGGCGAGTGCTCTCTCTTTGAGTCTTTCGGCGGCGACGTCTGCGACTGGGACGACCTGCTCTCTGCGTACGCTGAGACGGTGTCCCTGTGCATCGGATTGCGCGCGGACAGTCCGCTCGCCGTTCTTGGCCCGGCCAGCACGACAGGCCGTCGACATCCCGTGCTCGCGATCAAGTTGTACTCGGCCTCACTGCGACCTTTCCTCCACCTTGTTTAATCATCGTCGTTTCCTCCGCTCTCCTTCGATGAGCTGCTACTTATCGGCCGTCAGGCGAAGCCAGTGTTCGGCTGTTGCTTGCTCTCCGACTGTGCGGCGCTTCGTCCACCCGAAGATCAGACCGCCTCTTCCTAAGGTGTCGGTATGTCACCGCGTACGTCTGGACTGGAACGTCTTTGACCTGTACCTATTGTCTCTAAGCCGTTTTCCTACAGATGGACCTGTACTAGTATCAATGCTGGTGCGATATCTGGCAGCTCACCGCCTTTGCGGGTTCATTTTGCGCTTCGTATACCCGGACGACAAACTCTGACAGCATGCAGGCTGTCTTCATCCCGTGAGTTCTCGCCCTTTATCCGCGCAGTATCGCTGCTGACGTTTTGTGAACACTGGCAGCTGAACACTCTCGTTAATCGCGTCCATCACACAGACCATCGTTAGAAAGCCACAACGTTGCGCAGACGCACGCCTGGCCGTACTTCCGCCCTGTCCGCACAACGCCTTCGCACATTGGTCCGGCCGAAGATTGATTGCGGCCGTGCCTGCGTTCGACGTGTCATCCAGCCGCTCTAGGTATGTCACGTTCGCGTCCGACAGGCCTGTCTGACATACACGCATATGCGCATTTAGCCCTTCGTCCACCCTACCTATGTACCTGACATCGGCGGTGTCAAATCAAGGTCAGTCGATGTATCGGATAAGCGGATTACAGGTATGCTGTCCAGTCCCGCTGAGCGTATATGGCATTGCTGAGGTCGTCTTCGCAGTCATGGAGATGTCATGTGGCCATTGTGCGCCTGTGCTACATCGCCTTCACCCTTGAAATGTACGTAGATATTCCTTTTAGTGTCGTCCCTGACCAACGTGCGTATCACGCATGACTTTGTTGGATATGCAGTTGGACACGCAGAAGAGGTCATTGAAGCGTGCGCAAGACGGACATTGATCACACCAAGGACACGACAGCATCGATGTCAAGCGGGGTGGTCGCGTGTTCCACGACCATGTTGATGCCCGAGCGGATGCGGTAGGGCATACGGAACACAGGTAATGTTGGGCAGGTACGAGGGCCCGCATACGACTGGTCATGCAAGAGCAGTGCCATTCTGGACTCGCGACCGCACAGAGCCGAGGTATCACTCATCCCGGCCATCGAAAGAACTGAAGCTACATACAGATCCTGCCCAGCGCTCTTCGCTGGTACTGGATTGGATTGCGACATTGGCCCCGCGTTCGCTTTCCTCTGTTCAGAACCCTGCGCAGCCTCGATCCCACGTTCAAAGCTATGTGGTTGTCGGTGAGCCTTCTTTGGACGGGCCCCGGATCATGCGCGTCGTTCCCAGCGCCAGTCGGACGTGGAGGCGCACGTTAGTCGTCTTGACACCTGGAGGTCGGCGGTGCGCCCTGCGGACTCACCTCCCCACCCCGAATTTCGCTCGTCGAAGAGCCCGGACACGACTGCACCTGCGGGAGGGCTGGCGGACGAGGAGAGCACTGTCCATGGCAAGGGCTCGCAGTACCAGCGCGGGCGCATCTTCGACTATACCCAGCCGCGTCGCCTGCACACCGACATGTCCCCGCCGCTGCTCTCGACGTACGACGAGCCTATCCGCCGGGTGATCGAGGACATGCGCGAGCAGCGGATGAGCCTGTGCCAGAGCTTGCGGCAATACGTGTTCGTGTATCGCGCTGTGATTGAGGGGACGCTGATGATCGTGGACGAGGAGAGGAAGGCGGAGGAGCTGGGTCGCTTGTCGCTGGAGGGTTCTCGAAACGCCAGGGGTGCGCTGCTCGCAGACCGTCAAGACGTCTTCATGGACGGGCCCATGCACTCACCGGAGACCGTGTCTTCCGTGGGCTCGGGTGCGTCGCTGCGAGAGCGGGGCGTGTCGCGGAAACGCAGCATCTCAGACTACATGCGAGAGGACGCTGCGATCGACGGGCATCTGTCGATGTCGCCGGGCGGGACGAAGCGGGGCGCGAGCCCGACGGAGCTGCCCAAGGAGGGCGTGCAGGGCGAGGCGATGTTGACGAAACGACCGAGCATTAAGCGTACGTCGCGCATGGACACCGTCTGAGCCTGAGGAGGCTTTGTGCCTCATGTCGACTCGCCCCCCGGGGGCATTACCCTCGCGTGCTTCCCTCTCGGACCTTCACCCTCGCACCTTGTTTCGGTCATTGCTGTCGCTGGATCCCGCATTCAATCAGGCCACCTGCCCCCTCCCTTACGTCCCCCCACCGTTGACCGGCGCCCTGGACGTCACGCTGTGGATTGCTGTCATGCGCGCGTACTGTTTCTCTGAGCCTATCATTCCATTCCGTCATCGAGCCTGTTTCCTGGGACCTGTCTGCGTTTCTCTCTGCTCGTTCCGACTGGATAATGCGCACCGTTCCTCGTTGCTGTCGCTGGTCCTGATTCATGTTCTGGCAGCTGTATACATATGATACACAACCCACTCATCTACCCACACCCGCTGTTCTGCTTACTTACCCATCGCGCACATACATATGTACTACTGTATCCTGTAGATCGTCGTGTAGTCTTATAGTACTCCCATTCAATTGCATCGTGACATTCTCTTTGTGGATGTGGGTGTGTGGAGCGTGCTGTAAGTCGACTGTGTTCCGCCGAACGTCAGTGACTTTGCGAGCCTGAGCGCAAATTCAAACAGTGCACGTCCGGGCCGGCCCTGACAGGACCTCAAATTCGGGAGCCAGCACTGTGTAACTTAAAGGCCGCACGCTGCTCTCAGCTCTGCCAGTGCACGTCGACGGTAACCGCGAGCGCTGGAGAGCTTTCCGGTCGCCAGCTATCGTTGTATGATTGTCAAATGTCCAGGTCAACGCGATGCGTACCGCCGGCGGCGGCAAGTAACCGGTGTACTTGAGGCGGCCTTATCCCTCAGCATGCATACGGCGGTCACCAGCCTACGTATATGTGGTCCACCTTGATTATCGATAGGCACCCATTGAAGAAGCTCAAGGTTCGGACAGCCTGCCTCGCGCCGCGCGCTCACTGGAACGAAGTGCGGCACTGTATTCAAGGAGAGCGGTCCTCTGTATGTATTCATCGTGCATCGCCGCTGGATGAAATTAGTGACATGAGTACTGCTTTGCAGAATCTCCAGGCCGTAGAGGGCTATCCTCGCAATGACTGCGGACAGTCTGGATCTCACCGCGCCTACTTACTCGAAGCAAAGAACCACTTGCGACGTCGTGTGTCCGTGTTCGACGCTTCTATACCCGCCGGCGAGCGCGCGCTACGTTGTATCGATGCATATATGTACCGCCTATCTTTGCGTTCGCTCTCCCTGCGCTCTCCGCCTCGTCCAGCCTCGGTTTTTTGCAGCGCACACCAAACGTCCTCACGAGGCACGGCTCCGCTTTCGTGAACGAATATCTTTACTGACCCCGTGCTTTCCTTTTAGCGTCGCGACCACCAACGAGCGCTAGCACCGCGCGAACCTACGACCAAGACGGCGCATCTGGGTTGTCTGGGAGCCAGTCTACATACCGGATATCAGGTAGTGTGCTATCGCACTATGCTTGTTCTGGGAGAGCCGCAGTCTGAGATGATGAGGCTATTAGTAACGTGTTTCCACCGTCGCGAGTCTGCTGTCGCCGCGCACGGGCAGGAGATTCTCATCTGTGCGACAGCGCGGTCACGTCGCCGTAGCGCACATCCCACGTCAACGGAATGGATAGAGCAGAGTCAATGTAAGTGCCACTGTCCAGACGCATGTACTTTGGTTTACACATGTGGATTATAGTACTACAGCTGCATCGACGTCCGAGGGCTCTTCTCACGGACCTGCGATCTCGCGGCTCCCTGTGGAGGTCTGCGAACGGATCATAGACTACCTAGCTGCGGGATGGGATACGGGTTACGTTGTTGCAAAGGGCGAGCCACATCTGACCGCTCTCACATCCTGCGCCCTCGTATGCCAAGACTGGTACTTCCTGACGTGGTACCACCTTCGTCGACGCGTCCATCTACGAGATCGGACGGACGTCCTCTCGCTCTCCAAGACACTCCGCGCAAAACCTCGCCTCCGTGAGGTCATTCAGCAGGTCGTCATATCGGGTGCTTCTCCCGGGGAGCGTCAACCGATCCGGCACCTGGGGACGTTTGCCGTTATGCTCGCGGGCAAGGCTCCGAGGTTGCGGGTGATCACCATTGAAGATGCTGAGTGGACCATCGGCTCAGTCCGAATGGAGGACATCGGCTTCCTAGGGGTGTTCAGCTACATCAGCACTCTAGACCTCTCCAATGTCACCTTGTCGAGCGTCGCCCAGCTGTCCCACCTCGTTTCAGCACTCCCGCGGCTTAGGATATTATTGTGCCTCAATGTTGACTGCTTGCAGAAACAGCACGTCTCCCCGGCCTCTCTTCCACTGAACTCTGCAAATCTGGAGGTTCTCGAAGTGCGATGGGTTGCACCAGCAGTCGAAGACCTCTTCGTGCAGATCAGCCGGGCTTCTCGAGTGCGCTATCTCGCTCTTGGGGTGGACGGCGAGTTGGATCCATCCTCGGCAGCCAGCAGAAGCCAGACTTTGCTGGATGCGAGTTCCACATCTGCAGCAACGGTTGTGCTCTATATTAATCACCGTTCTCCTATTCGTGATGATGCAATTGATGCCACAGTCGGCAGGTGTTCCTAGTTATCTCTCGACCTACTTCGCTGATTGTTTCATGCCTACAGAGCGACATTGCAACCTTTCACACCACGACCACCTGTGGAGGTTGGAGATCTCCCTGTACCACCCCTTTGCAGCATGGCCCTGGATCCCGCACATTCTGTCTCGCATCGTCTCGAAACACTTCCAAGCTATGGCTGTTACGTTACGGCTTCGGACAGACCACAACGCCGAAGACCTGGACGGACTGCTGACGACAGTGGAGCAGGATGATGTCCTGGCGCGATTGGACAGTATACTGCAGGAGAAGCGCTTCTCCAATACTGTTGCGTCGCGTGGCTTCTGTATAGGCCTTGGCGATTATGGAGCCTATTGGGCGTCTGGCAATACTGGGATGGGTTCAGCACTACGAGAGCGGTACGATCGGTTGGACGAGCTCGTCAGGCGGAAGATGCCACACTCGCATGGACGAGGTATTTTGAGGTACGTAGTAATGTGGAGTTGGTCAAATTGCGACGGAAAGCTGAGTGTCACTTGAAGCACTGTGCCTAACTTCCAAGAATTCTACAGCTGGAGGGATGACATGGAAGAGATACATCGTCGCCGTATGCAAGTTGAACAGAAGAAACCCGCCGGAGAGGATGCGCACCCCCGGCCCAAGGGTCTTCGACGCAACACGTATTGACATCCCTGCAACCCTGCATCCTGGTTCGTATCGTCGCATGGAGTTCGTGAGTATAGGACCATCATCGTGAGGCCTTTCTGCTAATTTGTTGCGCGGTCCCAACGTACAGAATGGCCCCGCGGCCGCAACGTGGGTCGATATGTCGCTAGGGTCGGAGAAAGAATTCGCGCCCATTCACTTATGCTTGTATCGCATATGATCATTTCTCGGGTATTGAAGAATTGGACGGACGGCGGTACGGTTGTGTCCTCGAGACAGACATTCGATTGTTCTAGATTTCAAATTTTCGTCAATTCTACGGTCGTACTTGTTTAACTACGCTTAGGCTTGAGCGCGTGAGCCACAGGGAGAGCACAACACGGGGAGCACAACCGAGTTCACCGAAGTCTTCCACCGCCAGATGACGTCGGTGAACGTTGAGGGTCGAGCGGGACTATCGTCATACGACCTCCTGGTGCCTCGACGCGCAACATGGAGGTCTTGCGAGCACACAACAGTAAGCACAGGTACTGCATAACGGAACATCGTCGTGGCAGACTCGCTACTTGCGTGCAAACCTACAGTGTCATTGTGCTTTATGAGATGGTGAAGCGTACGGCCCGAGTTCCGTCTAGTGTATTACCGGGTAGCGATGTATAGTATGGATACAGATGTGGTGAAGCAGGAGGATTAGCTCGTACGCACAGGCATCACCCGGGGTGATATAGAGAACGCGGTAGCCTCTAAGCGTATACCTCAGGCTCAGCACGCGGGGCTCACGAGCCGACGCTGAACGACTCTCCGCACCTTGTTGTTCGGGTTCTTAAACACGAACTTCGCGCTGCGCATACCGAGCTAGGTGAGCACGATCGGAGGCGGGAACACGGTAAGATAACACACCTGAGCGCGTTCACGTACCAGTCCATCTCGCTGCCGATGATGGAGAAGAACGCCTTGCTGTCGATGAGGACCTTCACGCCGTCCTGCTCGACCACCTCGTCGGACTTGCCCGGCTCATCGACGTATTCGTGGTGGTACGAGAGCCCTGCGCAGCCCTTGTTCCGCACGTCTATCCGTATGAGCTGGGGCGTGGGCCCCTTGAGCAGTGCGCGGAGTCCCTGCAAAGCGCTGGGTGCCTGCACCGCACCCCGTCTCTCAGCGTGCAGATTCTGAGTAGAGCGGTCCTGAGATACGCACGACCGTGATGGCAGCTTTGGTCGGCTTGACCAAGGGCTTGCGCCGTTCGGCCTTCGGAGCGGGCCGCGGGCGCGCTGCTACTTGCGGCGACGCCGCGTCGGGGGAGAGCGGGGTTGTCGACGACTGTTCCGCCTTGTCCCTCTAGAAGGGAATGACATCAGGGGGTGTCTGTCCCAGCGGCTTGGACGGATGTTGCGGTCGGTGGATGTTGCGGTCGGTGGATGTTGTAGTCGGCGGGTCGTCGCGAGCGGGTGGAGATCATGGCATGGCGGCGGGTGGGGAGGAAGATCATGGCGCGGCTGGACGAGGACGCGACGAAGGAGGACGCGAGGGAGAGTGTTTGCGTGCGGCGGAGGCGGGCAACTGCGGACGCCATGGCTGCGGGGTTCGGGAGAGAGGTCGTCGAGGGAGAAGACGGCGAGCATGGGGACGGGGACGGAAGAGTGGTGTCAGAGGATCGCGTTTGTGCGGTACCTACTGCAAACGAGGCGGCCGATGTTGCCTGAAGTACGGGAACCGAGCGCGACGTCGAGAGGTGGCCTAGCCAAGTGCACGAACGGCTTCGGAATGCTGAGGTGCGCGTATGCGTTGAGCGGATGGGCGAGGTAGGCCTTCGACGGCGTGATAGTGGACACATACGGGGTGCTCATGCTTGACGACGGGATAGCGCGAACGGTGTGAGCCGCATGCGATGGAGGACGGACAGAGGGGACGAGATTTACTGACAACGACCGCAAGAAAGACGACGGTGGTAGAGAGCGGATGTTGATGAGGAGAGCAGACTCACAGTCGCCAGGCTTGAGGGTTGGTGGCGACGTGGGCTCACAGTTACAGTAATTTGGGCTTGAGGGCGGAGACTCCCCGCCACCGAGTCTGAGCGTAGGTTGTCGCCCGTCTCGTCGTGAGGGATGATGTCCTGGGTGGTATGCACTCGCGTGTCCCTGCTGTTGGAGAGAATGCGTGCGTGGCGACGACAACGGCAACAAAGCACACGCGCTCGTCCCGATGTAGGGAGGTCAAGTAGTCGAGATGGACGTAGGGCTCGGTGAAGGACGACGGTGGTCTGTAACGAGTAGTTAGACCGCCGAGACTGGAGGAACACTTACCGATATCGAAACGCGACTCGTTCTGCTCGAATTGCTACTCGACTAGTGTTGCACACGCGACTGTCTCGTCGCGCAAATGTGCCGGAGTCGGAACTGCGAGATGAGAGAACTGGGGAAGGATTCGGCAGGGATCGGGGCGACGCAGCCCAGTACTGATACATACAAAGAGACACGAGCCATGAAAGCGAGAGGCAGAGACAAATAGACGAAGCTGGAGAGCGAGAGAGACGTCGGCGAGTGGGAGATGGTTCGAAAGAAGTGCGATGCGTTGACAGATCGGGAAGGGATGATACCGAATAAGGAAAGTATCGTACTGCAGCTATAAGAACACCCTTCTGGGTGGCGGACGTCAGTTGATTCCCCTTCCAGCGCTGGACAACGAACCGTTGTTTCTGTACGAGGTTTGCGGCACGCACGCGGTGCTGCTTGCTATTCGCAACCTGGGCCCCCGGTAGGTGCGGTGGCACTCGTCGTTCTGGCTTTCGTCTCGTCCTACTTGCGGGTCTGCGTCGCAGCCGTCTGGTTCGTCGCAAGCGCGATGATAGAGTCGGTAGTATCGTAGTGGAGTTATATCGTAAGATTCTGTTAATAAACGCGCCCAGTGAGGTTGGGAGACGAGCGAAAAGAAAGAGAGAGAAATCGTAATTGCGATGACGCCCGTAGGCGCCGAGTCCGACTCGTCTGGCGGTTGTCCCCTCCACGTGCACACTTCCCGACGCTGCACTGGCTGTGCACTGTCCGCTGCCCGTCGCGCCCGTCCTTCACGTACCAGCGTCGCGCGCGTTGGTGTCCATAGAGTAGTGATCGGGGCTGTAACATGACATCCCGCCTCGGCGATTCACCACTAACCCTAGTCTCGGGGTCCCCTTGCGCCGCGCGCCACGTTGTCACACCGAGTATGTACACTGGCACGACCACGACATCGCATCGGCGGACAGCAATGGACTCGCCCGGACACCATGGTTGTCGACGTCCTCACGAACACCATCAGGCCCTCGCCGCTGCAAGCCACCATGTACCGTTGGTCAGCAAGATTCCAGCGCTGCTAGAATCCTCGGGCCACTCTCGCAGACTCTCACCAAGACATCGACACGCCGACTCGAGCAGCTGATCAGTGAGTCGCTCCGTGTAGACACACCGAACACTGTTATGCAGGTGTCGCTAAGGCCTACCACAGCTTAGCTGCTTCCGCAGCGGGCAGGCGGGGCTTGAGCAGGGCGTGGAAGCCCCGAGAACACCGCATACAGCTTGTCCCCGTTGCGCTGCCCCTATCACTCGCGCATCCAACGGCTTCTATCCACCTCAGCCAGCTCACAACGTCCCGCCCACAGCCGTCCACGAGCAGCCGGGAGACTTCCAAGCTACACGTCATAGACGAGCTCGAACAACTCCTGCTGCAAACGCGGAAGAACTCCCCGGACAGGTACCCAGCCCGCAGCACGTTCACAAAGGCCCCTTCCTCGACGCGTGTTTGCCAACCCAGGGACACTCGCCGTCTACGATTGAGCCACCGCCGCTTAGCCAGGGCGCTGGATAGCGCACCTGCCCCGACAACCAGCGGGCCCCATCACAAGGAGTCACCGTGCGCGTGGGGGAGGTGTGTGCCAGACATGCGGGTTTCTACTCGAACCCAGCTAACCCAATCATGCGCAGGCCGCCGATGTCGAACGATCTCCATACGCACTCAACCTCGGTACGCGCGATGGAACGCGCTGGGCTCCCGGCGCACGGAGCAACTCTTCTGCGGTCACCGCTGCCGAACTACCCATCGCCCATGTGCGGGGGCGCGCGGCGCACGGTGGCCAATCTCGCTCGAAATATTGAGCCGTGCGCATCAACGCGAACACTCGGAAAGCTCGCGCACGCTCGTCTTCGAGGGCGGCGTCTTCAATTATGGACAAACTCGCATGCCGCACATCTCCCCAACTGCACGTCGATCTCGCTCGCGCCCAGCGCCCTCCCCTACTTCTCCACGCCGCAACCGCAGAGAAGTTAGCGGCCCTTCCAGACGGAAGTGCGAGCCGGACACCATTCCCAAGCAGGCGCGCAAGGATGCTTCACCTCTGACTGGTATTGTGCGCGACGCCGCACTGCTGTCGCACAAATAAATTTCCTTTCGAGCGTCCCCGCTACTCGCACCACGATCAAGCGCTGTTTTCTCGAAATCGTGCCTGGCCAAGCCCTGACGCGCAATCCCTCTTCTCCCCCCCAACCCTCGCAGATTGCACGGAGCGCTAATGCAGATGCAAATCCGGCCGCTCGTGCGCTTCCGATCGTCCAGGTGCACGCTCTTCTCAGGTCTGCCCGACGCCCACCTCGTGTCCACTCGGACTCTGCGCGCGCGACAACGAGCTCTGAAGGGGAACAAGAACAGGTGCGCTGTCTTGCTTTCGGATGGTTTGCGCGTGCTCTTGAGGCTTTGGGCGGGCCGCGAGGGGAAGTGCGCCGAGCTGTGGGTTGGGGCCCGGCTCTTTTGGGCGCGGTGCACTGGTACGTGCATCAGCCACTCGGCGAGCCAAGACTCAGTTGTTGGGTCTTTGTGCCGTGCTAGCGGGTAGACTGGCGGGCGATGGGTTCGCGCCGCGGCGTTGTGGGGCGTGTCTCACGATGTTTGGTTGCGCTGGTGTGGCGCTACGGACGTGCGTGCTTACCTCAGTCCACGACAGGTATTGAAATATCTGGTCGTTGGAGCACGCGCATGTGCGGCTGCGCAAGGCGCGTCTGGACGACGACGACTAAATGAACGCGAGCTACGTGCAGCCGCTCGGCACCACGAAGCGGTATCGCGACGCAGGGCCCGTTGGCCGTAACGTATGTGGACTTTTTGGATGTGAGTGTTCGGTGTTTTTGTGTCTGTTAGGCCGGGGTGCTTAAAGATTTGTTTCTGCAGGCTTTGCTGGGAGCAGAACGTCCATGTGATTGGTATGCTCACTCGCGAGGTCGAGGGCAACACCGTCAAGTGCGGCAAGTACTGGGCGGAAGGCGAGTACGGCCCGCTCCGCCTCAAGCTGATCGCCACCGACGATACTCCCGAGCGCGAACGCCGTCCCCGCGAGAAGGAGATGAATGGCGGGTTCTTCTCGGCCCACGTCCCCCCCGCGCAGAAGCCCACGCGCAAGCCGAGGCGAGAGAAGCACGGCAGCGACTCGGACGGCGAGCGCGAGATCGTGCACAGGGTGTTCAAGCTTACGCATACCGGATACCCGCAGGCGAAGCCGCGTGTCGTCACCCAGCTGCAGTACCTCGACTGGCCGGACTTCAACGTCCCTGAGGACCCCCGCGGGCTCCTGGGTCTCGTTCGCGAAGTGGAGGATGCCGTTGCACGCTCGCATCAAAGTGGCGATAAGCCTTGGGGCGAGGGCCCGATGCACCCGGGGCCCTGGCCTTCGCATGTATCGGTTCCGTTGTCTTCGCCTCCGAGTGAGCACGCACAACCGGCTGTGCCCAGCACGATCGTGGAGGATGTGCCTATGGATGGCAACTACGTCGATCCCACGACGGGAGTTGCGCGCCATGCGATCGGCAACCCGCCGGTGTTGCTGCACTGCTCTGCGGGTGTCGGGCGCACGGGCGGGTACATCGCGGTGGACTCGGTCCTGGATGGGATCCGGAGAGAGATGCGCAAGCGGTGGGAGGACGTGCAGGTGCCCGTGCCCGCGTCGCCGGATCGGATGGACGTCGATCCGAGCCCGAGCCCGCCGTCGTCCGGGGAGCGCGCGCGGAGTCCGCCGCGTGCGCCGTCGAGGTCGCCTACGGTGCCGGAGCTCACGGTGCCTGTGACTGTTGGAGCGGAGGAGGTGCACGCGTCGCTGGCTTCACTGAGGCTATGGATGTGGACGGCGAGCGGAAGCAGGATGGGCCAGCTGGAAAGGGGAGGAGTGCTCCGCGCAAGGAGGTCCTTCGTACGGTGGTCCCCGCGTCGCCGGAGCTCGTGGACGAGGTGCGGCGCGCTGCGATGCACAGGTGGCCGTCGAGCTCGACGAGCACGAGTGGGGACGCGCCGCCGATAGCCGGTAAGGACTGGCAATCCAGCAGCTCGGATTCCTCGCCGATCCCCTCGAGACCCACGACGCGCTCAACGGACCTGTCAGGAGAATCGACGGCGCGGTCGACGTCGTACCTGTCGGCGCAGTCGACGAGCCCGCCGTCGAGCCACACGGGGAGCTCCGGCAGCTTGTCGGCGGCCGTGGCGAAGCAGACGGCGCATATGACGTTGTCGCAGAAGGAGAAGACCAGCGTTTCGCCGAGCCCGAGCTCTGGGGAAGTCGAAGTCGATGGGAAGCTGCGGTCCCCGGATCATGCGCGTCATTCCCATTCCCAGCGCCAGTCGGACGTGGAGGCGCATGTTAGTCGTCTTGACACTTGGAGGTCGGCGGTGCGCCCTGCGGACTCACCTCCCCACGCCGAATCTCGCTCGTCGAAGAGTCCGGACGTCTTGCGAACGCCGGAAGCTCAACGATGTCGCTAATCGCGTGCATGAGATTTGCCTCATCGTAAGAAAGCCAAGAGGTTGCGCGGATATGACAACAAAAAACCGTGCCATACCTCTCAGCATACGCCCACCTACGGCCGTACTTCCGCTCACCACCTTTCGTGCATTCGCCGGGTACATGGTCGAGAGGCTGAGCGCGGTCGCCTTGCATCGACCTATGATCAGAGCCAGCCCCCATAGGTATGTCACTTTTCCGTGGCTTACCTAACATGAGTACTGACAGACGTATGCAGACATACAGCCCCACCTCATTGATCTGGTATGCGAGACAAATCACGGTCAGTTGATGTACTGCTTGAGCGCACTACGGTCTACTGGTTTGTCCTCCCGTGCCGTGTAGTGGTGTATGACGTTGCTGAGGTCGGATTCATGCATGCTATGTGGCCATCGCTCGCACGCGCTACTAAGCATTCTTTGAACAAGGGTTGGACAGAATGCGTCGCGCGCGCTCACCAGAATGAGGTGCATCTTATTCAAGGAGGGCAGTCCTCTGGTACTGTACTATGCGTTTCTCGTGCATCGCCGCTGAACGTTAGTGACGTGTGTATCGTTTTGCAAAGGCTTCAGGCCATAGAGAGCTATCCTCGCATCGGATGCGAACAGCTCCGATCTCGCGGCGTTCACCGGAAGCAAAGAACCGCTTGCGGCATCGTGTGTCTGTGTTCGTAGCTTCTATATGTGCCGGAGCACGCGCGCTATGTTGTATCGATGCATATATATACCGCTTATCGTTACCTTCGCTGTCCCTACGCTCTCCGCTTCTGCCAGCTTCAAGCGTGAGTTCTTGCCGCGCAGGCCATTGGAAGTGTCGACAAGGTACAGCCCTGCTTCACCAACGATATCCTTGCTGACATCGTGGTTTGCGTTTAGTGTCGCGACCACCAACTCGCGCGAGCACCGCGAACCGACGACCAAGACAGCGCATCTTGAGCCAGTGTAAATACCGGATACCAGGTAGATCGCGCTATTCTTTGTCTTGAAGAGCCGCAGTCTGATATGATGAGACTATTAGTTTCCATCGTCGAGGGTCTGCGTGGTTGTCGCCGCGCACGCGCGGGAGATTTTTATCTGTGCGACAGCGCGGTCACGTCGCCATAGCGCACACCCCACGTCAACGGAATGGCCAGAATCGAGGTGATGTAAGTGTCACTGTCCAGCCGCAGGTACCATGGTTCACACATGTGCATTACAGTACAGCCGCATCGACGTCCGAGGGCACCTCTCACGGATCATCGATCCCGCGACTTCCTGTGGATGTCTGTGAACGGATCATCGACTACATCGCTGCGGGATGGAATATGGATTATCTTATTGCAAAGGGCGAGCCACATCTGACCGCTCTCACATCCTGCGCGCTCGTATGCCAAGACTGGTACTACCTGACGTGGTACCATCTTCGTCAACACATCCATCTACGAGACCGGAAGGACGTCCTCTCGCTCTCGAAGACACTCCGCGCAAAGCCTCGCCTCCGTGAGGTCATTCAGCAGGTCGTCATATCGGGTGCTTCTCCCGAGAAACGTCAACCGCTCCGACACCTGGGGACGTTTGTTGCTATGCTCGCGGGCAAGGTTCCGAGATTGTCGAGGATCACCATTGAAGATGCTGAGTGGACCACCGGCTCGGTCCGAATGGAAGACATCGGCTTGCTAGGGGTATTCAGCAACATCGACGCTCTAGACCTCTCCCATGTCACCTTGTCGAGCGTCGCCCAGCTGTCCCACCTCGTTTCAGCACTCCCGCGGCTTAGATATGTATGGTGCTTCGGTGTTGATTGCTTGCAGAAACAGCACGTCTCCCCGGCCTCTCTCCCCCTGAACTGTGCAAATCTGGAGCATCTCGACGTGCGATGGGTTGCACCAGTAGTCGAAGACGTCTTTGTGCACATCAGCCGGGCTTCTCGAGTGCGCATTCTCGAACTTGGGGTGCCCAACGAGGTGAATGCATCCTCGGCAGCCAGCAGAAGCCAGACTATGCTGGATGCGAGTTCCACGTCTGCAGAATTAGTTCAGCTCCATATTGCCCTCAGTTCTCCTGTTCGTGATGATGCAATTGATGCCACAGTCGGCAGGTTTTCCTACTTATCTCTTGAGCCACTTCGCTGATTGTTTCATGCCTATAGAGCGACATTACAACCTTTCACACCATGACCACCTGTGGAAGTTGGAGATCACCCTGTACCACGCCTTCAAGTTCGCAGCATGGACCTGGATCCCGTACATCCTGTCTCGCATCGTCTCGAAACACTTCCAAGCTATGGCTGTTATTACGGTTCTTCGGATGGACCACATGGCCGAAGACCTGGATGGACTACTGACGACAATGGAGCAGGATGATACCCTGGCGCGATTGGACAGTATACTGCAGGAGAAGCGCTTCTCTGATACTGTTGCGTCGCGCGGCGTCTGTATAGGCTTTGTGGATCGAAGGATCTTGTGGTCTGGCAATGAGCTTATTGGGTTGGGTGCAGGATTACAAGAACAGTACAATCGGTTGGGCGAGCTCGTCAGGCGGAAGATGCCACACTCGCATAGACGAGGTATATTGAGGTACGTAGCCTTACTATGGAGTTGGTCAAATCACGCAGGAAAGCTGAGTGTCTCTTGGAGTACTGTGCATAGTTACCCAGACTTCGGCAGCTGGAGGGGGGACATGGATAAAATACATTATCAGAGTAAGCAAGCTGAACAGACGAACACCGCCGGAGAGGAGGTGCAACCCCAGGCCGAGGGTCCTCAAGGCATGGACTGACATCCTTGCAACCCTGCATCCTGGCTCGTATTGTCCCAACGAGTTCGTGAGTATAGGACAATTATCATTAGGCCGCTCTGCTCATTTGTTGTACGGTCTTAACGTATAGAATGGCCCCGCGACCGCAACGCAGCTCAATATGTTGCTATTGTCGGAGAAAGAATTCGCGCCCACTAATGCTTGTATCATACATGATCATTTCTTGCGAATTCAAGAACTAGACAGCCAGTGTTGTGTGCTCAAGACAGACATTCGATTGTTCTACGTATCAAGTTTTCGTCGATAATGGGACCGTACTGAACTAAGCTTGAGCGCGTGAGTTATAGGGAGATGAGTACACAGTCAGCGCAAATGAGTTCACCGAAGATGACGTCGACGAACGTCGAGGGTCGAGCGAGAATGTTGGCATGACCTCCGGGTGCCGAGACGTGAGACGTGGAGGCACCGTAAGCACACAGCAGTACAGCAAAACGTACGGTGCGCGCAGGCATCATCCGTACACCTCAGGCTCAGCGCGGGCAGCTCACGAGCCGACACTGAACGACTCTCCGCACCCACACATGTCCTCGATGTTCGAGTTCTTGATCGCGAACATCGCGCTGCGCATACCTCGACAGGTGAGCACGATTGCAGGTAGGAGCACGGGGACTAACGCACCTGAGCGTTTCTCAGACGCACCGCACGCCATTGGTCTGTCAACGTACAGGTCGTGAGTGAAGCGGGTTCAAACTGCACACGACTGTGATGGCAGCCTTGGTCGGCTTGACCGTAGGCTTGCGCCGCTCGGCCTTCGGAGCGGGCGGCGGGCGCGCTGCTACTTGCAGCAACGCTGCATCGGGGGAGAACGAGTTCGGCGACGGCTCTTTCGCCTTCGCCTTCTGGAAGAGAATGCCCACGAGGGTGTTCTCAGTGGCTTGAACGGTAGGGATCTTGTGGTCGCGCGAATCTTGTGGTCGGCGGGTCGTTGCAAGAGAGGGAGGACATCGTGGCATGGCGGTGGGTGGGGAGGAAGATCATGGCCGCGCTGGACGAGGACGCGGCGAAGGAGGATGCGAGGGAGAATGTGCATTGCATGCGGTCAAGGCGGGCTATCGAGGATGCCATGGCTGCGGGGTTCAGGAGAGGTCGTCGAGGGAAAGGACGGCGAGCACGGGGACGGGGACGGAGGAGCAGTGTCAGAGGATAGCGTTTGTGCGGCACCTACTGCGAACGAGGTGGCCGAGGTTGCCTGAACTACGGGAATCCAGCGCGACATCGAGAGGTGGCCCGATCAAGTGCACGAACGGCTTCGGCATGCTGAGGGGCGCGTATGCGTCGAGCGGATCGGCGAGGTAAGCCGTCGACGGCGTGACAGTGGACACGTACGGGGTGATCATGCTTCACGGGATAGCGCGAACGGTGTGAGCCGCATAAGATGGATGGCGGGTCGAGGTTTGCTGATAGCGACGGCAGGGAAGACGACGGTGGTAAGTAGAGGACGGAGGCTGATGAGGGGAGAAGACACTGATAGTCGCCAGGCTCGAGGGCTGCTGGGGACATGGGCTCGCTTGAACTGGCCTCGAGGGCGGTGGCGTCGAGTGGTGGCGCGTCGGATAAATGTCGGAGAAGGCGAGCGACCTCTTTCGGCGACGACTTGTGGAATTGCCAGTGGGACGACCTGCTCTCTGCAAACTCTCGTCCTTGTACGATATCGGATTGCGCGCGGACAGTCCTCTCGCCGTTCTTGGGCCAGTCAGCACGAGAGGCCGTCGACAGCTCAAGCCCCAGATCAAGTGGTGTCGAGCACGGTTACGAGTCCTCGGCCTCAAGCTGTGACTTCTCCTCTGCTCCTGTTTGATCTTCGTCCCTTCTTTCGCCCTCCTAATAGATTGAGCTGCTATTAGCCACAAACCCAACGATCGGCCGCTGCTGTTTGCCCTGCCAGTCTGTGGCACTTCGGGCACCGAAGACCAACTTCAATCCTTCGACCTACTACTCCTCATTGTCTGTCAGTCATTTCGCTACACATGGACTTGTGTATATAGGATCAGTGCTGATGCGATGTCTGGCTGCTCAACGTCTTCGCGAGCTCGTTCATTCTGCGCTTCGTACACACTGCCGACAGACTCTGAGAGCATGCAGGTGGCAGTCTTCATCTCGTGAGTTCTCGCCCTTTCTTCTCCGTGCAGCATTGTTGCTGACGTTTCGCGAACGCCGGCAGCTCAACAATGTCGCCAATCGCGTGAGTGAGATATACCTCATCGTAACAAAGCCAAGAGGTTGCGCAGACACGACAACAAAAATCCGCGCCATACCTCTCAGCATACGCCCACCTACGACCGTACTTCCGACCTGTTCGCACAACGCCTTCGTGCATTTGTCGGGTCCACGGCCGAGAGGCTGAAGCGGTCGCCTTGCATCGACGTATGATCAGATCCGGCCGCCATAGGTATGTCACGTTCGCGTATGCCTGATGGGCCCACCTAACATAAGTATTGACATGCGAATGTACACGTACAGCCCCACCTCGTCGATCTGACATGCGAGGCAACTCACGGCCAGTCGATGTACTGCATGAACGCACTACTGGTATGTCATCCGGTACCATTTGGTGGTGTATGACTTCGCTGAGGTCGGATTCATGCATGCTATGTGGCTATCGCTCGCATGCGCTACGTTACCTTCCCTCTTGTGACGAATCCGCGCCCATCGCAGACTTTCATCTGCATTTCACCCTGTCGCCCCTGGCCAACGTGCGCATCACGCATGACTTGGTTATCTGCACAGTTGGGCGTCCCGGGCGAGAGGTCTTTCAAGCGCGTGCAAGAAGGGCAGATCTGGGCAGATAGCGTCGGCGTCCGAGTCTGCGACAGAGCGCGTGCAGTGATCACCGAGGATACGATAGCGTCGATGTCAAACGGGGTGGTCACGTATCCCAAGGCTATGTCACGCTCGACTCGGAGGCAATGCAATAGGGTATACGGAAGACAGGTAATGAGCAAGTACGAGAGCCCCGTACAACTGGTCATGCAAGTGAGCAGCGCCCTGCTGGACTCGCGACCGCACAGCGCCGAGGTATCGCTCATCCCGGCGACCGAATGAACCGAAGCTACATACAAATCCTGCGGAGTACTCAGGCTCTTCACTGGTACTGGATCGCCTGCGACATTGGCCCGCGCGTTCGCTTCCTCTGTTCATGACCTTGCGCCTGGACCTTGATCCCACGTCTGTGTGGTCCACCTTGATTATCGGTAAGCCTTCTTTGGACGGACTCAAGCTCAAGGTTCTGACATGTCTGCCTCGCACGCGGTCAACTGAATAAGGTTCACTGTATCCAAGGAGGCCAGTCCTCTGTATATATATGCGTTTGTCGTGCACTCCACCGAATGTTAGTGACGTGAGTATCGCTTTGCAGACGCTTCAGGCCGTAGAGGGCCATCCTCGCACCGGCTGCGAACAGCCTGTATCTCACCGCATCCAAGGCTGGCAGCAAAGAACCGCTGGCGACTCGTGTGTCTGTGTTCGACGCTTCTATACCCGCCGGCGAGCGCGCGCTACGTTGTATCGATGCATATATGTACCGCCTATCTTTGCGTTCGCTCTCCCTGCGCTCTCCGCCTCGTCCAGCCGCGATTTTCTTTGCAGCGCACACCAAAAGTCCTCACGAGGTACGGCTCCGCTTTCGTGAACGAATATCACTACTGACACCGTGCTTTCCTTTTAGCGTCGCGACCACCAACGGGCGCCAGCACCGCGCGAACCTACGACCAAGACGGTGCATCTGGCTTGTCTGGGAGCCAGTGTACATACCGGACATCAGGTAGTGTGCTATCGCACTATGTTTGTTCTTGGAGAGCCGCAGTCTGAGATGATGAGGCTATCAGTAACGTGTTTCCACCGTCCAGGGTCTGCTGTCGCTGCGCACGGGCAGGAGATTCTCATCTGTGCGACAGCGCGGTCACGTCGCCGTAGCGCACATCCCACGTCAACGGAATGGATAGAGCAGAGTCAATGTAAGTGCCACTGTCCAGACGCATGTATATTGGTTTACACATGTGGATTATAGTACTACAGCTGCATCGACGTCCGAGGGCTCTTCTCACGGACCTGCGATCTCGCGGCTCCCTGTGGAGGTCTGCGAACGGATCATCGACTACCTAGCTGCGGGATGGGATACGGGTTACGTTGTTGCAAAGGGCGAGCCACATCTGACCGCTCTCACATCCTGCGCCCTCGTATGCCAAGACTGGTACTTCCTGACGTGGTACCACCTTCGTCGACGCGTCCATCTACGAGATCGGACGGACGTCCTCTCGCTCTCGAAGACACTCCGCGCAAAACCTCGCCTCCGTGAGGTTGTTCACCAGGTCGTCATATCGGGTGCTTCTCCCGGGGAGCGTCAACCGATCCGGCACCTGGGGACGTTTGCCGTTATGCTCGCGGGCAAGGCTCCGAGGTTGCGGGTGATCATCATTGAACATGCTGAGTGGACCATCGGCTCGGTCCGAATGGAGGATATCGGCTTCCTAGGGGTGTTCAGCTACATCGACACTCTAAACATCTCCGAAGTCACCTTGTCGAGCGTTGCCCAGCTGTCCCACCTTGTTTCAGCACTCCCGCGGCTTAGGAATTTATGGTGCTCCAATGTTGACTGCTTGCAGAAACAGCACGTCTCCCCGGCCTCTCTCCCCCTGAACTGTGCAAATATGAAGTGTCTCGATGTGCGATGGGTTGCACCAGCAGTCGAAGACCTCTTCATGCAGATCAGCCGGGCTTCTCGAGTGCGCGATCTCGCTCTTGGGGTGGACGGCGAGTTGGATCCATCCTCGGCAGCCAGCAGAAGCCAGACTTTGCTGGATGCGAGTTCCACATCTGCAGAAACGGTTGTGCTCAATATTAATACCAGTTCTCCTGTTCGTGATGATGCAATTGATGCTACAGTCGGCAGGTTTTCCTAGTTATCTCCCGAGCCACGTCGCTGATTGTTTCATGCCTACAGAGCGACATTACAACCTTTCACACCACGACCAGCTGTGGAAGCTGGAGATCTCGCTGTACCACCCCTTTGCAGAGTGGCTCTGGATCCCGCACATCCTATCTCGTATCGTCTCGAAACACTTCCAAGCTATGGTCGTTATGTTATGGCTTCGGACGGACAACATGGCCGAACACCTGGATGGACTGCTGATGACAATGGAGCAGGATGATGTCCTGGCGCGATTGGACAGTATACTGCAGGAGAAGCGCTTCTCCGGTACTATTGCGTCGCGCGGCTTCTGTATAGGCATTGGCGATTTTGGAGACCATTGGGCGTCTGGCAATACTGGGATGGGTTCAGCACTACGAGAGCGGTACGATCAGTTGGACGAGCTCGTCAGGCGGAAGATGCCACGCTCGCATGGACGAGGCATATTGAGGTACGTAGTAATGTGGAGTTGGTCAAATCGCGACGGAAAGCTGAGTGTCCTTGAAGCACTGTGCATAACACCCAAGACATCTACAGCTGGAGCCAGGACATGGATGAGATACATCGTCAGAGTATGCAAGTTGAACAGAAGAAACCGCCGGAGAGGATGCGCACCCCCGGCCCAAGGTCTTCGACGCAACATGTATTGACATCCCTGCAACCCTGCATCCTGGCTCATATCGTCGCATGGAGTTCGTGAGTATAGGACCATCATCGTTAGGCCTTTCTGCTAATTTGTTGCGCGGTCCCAACGTACAGAATGGCCCCGCGGCCGCGGGTCGACATGTTGCTGTTGTCGGAGAAAGAATTCGCGCCCGCTTATGCTTGTATCACACATGGGGAATTGAATTCAAAGACTGGACTGACGGCAGTATGGTTGCTGTGGTCGGGACAGACATTCGATTGCCCCAGACACCAGGCCCCCGTCGATACTGGGACCGTATTTAATGAAGCTTAAGCCTGAGCGCAGGGAGAGGACAATACGGGGAGCCCAACTGAGTTCACCCGAAGTCTTCCACCGCCAGATGACGTCGACGACGTCGAGGGTCGACCGAGACGGACCTCCTGGTGCCTCGACACGAAACGTGGAGGCACTGAGCACACAACAGTACAGGCTAACGGCGTAGGGGGTTCATCTTCGTACTAACGGAGCGCCGTCGTGCCGGACTCGCCACCCGCATGCAAACCCCCAGTGTGCTTCATGAGACGGTCAAGCGTACGGTTCGAATACCGTCTAATGTATTACCGGGTAGCGATGTATATGGATACAGATGTGGTGAAGCAGGAATATTAGCTCGTGCGCAGGCATCATCCGGGGGGATATAGAGAACGTGATAAGCGTACACCTCTGGCTTGGCGCGCACCGCTCACGAGCCGACACTGAATGACTCTCCGCACCCGCACGCATCCTTGATGTTCGGGTTCTTGAACGCGAACTTCGCGCTGCACATACCGAGACAGATGAGCATGACCACAGGAGGAAATGCGGAAGGATGACGGACCTAAGTGCGTCCTCATGCCAGTCCATCTCGCTGCCGATGATAGAGAAGAGCGCCTTGCTGTCGATGAGGACCTTCACGCCGTCCTGCTCAACCACCTCGTCGAACTTGCCGGGCTTGTCGACGTACTCGAGGTGGTACGAGAGCCCTGCACAGCCCTTGTTCCGCACGCCTATCCGTATCAGCTGGGGTGTAGGCCCCTTGAGCAGTGCGCGGAGCCGCTGCACAGCGCCGGGTGTCTAAACCGCACGCCGTTAGTCTGTCAGCATGCAGGCTGCGAGTGAAGCGGTCCTGAGCTACGCACGACTGTGATGGCAGCCTTGGTCGGCTTGATGGTGGGCTTGCGCCGCTCGGCCTTTGGAGCGGGCGGCGGGCGCGCTGCTACTTGCGGCGACGCCGCGTCAGGCGAGAGCGACTTTGGCGATGGCTCTACCGCCTTTGCCTTCTGGGAGGGGATGACCACGGGGGGTGTCTGGCCCAGCGGCTTGGACGGTAGGGGTGTTGAATTTGGGGACCCATCGCGAGAGAGCGCGGACATCATGGCATGGCGGTGGGTGGGGGGAAGATCATGGCGCGGCTGGACGAGGATGCGGCGAAGGAGGATGCGAGGGAGAGTGTGCATTGCATGCGGTGGAGGCGGGCTACTGAGGACGCCATGGCTGCGACGTCCGAAGGAGAGAACGTCGAGAGAGAGGACGGCGAGGACGGGGACGGAGGAGCGATGTAGGCGGTGGTGGCGGGGAGGAAACACGTCCCACCACTTTTGTCATCGTCCCGACCCGCTCCCTAATACGGCAGCTGACGTAAGGTAAGGCTCCCAAGGCCAATCAGCGACCGCCCGTTTGTCTGACGGCGGTCCCTGTCGGCCGAGGCCAGTATGTAGATCCCTCGATGCGCGAGTCTGTCTACGAATCGTCGATACATTTCTCGGTGAGATGAGGGTGGCGAATACAGGTGGGTACACAAGAAGGCACATCACAGCACACATACTGTACCGCACGTCGGACATTCAGCAAGGCATCGCACGCAGCGAGCGAACCCGGACCGATTCCTCGCACTTCACACGCACAAATACACTGATCAGCGCGCTAGCATTGTACGCACTCAGACGGAGGGAAACGAGAACAAGGAACAAGAAAAAACGACAGAGCCCACAAAAATACAATAGCCATAATTAACACACCGCCTCACCTTCACCGATTCCAACTCGCTCCCCGCCCCCGCCCCCTCGCGGACGGCACCCACACCCTCTCTCTGTCTCTTTCCCCCCTCTCTCTGTCTCTATCTCTATCCCTGTCCCTGTCTCTGTCGCGGTCGCGGTCCCACTCCATCCTCTCCCTATCCGCGGATGGACCCCTCGGCAACGGCCCTCCCCCCGACGGCCTCGAGGACTGCGCAGCATACGGCGCGTCGTGCAGCCCCCGGAGCGCCCTCGGCCCACTGGGCAGGTGGCGGTCGGGCGGGAGCGTGTTCTGCAACGTCTGGTGGCGGAACGGGCGGCGGGGGGCGAACCCCGCGGGCGCGCGGGGCGGGTAGAACGAGCGCGGGTGCGTGGGGGGCGAGTTTGAGCGCGGGGGGAGCGCGTGCGACTTGGGCGGGGGCTGATGATCTCCCCGTCCTCGTGCGCCGCGTCGTTGCCATTGGGAGGGCCTGCTCGGCGCGCGGGCTGCGCGCCCTGGGTTGTAGCGTCTTGAGGCTGCTCTCTTTGAGTGAACGGAGACTGCGTGTGGGCTCTCGTGTCTCACGGGAGTGCGGGCCTTCGTCAGTGGTTCAGCATCGGCTTCGGCTCTGCTGGGAGAACACGAGGTCGTGAGGCTTGGTCGACGGCGTAGGGTGGTGCCCGTTGGTCATACGCGGTTCTGGCGGAACAGATGCCTCCATCATCTCCAACTTGAGTCCATAGGATTCCCGTGTGGGGGCATCGCGAGCCTTGACCACTCGCTCCTCCGCAATCCCATTGACCGCTCTCTCCACTCCGTCAGCGGCTTCTCAGCTGGGGTTGGCGCATCGTTACTAGCGTGAGCCGCACTGTCTGGCGGTACAGCAATGGGGCTCGCACTCGGAGCGTCGCTAGCCGGAGCCAACGCCACGCTCGCCGTCGCTGGCGAGTCGAAGAGGGTGGCCGACTGCCCCGCAGGCGTGTTCGGCAAGGACGACGCCGTGTCTGACGGCGCGACGCTCGACCGCTCCTGCGCCTTGCTCGCCTCCTGCTCGCGCAGCTTCTTCTTGCGGAGCGCAAAGTCCTTCAGGGACAGCTTGACCTTCGGAGGGGAGGGCGGCCGCGGAGGCGGCGAGGGCGTGCGCTGCGCTGGGGCTGGCTCGTCCGCGGGTTGTGTGGTGGCGTCGGGAGCGGGGTCCGGGTGTTCCTCTGGAAGACGCGGCGAGGCGGCGGAGGGCGAAGACATCGCGATATCGCGGTCGGGCGTGCCAGTGTTCTGGGGTGGTGCTCGGCTAGACATCCATGGGTGCGGGTTCTTGAGCAGCGTTTGGTCTTCCGGAGCAGTCTGGGTTGACGAGACGTTCTCCGACAAGTCCGGGTCGCAGATGTTGACGGCGACGGCGGAAGGTCGGTCGCGGACGAAGATCGGGCATCAAATGACGGAGGTTCGTGCGTAGGGGAAGACGCCTTCACTTCGACAGTGCTCGGAGCGGTAGGCTCAGTCAAGGGCTGTCTTCGTCTGGAGAGGACTGGAGGCGATCGACGCTCGTGGTCCTGAGGGCTGACGCTCTGCTGCTCCGAGGGGCTATCAGGACTCTGTACGTGTGATGCACGAGGGAGAGGGGTGGGCGAAGTGGAGTTTCGGCGAGCAGCGTTAGTGGTGAAGTAAGGTAAGGGTCCATAAGTTACAGGCGACAACAGGGATAAGTTAGCGAAATGGGTTGAAGGCGACAGAGTATCGTTCGCCCCAGACAAGACGGAAGCGTTGGGCAAGGTAATGGAGGAGGGCGTACGGGGGCTGAGGGCGGCGAGGCGCGGAGGTAAGGGAGGAGGCGGCATGGCGGCTGCAGCAGGATCTACAGTCATACTCGTCAGCGACACGTTGCAAGGATCTGGTACAATACACGCACCTGCTGCTGATTCATCGACCTGCATCGGTTCATCCGTCCCACTACTCCTCTGATCCTGGCCAGTGTCCATAGTTGGCTCTCCGATTACACCAATAGGAGGGTCATCATTCGCAGCCAACTGTGCGGCTCGCAACGAGTCAGACACCTTGCGGATCCACCGTTTCCGCAGCTTTGGAGGCATGGTCGCTTCTGTGGGTGTGGACACAGCATCTTCGCCCATATCAGGAGTCGTGCTCGTGTCTGCCTCCCACTGCGCGTAGTCGGTGTCGGTCGCTTTGGACTTCCCTTTGCGATCCTTCCTCGACTTCGCTGCCGTGCTTGTGTAAGTACTACTATCGTCGTGCGTGGTCTTGTCGTCGGGCGACGTCGGCGAGGCAGGAACCATCTCCACTCCACCCAAGCCTCCAGACCATGGTACCCGTTCTCTTGTACGGAAGCCACGCTCGACCCCAACCAACGGACCCAGGTTTACGTGCTTCTTGGCGACTCCGTCGGAACCACCGCTGTGCGCGCGCGATCGCTCCCCAGCCGCGCCCCAGAGTTCGCCATCAGCCGCGAAGGGTGTGGGAGGCGAGGGTGACGGAGTGGGTGGGGTCTGGCTGTCGACGAACTCGGCGATTCGGGCGAGCGCGCAATCCCGGGTCCTCGAGCCACACGCACACGTGGTGAAGGTCGAGGAGAGGGCGTGTAGCATGGAAATGAGCTGCTGGCGGAGATGCTGGAATTCATGAGGACTGGTGATCCAGAAGAACGTCAATTGCGGATCGATGCATTGAGGTGTAAGTGAGTACACACGGGAATATATGTGGGCTGTCAATGAGTGCCGGTAGCTGATGTACAACACTGCCGTCGTCCCACTCCCAGCCCAGAACCACCTCCTCGTGCGCCTTGAGATCCCGCGTTGCGAAGACGCCGAAGGTCAACGTCTCGCGATCGTCGTCATCTGTGCTGTTCGGCGCTGCAGCGCGGGACTTACCGCGCGGACATAGGACAGGTCGGAGAATAGCGTTTGGGCGGCACCCGCTGCGGACGAAGCGGCCGAGGTTGCCTGAAGTGCGGGAATCCAGTGCGACGTCGAGAGGTGGCCCGATCAAGTGCACGAATGGCTTCGGCATGCTGAGGTGCGCATATGCGTTTAGCGGATCGGCGAGGTAAGCTGTCGACGGCGTGATGGTGGACACATACGGGGTGATCATACTTGACGACGGGATAGCGCGAACGGTGTGAGCCGCATACGATGGAGGGCGGACAGAGGGGTCAAGGTTTGCTGATAGCGACGGCAAGAAAGACGAAGGTGGTAGAGGGCGGAGGTTGATGAGGGGAGAAGACTGATAGTCGCCAGGCTCGAGGGTTGCTGGGGATGTGGGCTCGCTGGAATCTGGCTTGAGGGCGGTGACTCCTCGCCATCGAGTCGCGACGCGGCGTAGGCTGTCGCGCGTCTCGTCGTGAGGGACAATATCCTGGTTGATATGCACGTAGCTCAGCGTCCAGGGCTCGTCGATGTCGACGTGCTCGTCTTCGTGCGACGGCGCCGCCGCCGTCGACGCCCTGCGTTTCCGCTTCGCGTGCGCAGCGCCCTCCGCCGTCGACCCGCTCGTCTTTCTCCCCTTTCTGTCGACCCCGGGCTCATCCGCCGTCGCTGTTTCTCCGCTTCGTGCGACAGCGCGCTCCTCTGTCGAGCCTTCTGCACACGGATAGCACGCTCCTTGTCGACCGGCCGTGGACTGCACACCCAACATTGCCACTCCTCTGGCACCTCCGACTCGACGATCCCGAAGCAAGCGGCATGGCACCAGCGCGAGCAAATATCACAGCCAATCGAGAATCCGTCGTCGTAGGTGAAGCCACAGATACAGCTGATAGTGTCCGAGCCCGTCGATGTCGAGACAGTCTGCTGGTGCCGCGACGAGGATGGAGGACTTTGTTTGCGCTTGAGGGGCACAGTCGGGACGGTGTCGAAGGTGGCGGCGGTGAGTCCCAGGAGGCCGAGGGCGGCTTCAGTCGCATCGCTGCTCATGTCGCGCACGGCGTCGAGCACAGAAGAGGACAGCGAGAGTTAGTGAGGGGATTCCGGCGGGCTCATCAGCAGGGATTGTGGTTGCAGAATCGAAGATAAGTTGTGCATATTTCGAGGTGCTTTCACTGGTCTAAGCCAAGGTAAGGCGCTGGTGTAAATAGCCGTCAACAACGAGCTCGTCGTCGCCAACGGCGAACGCGGGCCACCTGCTTTTGACGCCCTCGCCTTTTTCTGCCTCTCTGCTGCGATCATTGTTTCGGAGGGCCTCGCACTCAGCTTGGTGCCTCCGGTCTCAAACGCCGGTCGAACAACAACACCACAACTGGACCTTCGGCTCACTCTAAAGCTCAGCGAGGACCTGACCCTAGGCACTGGAAGGCACGACTGTCGAACCATAGGAGGATTTTCGACTCGAGTGTTTGATGAGCGAGGTCCATTGAATGAGTGTCCTCCCCTTTGCGTACTCGTGGCTGGGTCAAGACGAGCGTTCTGGTCGGTTTCGAGTCAGCGAAGATGCCGGTGAGTCAAAAGACAGCTACAAGGCGTAGAGGAGCGAGCAGCCATAGTACTATGTACTAGTAGTGATAACGCTAGGTGGGAAGCTTGCATATATCCTTTCACCGCAGATGTCAAGCACGTCCGCCTTAGCTAGTCATGGAACATTCGATTCGGTCGTTCTAGCTATTACACGTCTCGGGAAGTATGGAAAGAATGGTAGCGAATAAAGACAAGAAGAATACAACCGTAAGCTATGCGAGGAGACATGCATTGCATGAGAGGACAGACTGCATCATCATCATCATCGTCAACGTCAATGGCCACGCGCTATTGTCCGCACACATTTATTGCTGCGCCTTCGCCTTCGCCGTCGCCGCCATCTGCAATACCAGTCAGTTCCACTCGAGAATGTCGCAGGCACCAGGGGGTACTCACCAGGTTCAGCGCCGAACCGGCCTTGAACCACCCAATCTGGCCCTCGTTGAAGCTGTGCGCAAGCGAGACTTCCTCCTTGGAGCCGTCGCTGTGCTTGAGCACCAGCGTAAGGTTCTTGCCAGGCGCGAAGGACTCGAGGCCGAGGATGTCGACGCGGTCGTCAGGGCGGACCTTCTCGTAGTCCTCGGAGTCGGCGAACGTGAGCGCGAGCATGCCCTGCTTCTTCAGGTTCGTCTCGTGGATACGGGCGAACGAGCGGGTGATGACAGCCATACCGCCGAGGAAGCGGGGCTCGAGAGCGGCGTGCTCACGCGACGAACCCTCACCGTAGTTGTGGTCACCGATGACGACCCACTTGATGCCGTGATCGCGGTAGTAGGCACCGGTCTGGGGAACTGCACCGTACTCGCCAGTGATCTGGTTCTTCACCTTGTTAGCCTCGCCGTTCTCAGAGTTGATGGCACCGATCAGGCAGTTTTCTACGCAGAGCCATCAGGAATAAGCACAGATCAAAGACAAGATACTACGTACGAGAGATGTTCTCGAGGTGACCACGATACTTGAGCCAGGGACCACCAGCGGAGATGTGATCCGTCGCTGCAGATAATAATCATAAGCAAATCGAATCGCCAGGTGCTAGTGACAACACTTACTGCACTTGCCCTTGACCTTGATGAGGATGGGGAGGTCAGTGGGGGTCTTGCCATCCCAAGGAGCGAAGGGTGTGAGGAGCTGAAGACGGTCAGACTTGGGGTCGACGGCGACCTGGACGCTGGCACGGTCCTGCGGGGGAGGCTGGAAGGTGTTCTCTCCGGGGTCGTAGCCCTTCGGCGGGAGCTCAGCGCCAGTCGGGTCGACGAACTTGAACGGCTTGCCGTCGGCGCCCTTGAGGGTATCGTGAGGGGGTTGAAGCGGAGGTCACCGGCGAACGCGAAGGCGGTCACGATTCGGGGGAGGCGACGAAAGCGTGCGTGGCGGGGTTAGCGTCGTTACGCCGGTGAAGTTACGGTTGTAGGAGGTGATGATCGAGTTGACTTCGCCCTTCTTGACGTCACGCCTTCCCACTGACCAATGCAAGGACCGCACGCGTTGGCGAGCACGATACCGCCAGCCTCCTCGAACGTCGCGATGTAGCCGTCGCGATCGATGGTCGCACGAACCTGCTCGGAACCGGGAGTAACCGTGAACTTGCTCTTGGTCGTCAGACCATGGTCGGCAGCTTGCTTGACGATAGAAACAGCGCGGGACATGTCCTCGTACGAAGAGTTGGTGCAAGAACCGATCAGAGCGACACGGAGATCAGCAGGCCAGTTGTTCTTCTCGACAGCCTCCTTGAACTTCGAGATCGGAGTCGCCAAGTCGGGGTGAAAGGACCGTTGATGTGAGGCTCGAGCTCGGACAAGTTCTGAGAGACAGTCAGCGTCACTGCGAAAAAGACATGGACGAGTACCCACATCTCGACGTGCTCGTCATACTCGGCATTCTCGTCCGCCTGCAGGTTGTGCGAGAAGCTCTTGCATACTCCGCGATGTCGCCGCGCTTCGTGGCCTTGAGGTAGTCGACCATCCGGTGGTTGAAGGGGAAGATCGAGGTCGTTGCACCGATTTCAGCACCCATGTTGCAGATCGTAGCCATACCCGTGCACGACAGCGACTCAACACCAGGACCCTTGTACTCGACGATGGCACCGGTACCGCCTTTGACCGTGAGGATACCCGCAACCTTGAGGATGACATCTGTAGTCGCGTTAAGCACAGCCAAGGTCAGTAGTAGCGGTGGAAACATACCCTTAGGAGTAGTCCAGCCGCTGATTTGCCAGTCAAGTTGACACCGATGACCTTGGGGCACTTGAGCTCCCAAGGATACCAGCCATGACATCGACCGCATCAGCACCGCCGACACCGCAAGCAACCATACCGAGACCGCCGGCGTTCGGCGTGTGCGAGTCCGTCCCGATCATGAGACCACCGGGGAAGGCATAGTTCTCAAGGATGATCTGGTGAATAATACCAGAGCCAGGCTTCCAGAAACCGAGACCGTACTGAATGAGGAGTAAGGCGCCCGCACTCGGAGGCACTGTCTATGACGCTTACCTTCGCCGTGGCGGTAGCCAAGAAGTCGTAGACTTCCTTGTTCGTGTTCACCGCGCGCGCGAGATCCTTCGGACCACCGACCTGGGCCTCAATCAAGTGGTCACAGTGGACGGTGGTCGGAACCGCGGCCGTGTCCATGCCTGCCGACATGAACTGCAGAATAGCCATCTATGCGGGGACATATGACGTCAAGCCGGGGCTGAGGTATTCGCATACGCTTAAGGGCCTCACCTGGGCGGTAGCATCCTGGCACGCAACTCGCTGTGGAGAGGGTGAGCGGAGCAATGCGTAGCCGTGTTACAAACACGTACGTCAGGGCGCAGCTTGAGATAACTCGTCCCGCGGACGATGTCCTGGTTGTGCGGGTCGTCGAGGTGACCGTACACAATCTTTTCGGACATAGTCACGGCCGCTTAGCCTGAGCGAGTCAGATGCGCGTCCGAGGGAACGAAGACCGGTTTGCCCACCTGTCGCGTACGATAGCGAGGTTGTCCTCGATGCGTTGGTAGTTGATGTACGCGTTAGGTTCGACCAAGGACATGGCGACCTTCTTGTCGCCGATCTTGCCCTCGCGACGGTGGCCATACCGGCGGCCAGTCGCTGGACTGACCGCCACGCCTTCGCGGAGCGGGAGGAGAGGTTGAACATCGTCGTAGGAGACGACGAGCGACAGCGAAGAGAGGGAGGGTAAAGACGTATGCCGGCAAACGCCGCGCTCCCTGACGAATTTATGGGAGGTGATTGGGCCTTCGGACGAACGCCCCGAAGACGGCCGGCTCCCGCTCTTTCGCCGACTCGGAGTGCGTGCACGTGTCAACGTTCTGCCTCTTCGCCTCGCCGCCCCGGACGTCGACCCCATCGCTCCTCGTCGATCACCACCTTTCCTCGTCGTGCCCCGCGTAGTTGAGCCACGCTTCTCTGCTGCCGGTACCACTCGCCGCTGCTGCTGCGTCTCGTCTGACGTCCGTTAGTCATGCGAACGTGCTGATACGGCCGTGTCTCCGGACTCGCCTATAAGTCCGCACGCGCATTCCCACTCTCGCCTGTGCCGTCTGACAGGCACCGTTAGAGGCGAGGACAATCCTCTCGGGCGCGAAGACCGATCCAGCTGCAGCTCGCGCAGGATTGGCTGACAGTCCCGCAACTCCTCTTACCCGGTGTCGCTGCGGCGTTCGGCTTTCGTGAGGCCCAGAATGCGTGAAATGCTTGGTCGGGTCTCCTGTGACCTTATTATCTTCGTCTGCGGGTCGTCTTGACCGTCCATGTATGTATGCCCTCCTCGTTTCTCTGTACCCCCTTGTCCTCTCGTGAATGGTGCGCGTCGATGGCTGGCTTTTGTGCGACACCAGAGCCCTTCATCCTCGCCGCCTTGTTGAGCGAATGCACCCCGATCATCTCCTGTACGCTGCTCTATTCAGTTTGCTGCCTATCTGCTGAAGCCTGGTTCAGTGCTCTCAGTGCTTTCACGCCTACGTCAATGGCTCGGTCATCATGAAGCCGCAACGTGCAAGAATCCGATATCTCTGAGCGCGTACAGACTTGAAACCACGCCGCTTGATCGCATCGGAGACGAGTTGAGGACGTCGGTGAGTTGTCTATGTCAGATGCAGGAGGTTGCCCGTATGTCAGTCTTTCGAGGTGAGACGTTTAGAAGGATCTTTACGGCTGCGAAGGACATCTCGCATACATACAAGGGACGCCATCGCTACGCTCCGGCGGTTGAGTGAACACCAATGTAATTAATGTCATGAACGATCATAGTAGAAGCTCATCATAGGTAACATTCATAGTAGTGGATTCGCCGTGTTTGAGCAAAATTCGTGCATGGTCACGGTGACGTATGCGCGAAAGGGCGGTGTACAGCTGCCCATGTGAAAACACGTGTCGCGTAAGGTCTACTCCCACTGCGTCAAGAGTTAGCCCTTGGCAGCTGTTGAAGGTCGTTGCATATGCCGGCGCAAGAGGAAACTGACGACGGAGGAGTGTATGACCCGAGGAAAGGGTGGTAGAGAATGTGATCCGAGGTATGAGGACATCTTCTTCATCGATGACACTGACACCTGCAATACCCCGTAGAATGCGGACTGTGACGAGACGGGGGCCAACCGCAATGACAACCACGCGAACGTTCTTGACCAAGCCACGGTCCAGGGAGAAATTGCGCAGCAAGCGGTAGACGGCGTTAACCTTCACGGTCAACGAGTGGGGAGGAAAACCTGCGGGATTCTGGCGGGCGACGTAGTCAAGTATGCTGTCGGGGGAGTCGATGCCGGCGTCGTCTGCCTCCTTCAGAGAGTCGGCCGCAAGGTATGTTCTGCTTGTCTCATCAATACGGTCGAGAATGATGCTGTTGTATCGGTCAATCTGCCTATTGGTGGGAGCAAGAATGGAACGTTTCAGACAGGCGATGGGATTGGTGAGTACATGTGTCGGGAAGACGAAGTCGATCAGCTGCTGGTCATCGGATACATGTTGCAGGAGGTGCAGAGAGACTTCTGGACCTTCACCGTCACCGATAGCATCGACCATGTGCGCGAGCTCAACGTCGTCGGCATTGCGGATGGGTATGAGCAGGCGATGGATGTCAAGCCGGGCGAAGATAGGCGAAAGTCGTATGGATGCGTCGACGACCTGAGCTCTACTTCCTTTGCGGACGACCGGACATGTCTGTCGAAAATCTCCCAGGAGTACGATAGGCTTTCCACCGAATGGTGAGTTGTTTGCTGTGACTTGCCGTAGAGTGTCTTCGACACACGCCAGCACTGCTTTGTTTGCCATCGGAGCCTCATCCCAGATGATTAACGACGCCTCTCGCAGAAGCTCGCCTCGTGGTTGATGATAATCGACCTGACATTCAATCAGCTCATTGTTATCGTTCACAGGTACCTTTAGTGCGTCGTCAGTTGGCACCAATATCAAAGCGAATGGTCGGTGAAAGAAAGCTAAGTACCTTGAAGCATGAATGCGTCGTTCTACCTCCAGGATAAAGCTGAGCAGCATATGCAGCTGTTGCAGTGGGTAAGACGATGCGCCCGTGCCCGCGAAGGTGATCGCAAATTGCATTGACGAGGTACGTTTTCCCTCGGCCTGCTTTACCATCAATGAAGATGGCAAGTGGAGTCGAATTCATCGCCGCTTGTACAACGTGGTGGAAGATGAGCCTCTGACCATCGTTCATGGACGCCAACGCGTGAGATGCTTGCCGACGTAGAGCTGCTTCTTGCGAACACCACCGTTCGATCTCATGTTGCAGCTCGGGCATGCGGCTCGTCGGCTCAGGTAGACCAAACTCGCTCAAAGTCTTGCCGTACTCGCTGAGGTAGTGCCCTAGGTCCTGCAGAGCGTCGTTCAATCCGAGTGCATTGGCGTTGTTATGTCGCAGTGTGAAGTCGAAGGACATGTGTTCCGCAAACATTTCCCAGAGAGCGAGAGGTGTGTCGGCGCAATCATTGACCAATAGATGCACGAATAGAATGCGCAGCTGACGAGGCGTTCGGAGGTCGTGTACGGCTTCGAGAAAACACAACTCTGCTTCCTTTTTGTCTGCGAAGAGCCCGAGAGCGATGGCTGCGTCCTGGAACGATGGCATGACAACATCATCGACGGTGCGTAGTTCATCATATGACATTGCTGATCGATGTTGAAGGAGTGCCCGGATATAGAATCTCTCGCCTTCGTTAGGTCTAGCAGAGTGGATGCGGGCAATATGTGTCTTCTGTGCGCTTCGAAGGATGACGTGCATTGGGGAGGTATGCGAGGCCGTATGGCTTTCAACGTAGTAGTTCTCGCGATGTACGTGCGTGTTGCTGTACTTCGCCAATCGGAATAAGGTGAAGTACTCGGTATACGTCAATTGTGCGAAGCTCCTGACGTTACCATTGCTGAACGTGAAGCTGCCATGCGGCCGTGCGAAATAGTGGTCAAGAAGCGACATGGTATCTGAGCCGTCGCTCGTGTGAGTCGCATAACGTCGATGTGTGGGCGAGCCAGCCAGATGAACAGGCAGTGCGGAGACAGCAGGGTCCTTCCGAGTGATGTGAAAGCCGAGGATGCGCCACGTCGCCTCACCAGCAGAAAGGTAACGCCCATTCCAATAGTCCTCGATCTCGTCGACAGGTGATTGATCATGTTCGGTCAAAACACTGTACTTTGCATGATCAGGACCTGCAACGACAACAGATGAGCACAATGGGGTCTAGGAGTGTGTTGCAGTGAGTCATACCTTTATGGATGTATTTGAAGAGATACTGAAAGATATGTGACGTGCTCGCAGCCTCGAAGTTGAGGTGACACTGGAACTTGCGGAGGAGAGGAAGGCAGTGGGGTACGACCATCCGGTCAGCATCTTTGCGTCGACGATAGTGAACGCGGCCCTGGGGATCAACCGTTGTCTGCTGTTGCACAGGTTGTGGGTAACCAAAACGGCAAAAGCGCTGACCATCTTGGGCGAGCCGCTGACAATACTTCGCGATGGGCTGTGATTCTGCGGGATGGCGGTGCTGCATGAATTTCTGGACGAGGTGGGCATCACCAGTGTCTGCCGGAATTTCTGCTGAAATGACACTGTCGATGTATTGCGGATCGGAGCAGTCAGCAGCGTACTTGATGAGGATGTGAGCATGAGGTACGCCTCGTTTCTGGAACTCGACGACACGGATTAGGTATACGACGGGGCCCGCGTTAGGGAACATATGCCGCAGTTCCTTCTCCAAGATGGCGAGCTTTCGTTTGAACACGCGGCAAACGACAACGGGGATGTCCGCAAACGTCTGACCGGGACGAAGCTGTTCCGTGATCTCGGGCCATTCAGTGTTGCATGTCATCGTCACGAAGAACGTCGGTGCACCAAAGCGAGCGGCGATGGCGAGCGAGTCCGCTACCTGCTCGGATGCCCAACGGCGCGAGCCAAGAAAGGACGCGGGAAGGTAGATGTTCTCTGTCTGCTCCACGTTGTCGGTACCCATGAGCTCGGCGTCATTCTGAAGGATGCGCCGCTGATTTTGGCGGATGTAATTCAGGCGACTCTCGAGGTTCCGACTGAACATGTCGACGACGTATTCGTTCGTCAGGCGGCCGAAGATGCGGAATCGCTCTTCGCGAAGAAGGCGAGCACGGTAGAACCAAATCTGGGTGGACACGTTATCGGCGTCAGGTGCGCTTCCGTTGTTGCTTGCTTGTATTGCACCACTGAGCTGCGTATCTTCAGGCGATCCAGTGACGCCCCAGCCTAGCGTGACATGGGGGAAGAACAGTGGGTATGCAAGAGGTTCCCATAGTTTGCTTGTCGTGGAGATGCGTTGGTTTGCGGAGTTGTTGGCACGGGATATGATCATGGTGCGTGCACGAACATCAGATTGGATGGTGTTTTCATACGACATGATGGCTGCGATCTCGTTCGTCGTAGCTGCCTCATTGAGCACGAGATGGGCAGTGGGACAGCTCTCTCGGTCAAGTGACCCGAGTATGCGCAGCTGTTGAACCAAAGGGTTGTGGCGCAGAAGTGCGAGGCGTACGATGTCGATCCATGGCAGAGGAAGGGTGGACGCGATATCTTGGTGTGGCGAACGATCGCGCATGAAGCCATCGTACAATAGCCAGCGCACACCAGAATTGTCGTGCGTAGGACGAATGCGATGGTAGATTTTCCCCTGGATGGCCATGAAGCCTGGTGGGCCATTTGTGGACGGAAATTGTGCAGTGGTCTCGAGGGATGCGAATGAGAAGATGAGATTCAGAGACCGTGAAGCCGCTGAGATGCCAGGATGGGTGAGGAGAGGTGTGAACTCAAGTGGCAGTGGTGGCAGTGGTGAGACGTCGCTGAAATATTTTCCTCCCGGTCCACAACAAAAACCGGCGTCTTCACCGGTAAGCAGAGCAATCTTGCACGTCGGGCAGCGATGCTCAGAGCGGCCACGACGGGCTCCCCAATGCAGGCGTGGTGACGAGATGGGACCTATAGCCCAAAGGTCTGGTGAGGCCAGTGCCGTGGACATTGGTTCCGACGGTGGGCTTTCACGAAAACATAAGTTCTGCATGCACCTTTGTCAGATTGACCGTTGAATACTTACGTAGCAAGGGAGTTGCAGGCAATGGATGACTGCATTGAATTTCGAAGGATACGCACACACGAGAGTGCAATGGAGAAGATAGATGATTAGACTGGGAATGGTTGACTGTGTCTGCGATGTACAGCTTGGCAGATGGTGTTGTATGAAGTCGGAGACAATAGAAGAGGGTTACACATAGAGGCAGTAGTATAACAGGTTAGTACGATGCACAGCATGAGCCTGAGGCGACTACCAACAGGGGCATGTTACTGTAATGGAGTCTATCATCTGGCATGCTGAACATGCATAGTAATATGGGTAGGGCCACGATGCTGAATCTCGGGCGTGATGTAACCGCAGTGAATGACGGTTGCAAGCGGCAGTGCGTGCGCGGGCAGCTCTGTACGCAGAGTTTGCGTTGCGTGGGTACGCGGACGTGCGATGTTTAATTTGCGCAGAGCGGCGAATACTGAACAATGACATGTGGCGGGTAATGTTAGTGTACTGAAGTGCAACATTCGCCAGAGCGGGAATGGAACGTACAGCCTGCAGCAGCATTGCGAAGGATGCACATTGCAGAGTTGTTGTTGCAATGGTGCGCGGAGAGCGACTGTGAGTCGAAGATCTGTAGACATTGACGAATAATAAGATATTTTAAATGTCGGGCAGGCGTTCTGTGCGCTCCGACAAAGGAGATGAAGTACAGATGTGGACAATGCCCGAGATCAATGCCAAGATGAATATAAGAAAGCGGAAGTCTCATATGGGCATAACACCATTACGGCACGATACAAAGTACACGATCTAGATAATTGTAGATGGCACGAGGATCGACTGGTGGCACATACACACAGGGGCCACCGTGAGGACGAATAGTCAGAGTAGAATGATGAAGCGGTGGCTACCATTGAAGTAGGGCACTAATGTAAAGCCAATACGAATGAGCACGCTGGACAGCACCAATGTACGTGCAACTCACCTTGCATTATGGTAGCACATGTCGATAGTTGATGGCAGGCGCATCTCGGCATCATCTGCAGGCCATGTCGACAAAGGGCAGTCGTAGCGCTGCGAGAGGAACAGCGCAGGGCATTCACGGGCGTTAGTGGAGGCGTCGCCGTACGCAAAACGTAGCCCATGATTGTACAGTAAAGCACCATAGGAGTGGGACGGCGTCAGGGAGTATGAACAGCGCAAGAGACGTGCGAAATCACGAGGGTTGAACATGTAATCAGAAAGGATGTAGTGTTGAATGCAATGGTATGTGAACCAAAGAATAAAGTAAGAAAGCTGAATAGGGGCGTGTTGCAACGCAGGATCGGTGTGACGAATGATGAAAAAAATGCAATAACGTGCATGTAGTGGAGAACCCGTGTTGTGTTGAGGGGGAAGTTCAAGCCATAACCATAGTGCGCGCAACTTCAATGCTGCACGCGATAATCGATATGAGAAGCGGTTTGAGTTGTCCTGCATGGCCAGATGAGCTACATTTGCAGATATCGGCAGAGATGGCAACGCACCGCGAGCATATGACCAAGGGGAACGACAACATTGGAAATGCCATCTTCCCAGACAGAATTGATCAAGGAACAAATACGGCGAGAGCCATAGAGAATCTTCACATCAGCGGTGTCTACAGGGCGATCATTGTACAACAGCAAATATTAAATGAGTTAATGTACATCACGATGCAGCATAGAATGGCGTACCACGGACGATGCGTTGGACACCAGAATGATGCCACAGAAAAAGAAACAGTACAGTAGTATTGTTTGCCATGACCGAAGATAGAGACGAGACGGGTTGTCAAGAGGTGTACGGTGAGAGAAGGACACACGGCCAGCGTATAAGGAGCTGTGCATCACGATGTCTGAGAGAGATGCGATGAAAGAGATGTGGACGGAGATGAGCTCGGCGAGAGATGGCCCGGGGGCATAGTCAGGAGGGAAGAACTCGTGTGGGCAGAGACACACCGGGCAGCTAAGGTAGATAAAGTTTCATTGTGAGATAATGGTATTGTCAGGTCAGGAGTGTCGTATAGCATCGTGACCTGACCATGGGCACTCCCGGCGTGTTCGCCACCCTGTGCAGACTTGCCATGGCCGCAGAGTCGGCGGTGGCTGCGCAGGCGATCGGATGTCGTGGGCACGCTGACGCTCGCGCATGGAGTCTGGACGCAGACGGCTTGAGACGGAGGTCAGGCTGCGAGGAGCGCGGGGAGGATTTGTTGGCCTTCTGGGTTGGGAACTTCACGTCTTCCGGGGAGGTACATGTCGTGAGCGCCGCATCTGCAGTGAACGTTGGCTTGAGGCGCAAGCGCCTGCCTAGATGACGTGTATGGGTTGTGGTAGTCGACGGTGGCAGCAGCGTGTAAGTTGGCCTCTGCGAGCTGCTCGTTGTACTCGTAGACGGACACGCCACTGGGGCGATAACCTCGATAGTGGGCGGTGGGTGGCGGGTGATGACGATGGCTGGTACTGCGTCTGCGGCGTCGTCGACATGGACGAAGGTGTGAAGAGGGCGGCGCGGGAGTGGGCAGGTGCGAGATGTAAGGAGCGGCGGTGGACATAGATGGTGTCCGAACCAGTCAGGACCAACGAGCCAGCGAAGACACGGGGAGTCAGCACCTGTCTCCGGGGAGCCAAGGTGAAGCCCTAGCTCCGTGCTCGCACAGGCGGGCGTTGCTCCGTAAGTGGGAAAGGCGATCACGGCGGCACTGGGAGAGGCTGGCGCTGCGCAGGGTTGGGCGTGACGCGTGACGCGTGGTGCGCAGCGACAGCGGCTAGTTCCCATGCTAACGTTGTTGGCCTACATGCGCCCTGCGCAAGGTCCAGCAGGGAATAGCAAGGTCGAACGCGCTCATGCATGAACATAAAAATACATATCGCAATACAGTACATTCAACACGGCCACAGGTGATATAAGTACGAAGACTGATGCATACTGGCTGTACATTCTGACGTCAGGCGAATAGAACAAACAAAAGCCAATGATCAACGTACGACATGAACGTCAGGCAGCGCGGGCGCGTTTCTTCCCCTTCCGCTGAGAAGGAGAGTCTTCTGCATCCGCTTCAGGCACATTACCATTGATTTCATCCGCAGGGGCTTCCGTGAGAGGAGACATTTCACGGAGATCGACAGGGAGAGGTAACTCAAGTGCAACTGCACTAGAGTTGTCGGCAGTAAGCGAAGAGGTCGAACGATGGTTTGCCGTGGGAGACGTCGACGATGAACTACAGCATGCAGATCAGAAAAGGATGGCAGAGGAAGTAAGAAGTGACGCACGCAGATGGTGATACATTGGCGGTCACCCGAGCAGCCTGCGGCGATGCCGAGTGAACGTTGCCGCGACGTCTGCGACTGCGCGGAGTTTGAGGAGTGTTAGCAGTCGACGATCGACTGCCTCCGGGTAGAGTGCCACCTCCGACAGCAACAGGAGAGGGGCCGACGTTGAAAGAAATGAGCTCAAGGTCGACACCCAACACGCCATCTGAACGCACGCGCGAGCATCGGCCGAGGAAAGATACGGTAGAGTTGGGGCAGGAGCAGGAACGGTAACCCATCGGGGCGAAGCGTCGTATATGCACCTAAGTGGGAGATTTGATGAAAGTGCGAAGAGACTGTGCTGTAATTACACTTACTGAATAGTAGACGTTTTACTTTCGTCGCGCACGCGCTCATGGGCGACAACAGGGAATGACTTTGATTTGCCGTCTGCAAGGACATCAGGCGTGGACGCAACCGTTCCGATGCCGATGATGGTGGGCGGGAAGGACGGAACACTGTCATCGTATTCGTCCCCGAGAGATGGATCGCCGTAGAAAGGTGTGAGCTGGATAGCATCAAGCAAAGCCATGCCGGCAGAAGGGCAATAGGCACGCGCGATGACGTAAGCAATAGTGCTGTCAGGTAAGACAGTGTCGTTTGGAGGGCTGTACACGCGCAGCTCAGCCGGAATGTCGCTGCCATTCGAGCATTCGATCAAGGTGGCGTAGTAGTTGTGGAACGTCGAAGTACCGCGTTGGCGGTTAGCGCTTGATGAACGACGGCCGTTGGTGAGGGCTAGAAAGCCGAAGAGAAGAAGGTTGGTCATCGCGGGAGTTGCGGGACAGCACGTCAAAAACGGCGGGCAGGCAGCGGGCAGAAATACAGTCGAACGCATAACAATAAGCCGTTAGATCTGATCGACACAAAGACAACAGGCAGCCTTACCGTTTTGGGAGACAATAACGAAGACAGGGGTAGAGGCACTGAGAATGCATGACAGTGTCATGCGTACAACAGACAGGAGGTACAGACGCAGAGGGGGGAAGGAAATGCGCGTCCTGCAACACAGCATGTGGCCATGCGCTGAGCGGGCGGGGACTACGACTTGATTGGAAGCGAGTCGGAGGGCGGTAGTGTTACAAAGCAGAGCCAGTTGCTGTATTCGGAAGGCAGTCGGGATGTGTCGCGCTTCCGCAGACTTACAGTCAATTGGTAGCAATGGTAAACACAGAAAAAAGACAGAGAGTAGTGCACCTTGGTAATGGCTAATGGCGCATAACGACGCATAACGACGCATAACTGCGCATCGACCAGTGGCCACATCGAGTTTTACTCAGCCACAGACGTAGACAGAAGCGCTGGGCCAAACAGGTGCAAACGAATTCACCGGATCTGCTTTAGTATACGAGTAATACATATATCCCAAGACAGCGGCTGCAACGCGACCCTTCGTGTGGCCAATCGGATGTTCCGCATTTGTGTACCGTACTTTACCCAACCTTCAAAATTGATTCAAAGCTTCACTGCTGAATCGCAGCTCTAATTCTCTGTAGCAAGGCCCGGCCTGGCGAGTCATGCGCCTCCAGAGTCCCGGGGTCGGATATGGTTGGTGTCTGCGTGAGCTAAGTAAGACGGTCTGTTGTAATTAAAGACATCATGTATTCTGGAGACGACCCTGCATAGTCTACCCCGTAATATACCTGTCGTCGGTATGTATGTATGTCGATTCCTAGCTAATAGTACGCTCAGTAGAGTAGAACTCCCGCATCAGGTGTGCATAGCGACACAACAGTCGTTCAGTTCCAAGTTGCGTTTTGGCGCCTTCGAACCTCTTCGAGCTCACCTTCTGCGCGCCACCTCAGCGACTCGGCCAAAAAGGCAATAACGTCACCTCGTGGCCACGACGGTGGCCTTAAGGTCCTCTCTTCGACTGGTTTCAGAACTTTCAATTAGGACTCTTGAACACATTTCAGGCTACTTTCAATCAGAAGACGATCTGAACCATGATGAGCACGGGACCTGTTCGTTGCCTCCGGTGGTGAACGCCGCAAGTGCCACGCTGGACGACATCCACGCTCAACCATTTGACGGAGTTCCAGTCGTCGTGTGGTACCGGTAAAGAGTCAGGCAGCTACGGGGAGCTGGTGGTGCGCATATACTGCTCTAAGGCTATCAGTGCTACAACTTACTGTCTTTCATTTTCTTTCTTTGCCCTAGGGAACGAGTGCTGACCATCCAATGGTCCGTCGAGTCAGATTGACTGCGACGGGAGGTGTATGTAAGACTCAGTATTCAGTGCTCAGTGGTCACGTCAGCGCGTACTCAGCGTTGGATGGTTGCGAACGCACGGAAAGACATCTAATTGCCTGTCGCAGACTTACCCAGTGTGGTCCCAGTCTCCCGAAGACTTTCGTTCACTGCGGCTGGGACAGGCATTTATGACATGCGGGTCTCGACCTGTTCATAGATCGCATTCCAGCGGAGAAAGCCTGAGCACGTCAGCTGCACACTTTTCTCCAAGAGGGCGTCTGTTCACCCTTCACGCCGCTGTAAGTGGGTTTGATTATTGGCCCTGGAACCGCGATTCTGCGTCAGAACGCCTCTGTGATTCTGGGATATGTGATATGCACCGATAGGGGACGACAGGTCCCCCGTTACTGATGCGGCGTCAATTGCGTCGAATGCCCTAGGCCTATTCACCACACATTGGTGAGTATTAGACCTGACTGACGTCATCTTTCTCACTGTATCCTGCGGACGATTTTACAGACCCGCACTGTAGAGGGGAGAGACCGAGAATGGGTCGAGCTACACGGATCCATGGGCCTCTGTTATTCAATAGAAAGGCCCGGTGCCATTTCGAAATGACGCGCCTTGCGCATGCATGCATAAGGTCCGGAATCCTTAACCAATGTCGATGTGCGTATCCGCGCCATCTCCTTGATTCGTATGCTTCTCATCATGATGCTCGTCAGCGAACAGGATTGGGTTCACGATCAGGCATGCACCAGACCTCGGTGGTGTCGTGTCATGCGGATCGCCCTCCGTCGAGGTCGCTCTCACTGAGACGGTAAGTTCCCTTCGACATACCGAGTGACTGGCGTACCCTTCTGCTTCAGCACATTTCTCTTCTGGATCAATCTTCCAGTTCATACGAGACACTTATGCTTCAAGGCGCTTGCAAACAACGAGGCGATTGCGGCGCAACTAAATGAAGCCTCGCGGTTCCCTGCGGGTCAGTCCTAGGCTGACAGAAGTGGATTAATGAATTCCGGCTTGGTGTGTGCGTCTTCTATGCCTCGTTGCGAGATATCGAAACGCCGTTCACACGAGTGTGCAACTGACCTTAAGAATCAAGTAGTCAGTCGTTGTCCACTATCCCCGCCTTGCAAAGACACTATGAGGGACCGACGTGTTCAAACACTCTCGACAAAGCCTAGTGTCAGGCTCGACCTGAGCCTCTACGATGCATCCCTTCTGAGGGACGAGATTGCCGTTGGCGTCGCGATCAGCGACCTTGAAGGCAATCTCGTAGATACAGACAGTGTCAATAGCATCGTAGAAGATTTGGCCTCCGTACCTCACCTCTTGGAATTCGCCTTGTCCGGTGAGTGCGCTGGACACCGCTCTACGTACTGCTCATTATTCACGCGTCCGTTTAGTCGTTGACGACGAGGCTGCTCGCAAGCTGAGCGAGTGCATTCTTGCCTCCTTTCCTGCAGATGCAAAGTCTTTCGCGACATCGCTTGCCGGTCGTCTAATTGAACGATTCTCTCTGTTTCTCGTCTTCTTGCGGTACCCATCGCCCTCAGCCGAGCCCGAGGATATACGTGACAACCGTCACTCCGTCGAGCGTGCGAAACGCGTACTAGAGGTGCTCGCTGGCCTCCCGTTCAGCTATGCTACCGCCGAGGACCCGGGGCTGGCCGGACGCTCGTCATCGGGATTGGTCAAGCAGAAGGGGAAGGGGAAGAAGCAGCCTCGAACACCCTCGTCGAGCGTCAAGATTGACCTGAAACTGCTCAATGAGCTCGGTATCAAGGTCCCGTCGGATCGCGATGAAGCTCTAGCGGTTGTAGCGAGCATTATGGACTCTCAAAAACGCATCCTACAGGTAAGTTACAAGTTCGCCACCATGGCTCATTGCGATTGACGAGTGACCGGACACAGAATTACTTGCAAATCATCCGGTACCCGCACTTAAAGGAGACGATCAAGGGGACGTATATCATGCGTGACGTCTCAGCAGCAACACCGTCGCAACGTGTTGAAGGAAGTATTGAAATGGAGGAAACCGCCTCCGCATATCCTTTCGTTCAGCCTCTGAAAGCTGCGCTCTATTTCGACAGCGCCGAAGGTTTCGGCGATTGGACGATCTTGATTTCTACGAGTGCCCAAGCAGATCTGCGACAAATGCGGAAGAAGTCTGTAGATCTCTTCTATATCACTTTGAAGAAGATCAAGTAAGTACTCCATCTGGGTATCAGACTGCTATGTCGGAATGGCATTGACATTCGTAACAATAGGGAGCTATCAAAAGGATATTTCTCTTCGGACAATCATAAGAAATTGACGGTCAATGCGGATATCCCGATCTACGAAGCAAAGATGACCGACGATTCTCGTTTAGTCGTAAGTGTGGTGTTAAAGTAAGACGATAGTAAATTATTGACGCCACTTAAACAGTACCAGATCGACTGTGTCCCAGAATTTGAGACCAGCGTGAGTCTGCTACACATGAGAACAGCCATTTGCTGACGTGTACTAGGTCGAGCGACAAGGTTTGACTGACTGCGCTTTGCCAGTGCACCGCGATTAACAACTCTCATGGCTACAGCTATCAGAATTTTCGGTATCTACACGCATGCTCAAATCGACAGGCGGCAATGGGATACGCTCGGCAACCAGCTAGGGCGACAGGGCAAAGAGTATCAGAAACGGCGAGTCAATAGCTTTTGATCCCCGACTCTTCTCGTCTGAACAATCATCTCAGATGTACTTTTCGCAATCGGCCGACGCAAGCTCGCGGGCACGCTCGTGCCACCCTACCTGCGTCTTGGCCCGCGCAAGTGGAGGTTGAGCTTGCCGCGCCGCAATCAAGTCTTCCTGAATTACATAAGGATGACCTCGAGAAGGTGACGTTTGCTTCGTCTTGTTCACGTTGATCTGATCAGGAGAGCTTACTTTGTGCGTGCTGAAACAGGTGCACGAGATGCTCGTGTATGTCATGACGAACCTCCTCGACCGTTATCGAACTCACCTAAATCCCTCACAGCCTTCAGAAATATGTTTCATTTTCCCAAGTAAGCGCGGCCCCTATCTTGTTTCTCGTTACTTGACCTTGACGTGATGGCGAAGGCACTGTTGAATAGTACGTTGATTCACGTGCAGATGGACCAATGCTCACAGGGCCTTAGGCATCCTGGCTGATCAAGATGCCACTCACGTCTTCCAAGTTTCGTGAGTTGTTCCCGTTGATTCCATGTTACATTCGTGAAATTTAAACCCAGAATAGGTCTCAAGAGATGGAAATAATCGAACACACTCGGTCTTGCTATGTGCTCGGTAGGAGTGGTACTGGGTATGCATTCTGTGGCTGATGTGAATGTCGTCGCTCATGTAACGTGCAGCAAGACAACTACGATGCTGTACAAGATGCTTGGGATAGAGCACAGCTGGCGGTCGTGTGATGGCGCATTGGGTCGGCCTCGCCAACTCTTCGTCACACAATCAAGAGTCCTTGCTGAGAAAGTGCAAGAACATTTCATGGGCTTGCATAGTTCTATCTTGACTGCCAACAAGTCAGCTGGTGAGCTGCGAGCTATGGCGTCAACCAAGCAAATGCAGCAGGACCAAGGTCTCGTCAACTTAGATGAGGAACTGAATTTCCGAGGTGACCTGCCTCGACGATACAGTGAACTGACGGAAGAACACTTCCCGATGTTTGTTACATTTGATCAAGTAAGTTTTACGGGCCCTTCTGTGTTATCGTGTTGTGTCTGACATGCGCTTGAAGCTGTGTCGCCTGTTAGAGGCTGACTTCCCGCGGTCATCCTCGTCGCAGGCACAATCTCTGCTCCAGGATGTAGATCAAATGATCCCGGACGCAGGAGCCGAAGTCATATCGAATGACTATATGCAGCAGCGACGCAACTCGTTCGTTTCATATGGCGAATTTCTGCAGTCGTATTGGGCACATTTTCCACAACCGTTGACCAAAGGTCTAGGTATGCAAGGTTGGGGCGCATCAACAGGTGTCTTGATACTCATGATTTTCTCACAGACCCTGCATTGGTATTCGCAGAAATCATGGGTAAAGATTTGAGATGATGTCAGCATGGCTCTCTTATTGATGAATGAATAAGGCGTCATCAAGGGTTCGGAGCAGAGCTTGAATCACAAAGACAGCTATCTGGACAGGGAGTCGTACTACAACCTCAGCCATCGAACACAAGCGACATTTGCGTATCAGCGAGACGTGATCTATAATCTGTTCCATGCGTACTTGGAGCACAAGCGTCGTCGAGGTGAATATGATGCAGCGGACCGGTATGTATTCATCAGTCTCCTATCGCAAAATGGTTTTGACTCCTGTTGCTACTCAGGACACATCGCCTGTTGAAGGCTTTACAGACATACGGCTTGCCTGGCAAACATATCGACTTCTTGTATGTCTGTCCGTGTCTATACAATGCGACTTATAGATGCTAACTTCGTCAAAGATACGTAGATGAAGCGCAAGATAACATGCTCATTGATGCTCTACGTAAGGATTTGACGCATATTGCATGAAATGCGTGTTCAACTATTCCGCAGTTCTGCGCTCTTTGAGTCGCAATGCAGATAGTGGCCTGTTCTGGGCAGGAGACACGGCACAAACCATATCCATGGGTAGTGCATTCCGCTTCAATGATCTCAAGGCATTCCTGCATCGTGTGGAGGCAAGTCGTGATTTATCATTAAGCATCCCCCCTTACACAGGAACAGCTGAGTGGTGAACATCCCACCCCTAGAGCCCAGCCTGAGCCTCGCACGTTCAATTTGGCTGTCAACTACAGATCCCACGCAGGCATCGTTAATTGCGCCCATTCAATCGTCGAATTGATGACTATGTTCTGGCCCCATGCTATCGACCGTCTAGCTCAAGAGCGTGGCAAAGTAGAGGGAGAGAAGCCTGTGTTTCTCAGTGGATGGGACGAGGACACTGTTCGTTACGAACAGTTCCTGTTCGGTGATTCGTGAGCTCGCTTTTCGCATATATTTAATCCATCTGCTCATCATACAACACAGCGGAGCCCATGTAGAGTTTGGCGCGCAACAATGTCAGTTTGCGAGATGTTTCTATTTTTTCCTGGCTAACTATCGCGAAGGCATCCTAGTCCGTGACGATGCCGCTCGAGATAGACTTCGTGCGCAAGTGGGTGATATAGGCCTCATCCTGTCAGCGTTCAATACATGACCGAACTGGCAACAATGCTGATAGCGCAATATACAGGACACTGTACGAGAGCAAGGGGCTCGAGTTCAACGACGTAGGTCGCGAGATAATTCAAGCTCAACCTTGAGGTCTTAAAGTACTGAACGTTCACGACAGGTTTTGCTCTATAATTTTTTCTCGGACTCCACAGTCGAGCAATCCCAGTGGCGAGTCATCCTCAACGCACTTTCTGACTCGGATGATGCGGCTGCAACAGTCAAAGCACCACACTTCGATGAAACACGCCACAACGGGGTCTGTCGAGATGTGAGTCCAACTATCGTTCTGTCCATGCAGTATCTCACATAGTACCAGCTCAAATTTCTGTACGTCGCAATCACGAGAGCCCGCAACCATCTGTGGATTGCGGACAAATCGGACAAATCTGAACCGATGCGGGTGAGCCGCGGTTTGCCTGTTTGCCGAGCCGCGACTAACCAAGTTGTAAGCACTTCTGGACTGTGAAAGGGCACATACGAAATCATACCCCATCCGATTCTGACATCCCACGACTGGCAACATCGTCAACGCCGGAAGAATGGGCGAAGACTGCCTTTACGCTCTTCAGCAACAGGCGATATTTACAAGCAATGCATTGCTACGAGCGTGCCAAGCTCGTTAGAGAGCGTGCAGCGGCCGAGGCGTATTACCTCGAAGAGAAGGCTCGCGCGGCCCACACGATTACGCGAGCTGATAACGTTGCTCGAGTCCTGGCCTTCACGAAGGCGGCTGAAGCCTTTTGGAAGTCGGGGCTTGATGCCGTGAAAGAAAAGCAGACATACTTCCGAAAGTCCGCGGAATGTTATGTCCAAGGCAATGATCTGGCTAGAGCAGCGCGTGCTTACGTCCTTGCGGAGAATTTCACCCTGGCCGTACAACTGTATCGCAAAGCTGGGTTGTTTGATGAGGCGGTCGCGGTCATCGAAAGCCATGGGGACCTCGTCGAGCCCGATGTTGTACGGTCTGTCACAGATGTGTCGCGTCTCGAGTATCTGAGGAAGCGTAACGTGAAGTGAGTACATAAATTTTCCTGTGTCACATCGCCATATCAACTTGCCTATGTTCAGACAGGCAAGATCATTGTTTGGTTCCGACGAGGAGGCTCTGAACTACATGGATGAACGTGGGCTGGATATCGCTCGAGCGATGCTCCTGGAACAACTCGGGCGTTTGACCGACGCAGCCCAGGTACACTTGGATGAGGGCCGAACGACAGACGCCATCTCATTGCTTCTTCAAGACCGCGGTAACCCAGAAGCTACTCAAAGAGCTGCAATTTCTTTGCTGGACGGACTGCGATGCCGACTCTCCTTTGGAATCACGCCAGGTTCTGAAACCGCGACCTCGGACGTCGTGTTGCAGGAGCTGCAGCGTATCCTCAACTCGCAAGGCATGGAGGTAGCCGACGTCGACGACGTTGTCCGCGACGAAGTGAGATACGCACTTTCAAATTGTACATCCAGCTAACAGATTCTAAATCAGCTGCTCATGTTCCAAGCGATTATATCGAATGATGTGTCGAGGCTTCTCGAGTTGTCCGAGCAATTCCGTCGATTCCATAAAGACGTGACTTCGGCGTTGAGGTGTCTTGACCACGCCTTCATGACTACGCCTAACCTTCGAGATGCACGCCTGCCATTGCTCGCAGACACTCTACATCACTTCTCCGTATACGTGGACCTACTGCACATCTTGGCGGCGACCCCGGATCTCTCCAACGACGAAGGCATTCAGAGGCTGTTTGCTTTCAAGACCGCCAGCGAGGATTTCTTCCTTATACCACGCAACACCTTCCTCCATGGTCGCCGATGGTCTCAAGGATTTAGACAGAGCGATCAGGGAGTATTGGTGCTGAAACACGATCTTAACAGATTCCTGCGACACAGCCTGCAAGAACGGCTATGCACAAAGATTCGTGAAGAGAATGAATTGTGTCACCAAACGCGCGCTTTCCAAATCTGCCTACCGTTCTTCGCTTTTGGTAGATGCAACCGGGAGTGTCCTCAAGAGCATGTGATTTCGAACGAGTACACTATGGATCAATACAACCTGCGCATCCGGGTCATTTTACAGCAGATTTTGATCTACAACTCGGCACATGCTGTCGAGGACCGTTTTGTGCAATCGCGGCAACACAGGTTAGTAAATCATTGAGCAACCAGAATGTGTCACAGTCACTGAACATCTGTTCAGGTTTTGGCTACGTCAACTACACGAGGCACTGAACCCTCCTTTCTTCAAGATGGGGACGGTATGCAGCTTGCGGCCGCTCATGATACCAGAGTACAACGTTGCCATCCAAGTCGTCAGGACGTGGATTCTTGACTGGCTCTACGATCTCTGGCCGCACGGTAGCCGTGATGATCTCGTGCCAACTTTCCTTACCGCATTGATGAGAACCATCTCACTCGGGATGACCTTCGATTCTGGCGTGTTGCTATATCACCTGCCTCAGGTCCGGTCTGTTGTTACATGTCGACCCAAAGCGCTCGTGCGCGGCAACACAGAAGCGAAGTCCGATGCATACGTTGTTCAGGACCTTGAGCGATATGTCCACACCGTGCATCCGGCCTCACTTGCAAGTGGTATTATTTTCATCAAGTGAGCCTTCATTTCCCTATTTGCCTCGCCCTTTCTGACACGGAATGAGTGTTCCAGCCATGTGCTCGTCAACCGGCTGTCCGTGGACATCGTTGTGCTTTGTGAATTCATGGACAACCTCGCTGGGCTGCTCATAGTGGCATCTCGAATGAGCGACGCAAACACTCTTCACGATCTCACTATGCCCCGAAGCTGGCTCCAGCGAGTTCTTCCTAGTCTATCGCAATTGAAGAATCAGAGCACGAATCTGATCCGCTTATACATGAAGCCTATGGCCGGCTTACTGGATCAAATATACACTACTGTCGATGCTGGTACGCCTTGCCGGTCCGATAGTGGTTTTCCAGTCTGACGACTCTGACAGGGCATCTCCTTTTCGAAAGTCGTGACCTCTCGAAACTCGGTTGGCACGTGAGAAATGTCTTCCTGGCGAGAATGTAAGTTTGAACGTAGAACTTATCAATATTCTTGCCGTATGCTGACAGTAACACTGTGTAAAGCTGCAGGAATCTCTGCCTCCGTATGTCATTGTTCAGCGTTCTGCGCTGTCTTAAGAACATCCATTCACTCACTCACCGTGTTTCCTATAGTCGGTTACAACTCCCGCTACACATGGCTCCGAGAAGATATCCACCGTACAATCACCTCGCTTTGTCGCCCCGGCCGGGATTTCAACCGCATCTATCAACAGTGAGGGGTCTGCGTTCTTTTCCCCTCATACTCGTACTGAGAGTCAACATATAAGCTACGTCAATGCGCCCGATTGGGACGCTCTTGCGAAGGAGGTTCGCGGATCTTCTACATCGGGGTCTCCGTTCGATGAGATGGTCCAGCTCTACCACGCAAAGATGGGACGGCCTCAGTTACCGCCGCGACTACACGTACGGCGTGTCATCTACAACGACGCGAGGGAGATCCCAGCTCTGCTAGGCTATGGCGCGGACACAGCTTCATATCCCACTCCCGGCCTGCACGGAGATGTCGTGCCCTTTGTTGCCCAACGTACAGACGGGTCCTATAGGGCGGTTAATTCTCTTGCCACTGCCGTCGATCCAGTGGAACACGAGCATGAGGACAACCTACCAGAGGCAAATGAAGATCAGGACTCCGACACTGCGCCTCCCGTAGTCAATCTAGATGACGAATCGTTAGCTTTCGCAGCGCCGGACCCCGCTGCCGCGCAGCTGGCACAGGAGAAGCTCGATGCAGCCCGAGTGCTCGCCAATGCCTATCTCCGTGCACGCCGCAGGAAAAGGGGCGCGTTCACGACACCGGCCACTACGATTCACCTCCGCTTCGCCACTGCCTACCGTGCGACGTACACGTACAAGTCGGTTGAGTCAATGGAGAAGCCGCAGCGGCTGTACCGTCTGTTGCTGCTGGTACCGCTGCCGCACAGCATGGTCTTTCTAGAGCTTGCACGCAACCACCTGCACGACACGAAAAACCGCTTGAAAAGGCTCCTCAAGAACGTCCAACATTCGGGGCTCGAGAAGGTCAGTGGCGAGATAACGCAATGCAAGTGAGTCACAATTCGCCGTCCCCTTTCGTATTGTGACCGAGTCGTGCGTCTGCTGACACCGACCGTATCCAGCGACCAGCTCAAGGAAGCTATACGTCTGATCAAAGCCCTACAACCTGGCGCCAGCATGCACAAGAGACGAGACGGAGAGGAGCTCAGGGCCTGTATGCGTGAAGTGGAACAGCTCGCGCGGAGTCTGCCCTCGGGCGTGACTGCCGAGTGGGACTTCTACCTGAAGACCGCTGTCGATGGTATACTCAAGCAGAAGCCGCAGCCCATGAAGAAGCCCAAGCCTGAGCTGAACATGGCCGATGAGAACATGGTGGACCACGCGGACGTTGCATGGTCGGACGATGAGTGACGTCCTGGCTTCGCTGGTCTCAGTCAGCGTGAGGGATGTGTGATCTGAGAGCCTCGTCGTTTACGCTATGGCAGCCTTCTTACTGCCAGTGAGCACGTCAATGCGCGGAAATGACCTCTCGACATGATTGATGTTTACGACAGAATATGCAGATCTGTACTATATAAGTGATGTACAACAATCGGAATCGTACTATGACTGTGTCTGTTATCTTTCTCAGGGACTTCCTGACGTGATTGCCCCATCGCCGGCAGGAGTCGTCGCAAAGGACATCGTCTCCCTTTGCCTGCACATTCTCTGCACGTTCAACGTTCAGGCCCCCAGTGAGAACGTGCAAGATTCCCTTCGATTCTCAGTAATCCCTGTGTGTTGCTATCAGCGCCTGTCAGCAAATTCTATTCCCGTTGATTCGTGTATGTTGCCGCATTCAAACCGCGCGATCGCGAGCCCATAAACTGCTTCCACGATTTGACACTTTCACAAATCCCGGGTGTCCCGCAGTTCAAAATGTCCAAATGTCCAAATGAATGCTTTCGCTCAATCCGAAAATTTTCCCGCTTGCCAATTGTCCGCCCAATGTGCGCTGCAATCCGGCTTGCGGTCCCGTGACCACTCTCCCCACGACGTCACTGACGGTGCACTTCACGCAAGTGTCGAGGTCGAGACGTCTTTGACTCTGTACCACCACCTTTTCCCTGCACTTCTTCCAGTCCTTGTGCGCTCATGCTTGACAGGTATGTGATTGATCCTCGCAGGCGATGTGCGGCATGACGCGCACGACGACGGCGGCGGGCGGACGAGTCGACGAGCGGCGGGTGGCAGGCGGGCGGGCGAGCGGCAGCATACACGCCGACCGCTTGACGGCGACCACGCAGCGCGAATGCCCTGTGTGGAGACGCAGCCCACGAGTGGACTGCAGGCGAAGGAAGGTGAGTCCAGAGACGCGCCAGCGAGCTAGCTGACCGTAAACACAGGGCGTGACGACGTGTAGCACAACGCCGCACACGTCGACCGCGAGCGCGCTGGGCAACTGCCCAGCGCGCAGACACGGCCGACGACCGGACGGCGTGTGCGTGAGCGAAGAGTGGGCGAAGCAACGCGCCGCACATCACACGCTGACCGCGAGCACGCGTGACCAGATGGCGGGAATGCGTGAGGGAAAGCACCAGCGTAAGGTTGGACACGGGTAGCACCACGGGTGCGCAGGGCGCATACCGCACCCGCGACCCGCGTACCCGTACCCGTCTGCGGTGAACAAGCCTGACCACCGCAGGTATCACCGAGCACGTAAGCAGTTCGCAGAGGAGGTACGGCGCGAGCGTCGAGGACACCGTGCGGCGTGATGGGCTCGCACCGCACCGCGGAGAGCACCGAGGTGATGGGCACTGCTACGGCCAATGATCGGTGCCGTGTGAGGCGTCACAGGCTTTGCGGGTACCAACGCAAATGCGAAGGCGGAGAACGAGGTATGTTCGACCGATCACTGCCTCTTGTCTGTCACAATGACAATTCAAAATCTCGTCGCCTCGCCGCAACGCAAAGGTGAGTAGTATAGTCTTATGGACTCAAATCTCTAAACCGTTCCCGAGTATGCGGACAGAAGCCTGAAGCCCAAGCGGAACTCGGGTGACAAGTCCTACCGCAGCCCATTGTCAGCGCAGTGCGAGGGCGTCAGTGTCGTGTCTCAGTGGGGTAGGGACTACCACAGGCCTAGGATAGCATACCTGCATTGTATCGTGGTATACATTCGGACTCCTACGAGACGCGCAGAATTAATTCCATGAAAATCGATTTATATTCCAATTTGGGCGCGGATTCGAGTGATACAGAGCTCGTGTACTAAACAGATGGCAATTGCTGCCATTCGATTGCAACATACATGCATTTAAAACGAATTGAAGGGAACATACAGGGAACAGAAACCCATCTGTTAATCGGACAAATGGCCATTCCCTTCGTTTCCCAGCGTTTGGTGGAGCGGGGTGGGGCGGGAACAGCTGGGAAACGCTGGGAATGGCAGGCGATCTTGCACGTTCTCACTGGGGTTCAGGCCCAGGACTCGGATCACGCAATGAGCAGGATCTGCAGTGATGAACACGCGCAACACGACTATCAAATTCGCGCGAACGGTTTCCCACTGCTCACCGCTCTGCCTGTGGTCACATCTCGCTCTACTGATTCTGCGCCTTCGATCGAGAATTTGACTCGGGTGAGTCACCGTGAGTGACTGTAGGAGTTTGATGCGTTCCAATACCTATTAGGATACACATTGAGGGTCGAGATAAATTTCAGAATATAGACGTGCAATGTGTGTGCTAGTCTTCATTAGACAGTCTTCCGTACATAGGCATATTCTAAACGCGACCTCTTTGAGCGGATGCAATCAGCTGTACGAAAACAGATCTAGACCGTCTGATAAGTAAGCCCCCCTCGCTTTTGTTGATCACTCCTTGAGCTTGAGTACTGACCACTGGGGTTTCGTTTTCTCTTGCTCTCTCGTCGACAATGTTCAACTTGAAGTCCATTGCCGCTCAGCTCAATCTCGACGAGGAGGAGGTCGCCGCCTGCTTAACCGCCCCAAAGCAGGCTGGTCGGAACCAGTCTCCGATCCATCCCATCACGCTCGTCTCCCCGATTGCCTCCTCTTTTAGTAAGCTCTCGCTCAATGACAGGAGGACGGGCGACGTCGTGAATCGCCTCACTGACAAGTACCCCAAAGCCTACCGCGACTTCTACGGCAGCGGCACTGCCTGTGTCTTCAAGTCTGGCCCTGACTGGCGCGTCCCCATGGGCCCTGAGGCCTGAGGCCCAAAACACCGTACGTGAGGCTCGCGCGGTCTACCGGCGCCATGCCATTGGGGATCCTTGGCTCTATCGGCAAGCGCATCTGCCACGACCTCGACTCCGTCGGCGTAACGTGGACGTCCATCAACCCCCTCGCCTACGCTTACGCCGGGGAAGCCAAGCCCTTCTGCCCTCTCATCCTCTCCATCGGTGTGAAGCCTCAATCCCTGCTCTACGACGCTGCCGTTGCTGCAGCCACCGTTGTTAAGAACATCCTCGCAGAGGCTTCCTTCCCCGCCATCGAGGTGGCCTTTGTCGAGTCGGTAGTCACTCGTCACGGTTCCGTCGCTGCCGGCCCAGGGGGTCGAACGAAAGGAGCTTTGGGCCCTAAGCTCCTTTCATTCGACCCCCTCCTCGACGATGTCCCCGAACTTCGAAGGCTCTTCACCGCTACCCTCGGTCTCTCCATCGCACCCCTCAAGTATCCCCACTTGGAGGGCACAGCCTCGCTCTACTTTCGCCTTGGAAAAGATGACAAGCGCATCGCAGTCCTGACCTGCGCCCATGTCGCCCGTTCCCCTCCTGTCTACGCCAACACGGGTATGACGTGTAGCACCACACGCCAGGCTCGTGAGGAGTTCGTCGCGCTCGGTGATATAGGCTACAACAACGCCGTCAAGGCCATGATGAGCACCATCAGCAACCTCCTCTGCTACATCGACATCTGGAACGATGCGCTTGACAGGCTGGGGAAGCCCGTTGAGGGAGAGAACACTGGCAGCAAGGTCACCAAGAGGCGCGCGGAGCACTTGAAGTCAGTGGCGGCGGCGACGAAGAAGATCGAGGAGGTGAAGGCGATCCACGACGAGGTCACCAAGCCCCGTGCCACCCCTGACCAGCGCATAATTGGCTTCGTGCTTCATTCCGAGAAGTTCGAAGTCTCGGTCAAGCTCCACAATTTACTCAAGATTGGGCTTTGATAGAGTTGTACGACGCGAAGATTAATTGGCCTACATACGTCGGTACGTTTTTTTTTCGATATCTTTGTTTACATCTCGCCTCTCGTCGCATTTTCCATCTCCCGTCTCCTTTATTGCTTTTCTTTCCTTCGCAGGCGGTTATGTCTCCTTCGCTGATTTTCACAGAAAATTGTTCCCTCAGCTCGCGGATCTAGCAAACTATCAGTACCCCCCGGATGGTCTCCTCCAGGCCTATGGCGTTGTCCAGGAGGACGAGATCCACAAGCCCGAGCACCTCGACTTTCACGGTGAGAAGTCCCTGCTCGTCGTGAAGAATGGGTTGGCCACTGGGACCACCGTCGGTCGCGCGAACGGTCTCGAGTCCTTCATTCGCATCTACGACGACTACGGCGTCGGGCAGACCTCCATCGAGATCGCTGTCTTGCCCTACGACGAGACGGGCAAGTTTTCCGATGCTGGCGACTCCGGGTCTCTCATCCTCGCCAGGGATGGGCGCATCGTTGGAATCCTCACCGGCGGCGCGGGCCCTGCCGACAAGATCGACATCTCGTACCTCACCCCCTACTGGTGGGTCGAACAGCAGATCAATTGCTTTCTCTACGAGGTCGTCCAGTAGATATATCGTGAGCTCGATGCACAGCGGACTTTTTCTCAGTGGATCTTTCCCCCTCTCCCCTTCCCAATTCCCCTCCCACTTTCTCGTCTCATCTCATCACACTCGTTCCTTCCCCCCTCTTCCATCGCGCTCGTCCTAGCTATGAAATCCTTGGCGATGCTAATGTCCTCTTACTGAGCACGTCAATGCGCTGAAATGATCCCTCGACATAATTGACCTTTACGACAGAATATCCGCACTCAACTGATTGTCGCAGACCTGTATTATATGTACAAGTGATGCACAACAACTGTATAGCTCTGCCTATCACTTATCTTGCTGGAACTTCCTCACGCCACCTCATACGTCTTTGCCGGATCGCTGGCAGTCGCTGCAAAGGACATCGTCTCTCAGCTAATTGACCTCTGCCAGCACATTCTTTATGTAGCAGTTCGTTGAGCATGCGGAACTGGCCAGAATCTACGACAGATCACGAATGAGCACGCGCAAGAAGACCTAGCAAATCGGCACGTACGGTTTCCCACTGTTCAAACGTTCACCACTTCGGTCATCTCTCGTTCTACTGTTTCTGCGCCCTCAAGAACGCGAGTGCTGAGCCGCTCCGCCTAGTCGGCTTGATACGCATGCGCGCCCGCTAGATTAGCAGATTTGACTCAGACTGTAGGAACTTGATGCATTATAGGGCCTATGACACGTTGACAGGTCGAGAGACGTCAGAAGAACAACGTCCAGTACTTGTGTGCGAACAAGCTTGGAACAAGTGCACCCAGCTGCACCCAGTGAAGAGCAGTGTTGTTATGACCCGAGTCTGACCGCGGTCTGACCGAGGTCAAGCAGGGTCTGACCGAGGTCATGTTGACCGCGGTCAAGGTCAATGCGTGACCCTGTGAATTATCTCTGATGACTAAGCTCCTCGGTCAATGGCGACGATAGGCTCACCGCTGAGGCTCATATCGAACCAGAGACGAAAAATACAATTAGCACTAGTTGTCAGGTACTTCAGAATTATGCACATGCAATGAAAGATCACGACTCGGAAGATACTGGGGGCTCTGACATAAGGACCTCCTGAAGGTCGGATTCTACATCTAGGCTCGCTTCGGCTTGCTGCCAGAAGCCAGCGCAATAGCTACTCAGTTGAACAAAATGGGGGTCCGACGGTTTCAGGAATAGGTTGCATAGTAAAAGCCTCTCGCGACCATGCAACGCCGCACCCACCGGTGCCGAGCTCGAAGTGGTGGCAGCCGCGCCGTCGCCGGTACTACTGCCGGGTACCAGTGGCTGCGAGCTGAGACTCCGAGTCGCATTGTCATGCTCCTCCGCTTCGTGCGAGAGTTCATCTGCGACAGCGCTGAACGAGGTAATAAGGGGTGTGTCCCATTCGGAGTCGGCGGTTCGGCCTGGACCTGAGCTCGCGTCACTGTTTGCTGGCGGTGCTGCTGACTCGGATGTGGTTGTGGACGAGACGGCGGCAGATGATGCGGATGCGGTGGTGGAACATTCGTAAGTGTGACACTTCTTGCGCTCCTTCGCAGGCCACTGTGTATTAATGTCACCTTTGACCAAGGCCATCTTGCGAACCCTTCCAGCATCGAGACGATTGCGTCGATCGGTATGTATTGTACCCATCAAGCTGAAGAGCCGCTCCGTCGCGGCAGAGTTGGGCACAATGCTGAGTATCCGCATAGCAAGGACAACCAGTCCCTCGGGTCCTGTTGTCTTTCCAGGAGTCCAGCACGACCGCCAGACACTGACGAGATCGACAAAGGATTTCTGTGTCCAATCTAAGTCCAACAGGAACATCAACATACGCAGTATCTAAGGTACTTACCTCTGCATCTGCCATCCTCTTCAGGAGCTCGAGGCTCATCGCCTCGTCGGAGAAGGTCCCGAGCCCAGTCAGATAATCTGTAAATGCACGGCGCATCTCGTAATCGGGTGGTGCGTACTCTGGTGAAGGAAACATGCGGCGGAAGCATCGATCAACCATTCCCCAGAGTGACGCCTCGGTGAAAAGCGCGTTGTCTGGGTTGAAGGCCTTTCGCCGCAGGTAAGGGTTAAAGAGAACCGCAAGGACGAAGACTTCCTGATCGGCTTGTTTCCAGCGCTTCTCCAGGCTCTTGCGGATTGTCTCGCGTGCAGCAGCATCGTACTCCAGGCTGCTGAATATGTGGTAGAGGTGGCCAAGAGTCAGCAAGACAATGTCCAAGCGGGCATTATTCGCTTCAGTTGCATAAGTCGCGATGGCGAGAGGGCGAAGTGACTTTTCGATCCTGGGAAATGGACGTGAATGTAAGTTCAAGTTGACATCCATGTGGACTTTGAGGGGTTAATTAGCTGACGTACTCTGCAAGGTTACGCCAGAAAGACGGCTCGCTGATGAGATCAAGGATCTCAGTCGCCTTCGCTTTCAGTTCGACCTTATCGCCCGCGCACACGATCAGTTGATTGCGCGAGTCCAACACAAGGGTCCGCATGGCATTCTCGATGCGGAGCAGTCGCCGGCATGAAAGGAAGTGCGATGTCCAGCGGGTAATGACTGGTAAAATCAACGCATAAACCTTCGCTAGCTTCTCCATCATCTTCTCCTTCAGGAGCCCCAGAGCCCGACTGTGATTGTTGAACCACTTGATCACTTCCAAAGCTTGATCAACAACACGGATATGCGGGAGCTTCAATTTGAGGTAATCGGACACGACGAGATTGAGCTGACAGCAGTGTATCAGCCATGGATTTCAATATCCATACACCGAAACAAGTTACCTGATGCGCCCAGCACACCACTGTCACAATCCAAGGAAATCGCTCACGAAGAAGGCGACACATCTTCAAAGACTCGCCACTCGAATCCGTGCACCATGCGACCACCACTGTCTCGAGTACGTCACGGCAGTATTTGATCTCGTTGACGACGATCTCGAGCAAATTCTCAGCGTTCTTGGCCTTCGCAGATATATCAACTGCACTGAGAATGTATGGCTACAACACAGGTCAGCAAAGAACGGGACTAGATGCTACTATATTAGGTACGTGCCTTGTATTCGACGTTCAACATTGATGCAACTATGGACGTCTTGGTGATGTTCTTCCATGCATCACATTGACCTGTGGCAAATCGGCCCTTGACACGAGTCTTCATTGTGGTGAGCACTTTGTCTGCCTCTTCATCCAGAACTCGACCCGACAGCGTGAGCCGGCCAGGGAGTAGACAACCAGGGACCCACTTCTGAAAGAAGTGTTGCCAGTAAGGGACCTCGACAGCGTGCCACGCAATGTTGCACGCAATCAGAAGACAACACAGATCACTTGAAAACTCGCGTTGTCTGGTGTTGTTCCAAGATTGCAACTTCGGGACTGTCTCGCCGAAGAATGGTGTCCCGTTGATGGTCCCGAGCCGCTGGCGCTTAGCATAACGCAGGGCCTCTGCTTGCTCGGTATCTGCAAGATTGGGTGTATATCAGAGTGTGTACACTAGGACAGAACACCTCACAGGCATGCATACCACCACTTGACTCTGCCGCCATGATCCACTTATCGTAATCGACCTCAGGAGCTGGTGCGGACGCAGGTGCTAGGAGCGATTGACCGCCCGTCACGGTACTAGTGAGTAGCGCGTCGGAGTCGGCACTCGCGATACTCGACAAACTTGACTGGGCGGACAAAGGGCTTGCCACTGGGCCGGACGCAACAGGTCTGTTCTCGTTTTGGCTAAGCTCGTGCTGAAGCCTCGTCATCTTCGTCTCCGCAGCCTTTCGTTTCCCTCTCGCCGCATCTGCCACTGCCTCCGCGCGCACCTCGTCGGTCACATGAGGACATTGCTCGATAAGATGCTTCCGGTACCACTCGACCTTGTTACTCCTCGGTTCGATATGGATGGTCATGACTAGTGATGACGTGTTAGCTATAGGTATGTTCAAATCCGACTGTCTAATTGCCATACCTTCTTTCTCGACGTCCTCGTCGCTCCGTTCTGGCTGGCCTGTAGTAAGCTCGGTATGCTTTATCTCGCGGACTTTGTACGCCACGCAAGCCTTGCACCACGCCTCCTTGTGAGAGTGGTCTGTCTTAAAGTTGTGGTCACTTCGGTGGAAGTACTTCGCGAGGGGTGATTCATGGATCATAGAGGCGGGAAGGGAGAAGGTATAATATTCAAGACAGAGCTACGATTTGTATCTAGCAGCCGCTCCATAACAACATTATTTCATTGATTTTCGTAGCTTTGAGTCTGGGCGCGGGCGCGTCGCGTCGCGTCGATCTAACTCACGTGTTTGCTGTCGTCACGTGTTGACTGACTGCGGTCAACGAGGTCATGACCTGGGTCTGACTGGGGTCATGCCTTTGACCCCGGTCAACGGTCAATGGGGTCATGGGTGACCCTAACAACACTGGTGAAGAGACTCGCCCGAGCACAGGCGCCCGCTGAAACAGCACTTGCCTAATCGGATGATTACGTCATTGTATGATAATATGTGTCTCGTGTTCGAGCTCTAACGTTACTGCGGTCTCGTACTGTTCTTGTCACATCCCCAGTGGTTCACATCAGTGTTGTTAGGGTCACCCATGACCCCATTGACCGTTGACCGGGGTCAAAGGCATGACCCCAGTCAGACCCAGGTCATGACCTCGTTGACCGCAGTCAGTCAACACGTGACGACAGCAAACACGTGAGTTAGATCGACGCGACGCGACGCGCCCGCGCCCAGACTCAAAGCTACGAAAATCAATGAAATAATGTTGTTATGGAGCGGCTGCTAGATACAAATCGTAGCTCTGTCTTGAATATTATACCTTCTCCCTTCCCGCCTCTATGATCCATGAATCACCCCTCGCGAAGTACTTCCACCGAAGTGACCACAACTTTAAGACAGACCACTCTCACAAGGAGGCGTGGTGCAAGGCTTGCGTGGCGTACAAAGTCCGCGAGATAAAGCATACCGAGCTTACTACAGGCCAGCCAGAACGGAGCGACGAGGACGTCGAGAAAGAAGGTATGGCAATTAGACAGTCGGATTTGAACATACCTATAGCTAACACGTCATCACTAGTCATGACCATCCATATCGAACCGAGGAGTAACAAGGTCGAGTGGTACCGGAAGCATCTTATCGAGCAATGTCCTCATGTGACCGACGAGGTGCGCGCGGAGGCAGTGGCAGATGCGGCGAGAGGGAAACGAAAGGCTGCGGAGACGAAGATGACGAGGCTTCAGCACGAGCTTAGCCAAAACGAGAACAGACCTGTTGCGTCCGGCCCAGTGGCAAGCCCTTTGTCCGCCCAGTCAAGTTTGTCGAGTATCGCGAGTGCCGACTCCGACGCGCTACTCACTAGTACCGTGACGGGCGGTCAATCGCTCCTAGCACCTGCGTCCGCACCAGCTCCTGAGGTCGATTACGATAAGTGGATCATGGCGGCAGAGTCAAGTGGTGGTATGCATGCCTGTGAGGTGTTCTGTCCTAGTGTACACACTCTGATATACACCCAATCTTGCAGATACCGAGCAAGCAGAGGCCCTGCGTTATGCTAAGCGCCAGCGGCTCGGGACCATCAACGGGACACCATTCTTCGGCGAGACAGTCCCGAAGTTGCAATCTTGGAACAACACCAGACAACGCGAGTTTTCAAGTGATCTGTGTTGTCTTCTGATTGCGTGCAACATTGCGTGGCACGCTGTCGAGGTCCCTTACTGGCAACACTTCTTTCAGAAGTGGGTCCCTGGTTGTCTACTCCCTGGCCGGCTCACGCTGTCGGGTCGAGTTCTGGATGAAGAGGCAGACAAAGTGCTCACCACAATGAAGACTCGTGTCAAGGGCCGATTTGCCACAGGTCAATGTGATGCATGGAAGAACATCACCAAGACGTCCATAGTTGCATCAATGTTGAACGTCGAATACAAGGCACGTACCTAATATAGTAGCATCTAGTCCCGTTCTTTGCTGACCTGTGTTGTAGCCATACATTCTCAGTGCAGTTGATATATCTGCGAAGGCCAAGAACGCTGAGAATTTGCTCGAGATCGTCGTCAACGAGATCAAATACTGCCGTGACGTACTCGAGACAGTGGTGGTCGCATGGTGCACGGATTCGAGTGGCGAGTCTTTGAAGATGTGTCGCCTTCTTCGTGAGCGATTTCCTTGGATTGTGACAGTGGTGTGCTGGGCGCATCAGGTAACTTGTTTCGGTGTATGGATATTGAAATCCATGGCTGATACACTGCTGTCAGCTCAATCTCGTCGTGTCCGATTACCTCAAATTGAAGCTCCCGCATATCCGTGTTGTTGATCAAGCTTTGGAAGTGATCAAGTGGTTCAACAATCACAGTCGGGCTCTGGGGCTCCTGAAGGAGAAGATGATGGAGAAGCTAGCGAAGGTTTATGCGTTGATTTTACCAGTCATTACCCGCTGGACATCGCACTTCCTTTCATGCCGGCGACTGCTCCGCATCGAGAATGCCATGCGGACCCTTGTGTTGGACTCGCGCAATCAACTGATCGTGTGCGCGGGCGATAAGGTCGAACTGAAAGCGAAGGCGACTGAGATCCTTGATCTCATCAGCGAGCCGTCTTTCTGGCGTAACCTTGCAGAGTACGTCAGCTAATTAACCCCTCAAAGTCCACATGGATGTCAACTTGAACTTACATTCACGTCCATTTCCCAGGATCGAAAAGTCACTTCGCCCTCTCGCCATCGCGACTTATGCAACTGAAGCGAATAATGCCCGCTTGGACATTGTCTTGCTGACTCTTGGCCACCTCTACCACATATTCAGCAGCCTGGAGTACGATGCTGCTGCACGCGAGACAATCCGCAAGAGCCTGGAGAAGCGCTGGAAACAAGCCGATCAGGAAGTCTTCGTCCTTGCGGTTCTCTTTAACCCTTACCTGCGGCGAAAGGCCTTCAACCCAGACAACGCGCTTTTCACCGAGGCGTCACTCTGGGGAATGGTTGATCGATGCTTCCGCCGCATGTTTCCTTCACCAGAGTACGCACCACCCGATTACGAGATGCGCCGTGCATTTACAGATTATCTGACTGGGCTCGGGACCTTCTCCGACGAGGCGATGAGCCTCGAGCTCCTGAAGAGGATGGCAGATGCAGAGGTAAGTACCTTAGATACTGCGTATGTTGATGTTCCTGTTGGACTTAGATTGGACACAGAAATCCTTTGTCGATCTCGTCAGTGTCTGGCGGTCGTGCTGGACTCCTGGAAAGACAACAGGACCCGAGGGACTGGTTGTCCTTGCTATGCGGATACTCAGCATTGTGCCCAACTCTGCCGCGACGGAGCGGCTCTTCAGCTTGATGGGTACAATACATACCGATCGACGCAATCGTCTCGATGCTGGAAGGGTTCGCAAGATGGCCTTGGTCAAAGGTGACATTAATACACAGTGGCCTGCGAAGGAGCGCAAGAAGCGTCACACTTACGAATGTTCCACCACCGCATCCGCATCATCTGCCGCCGTCTCGTCCACAACCACATCCGAGTCAGCAGCACCGCCAGCAAACAGTGACGCGAGCTCAGGTCCAGGCCGAACCGCCGACTCCGAATGGGACACACCCCTTATTACCTCGTTCAGCGCTGTCGCAGATGAACTCTCGCACGAAGCGGAGGAGCATGACAATGCGACTCGGAGTCTCAGCTCGCAGCCACTGGTACCCGGCAGTAGTACCGGCGACGGCGCGGCTGCCACCACTTCGAGCTCGGCACCGGTGGGTGCGGCGTTGCATGGTCGCGAGAGGCTTTTACTATGCAACCTATTCCTGAAACCGTCGGACCCCCATTTTGTTCAACTGAGTAGCTATTGCGCTGGCTTCTGGCAGCAAGCCGAAGCGAGCCTAGATGTAGAATCCGACCTTCAGGAGGTCCTTATGTCAGAGCCCCCAGTATCTTCCGAGTCGTGATCTTTCATTGCATGTGCATAATTCTGAAGTACCTGACAACTAGTGCTAATTGTATTTTTCGTCTCTGGTTCGATATGAGCCTCAGCGGTGAGCCTATCGTCGCCATTGACCGAGGAGCTTAGTCATCAGAGATAATTCACAGGGTCACACATTGACCTTGACCGCGGTCAACATGACCTCGGTCAGACCCTGCTTGACCTCGGTCAGACCCTGCTTGACCTCGGTCAGACCGCGGTCAGACTCGGGTCATAACAACACTGTGAGGTACCGTGGCGCTTCTGAGCAATGAGGCCATTGCGGCGCAGTTGTATTAAGCCTCGCGGTTTCTTGTAGACTGGTTCTCGCACAGAATCTGATCTGCGATTCCCAGCTTAGGCCCTTCTATGCCTCGTTGCGAGATACCGAGGCGCCATTCGCACGAAGCACGACGGGGCTTAAGAACCCAGTGGCCAGTCGTTGGGTAGCTACCCTCTCTGTACTCGACGTACCCCCAATCACGATGAGAGATCGACGCGCTGAAACAAAAACCCCCGTTCGGCTCAACATGAGCCGCTACGATGCAGCCGTGCTGAAAGACGAGGTCGCGCTTGAGGTTGCCATGGGCGACCTCGAAAACAATCTCGCAAGGACAGCCAATGTGGACGGCATCGTAGAGGATTTGCTATCAATTCCTTGTCTGTTAGAATTCGCTCTGGCCAGTGAGTAAATCAGTAGTGGCTTCAATTCGACGACTGACATGCTTGCTTAGGCCTCAGTGATACGGCGGCTCACAAATTGAGCGATGGTATCTTCGAGGCTCTGCCGATTGAAGCGAGCCTTTTTTCAGCCTCTTTGGGCTGCCGCGTTCTCCAACGTCTGTCTCTGTTCTTTGTTTTCTTGTCGTATCCTTCGCCTGCAGATATACCCGATGGCATCCTCATGGAACATCATTCTGTCGAACGCGCCAAACGACTGCTACACATACTCGCTCAGCACTTGTTTGAGAGCAGTGGAAGGACTGGAGGCCCTGTCAGAGGTTCGAAAAAACAGAAGGCGAAGCAACAGGTGCAACGGCCTGCACCTATGCCTACGTTGGATTCGAAGGTGTTCAACGATCTGGGGATCGAGGTCCCTTCCAATCGGAATGAAGCTCTCGCTGTGGCGGCGAGCGTCATAGAAACTCAGAGACACCTTCTGCAGGTGAGGTCAGGTGTCCCTATGAGATCATTGTGACTTACGTCTGGCCGAGTACAGTACTATCTGCAGGTCTTGCGCTATCCACATCTCAAAGAAGCCATACAGCAGACCTACGTGGCTCATGATAACTCAGACCCTGACCCCTCGACGTCCCCTCAAGCGGATAGCACGTCTTCAGCGAGCCCATTCAGCTGTCTCATGGAAGGTCATGGTACAGCCGACGCGCAGTCTCATGGAATGGGATGGGATGGGCCGACCTCGGCCGACCGCAACTGTCTCATGGAAGGTGATCAAGTCGGCCGAGCGCAAGGCGGGCAAAGCGGCACAAGGCGGGCAAGGCGGTGCGTGGGACGATTGGCTGCCCCAGACATTCTCACCCAGCTGACCATTCTGTCTCGCCCAAGACAATGCACTATCCGACTCTCGGCTGGAGAAAATCTGTAGCCGACCACCGCCTTGATTCAGCCGACCTTCTTGTCTCGCCCAAGACGATGCACTATCCGACTCTCGGCTGGAGAAAATCTGTAGCCGACCACTGTCTTGATTCAGCCGACCATTCTTGTCTCACCCAAGACAATGCACTATCCGACCGTCGGTTGGAGAAGGTTTGCAGCCGACCACTGTCTGGATTCAGCCGACTGTCTTGTCTCACCCAAGACAATGCATGAGCCGAGCATCAGCTGAGGTATCTTTCCTGGCCGATATCCGTCTTGACTCAGCCGACCTTCTTGGACCTTCTTGACCTTCTTGACCTTCTTGACCTTCTTACTCACTAAGACCTTCTTGACCCAAGGTAACTAATGGTTGGCTCATCTTGGTCAATACCAACGTGTTAATGAGGTATCTAGGTGGGCAAACACCAATGAGGTTTCAATGTGGAAAGTGTCAAGGAGGATATCAAAATGGCGAGCATATTGAAGAAGCCTTCTTGGAGGTGTCAAGACGGACAAGTGAAGACAGACAAATCAAAACGGGCAAGTTAAGACGGACAAATTAAGGCGGACAAGTTAAGACGGACAAGTTAAGACTGACAAGTTAAGGCTGACAAGTTAAGACGGACATTCTCAAGACGGACATTCTCAAGACGGACATTCTCAAGACGGACATCTCAAGACGGACATTGTCAAGACGGACATTGTCAAGACGGACATCTCAAGACGGACAAGTTGAGATGGACATCTCAAGACGGACATCTCAAGACGGAGAGCTCCTTGGAGGTATCAAGGCGGACTGGTCAAGAAGCCTCCTTGACACTCACCGTCTTGAATCGTGATAACCTCCTTGACATTGACAAGGCAGCAAGTATGCATCTTGTTTCTTGACTCGACTTGAATGGTATGTACGTGCAAAACTGTATGCTGTTTGCTCATTGGTTTGGGGCCAATGGTGTGGATGTATTATTGAACATGTCCAATATATGTTTGTACCGTGACTGTGTCTATAGACAGTCATTACGGTGTTGAGGTGCAATACACCATGTAGTAACTGTATATCAGCAAATAGAGATACAATGGTAAGACACTGAGGTATTCCTTGTTCTGTTAGAGTGATTCCTGAATGGCTCGCAGCAATTGACAATGATGATACTTCGCTGATCTACTGTATTTGCTGTGGAACTACATGTAGTAGATTAGGGAAGCCACTCACGTAGGCCATTAGCCTCATTGTTGTGTATGTAAAGAGCACTTTGGCTTTGTGTAATCTCAGCTCGTATGGGAAGAGGATCTCAGGATATGTTTCAAAAATGACATGTTGTTTGGAGATATTGAGAGGCATGTGGATTAAATCTCAGCTTCTGCAAGACAATTGTTTGAATCAAGTACATACAGAAGTTGTATTCATGCTGTGTCTATGGTACATGTGGCTGCTGGCAATTCTCTGAAGCAATCTGGCAATGTTATAGCTTGAGATAGCTAAGAAGGTTATACATGGAGAGCATGTCTTAGACAAACACACCCCACGGTTCAATTCTCACAGAATTCTATACAAGCCATGTACTACACATAGTCATGCTTGGTACAAAGTCTCATAGCATATGGTGGCTCAGAGGTGAAGTTATAAAGAGAATGAGACCATCTCGGGTGACTCGGGGACATGGCCGAGGCAATGTCCGAGGGCAAAACACTGGAGAGTGTTCACGCATTTAGTGGGTGCTCTGACCACTATCATTGAGTTCGTGTACATATCTTCTAGTTGTCCACTCCTTTGTACTTCTATACTATTGAATGCTGATAGAGGTTGTACTGAACATATGATCATGACATCCCGAAGTCTATATCAAGTGTAACTGCAGTACAGTTACGAAGAGTGTATGTGCATGTTGGGCCAACTGACAACGAGTTTCATTGCTCAAAGCGAACCATCACATCCATACAGTGACAGAGTATGAATTTGGCAGTGTTGGCCATAGGCAAGCTCGACTGGAACTATATTGAGCAAGCCTTATAGCAACAGATCACACTTCTTGTCCATGCTCTCTCTCGTCTGAAACTGCCCACAATGCTGTTAACAAACAAATCTAGTTTATATCGGAAGTTTGATCTAGTTTGTAGGCTCTTACAGTTTTAGTACACCGAGACTTCAAACAGACAAGAAAGCGAGCACAACCAGAAGGAGAATGTAACGGTGGGTGATTGATAATGCAAGATGGCAGGTAGGCGAGCAAGACGGTGGGTGTGCAAGACGGCGGGTGTGCAAGACTGTAACGGGACGTTACCGTATGGACGTGTGTAATCCCGTTATGGACTTATTGGATCGATATGTTTGTATGTATATACGTTTGCGTGTGTTTGGCGTCGTACCTTTATAGGTCGTCGCCCGGCGAGTTGAAGGAAAAGTCCTTTAACTCGTCGTCCTCCGGATACATCGCACTTCTCAATGGAGATTGGTGCACTGTATCTGCGGGATTGAGTAAGGCACGTTACACTTTTTTACAGTCCTTCGATAACTCGAACTTCCACTCGGAAGGGCGCTCTATCAGGGAACTGCACGCTACGTAACAACCCCCATCACAACATTCATCATTACAAAACCTAAATCGCAACAACCGCGCGATAGTCGCGGACGCTTTCTACCAAGAAAGAAAATGGCGGACCAAGCACCTGAGTCCCCCTCTCCGAAAGGAGCTAACTCGCCCGTGGATCCACCCCAATTGGGTGGATCACCGAAGCGAGGTGAACAACCTTACACGTCGAGAGTATCGCCGAGAGGAGCTCGCGTGTTTAGTGACGAACGATTGGTTGCGTCACCAGACAGCGGAGCCAGACCTCATTCAGCGAGGATATCTCCGGCACGTCCGGAAGGAAGCGGACGTGTCCGAACGCCCGAGGAAAAGAAGTCGAGCAACGCCAGTAAATCTGCACGCTCGACGTCAGCCAAACCGAAGGGTTCGCCTGGGTCCCGTCGCGGGACTCAGTCGGGCGCATCGGCGATGATCCTGGCGATTCGAGGCCATGCTAAGAGACTCGGAGCAGCCAACACGGAGGCTATCGAGGCTCTTCAGCGTGAGTCCGAGGCCAAGTTCATCCAGCTAAGAAGGGATCTCAACGCGGGAGTTGAAGAGTTCATGAACGAAATGGCCAACTACGTCGAGGCAAGAATCCCGAACAAGCCAGGAGGAGAATCGGGAACGGAGGCCGACAACGAGACAGACGAACCAAGTTCGTCGCCTCGGAAGTCGAGTCCGCCCATGAGCAAAGGCAAGGAGCGTGAAAGGCCGGAACGAGCAGAAAGCATGTTCGGCGGATGGGGGAAGGCTAGGCCTACGACCGTTGAAACTGAAGACGAGTCGTCGAATGATATACCGACACAGCGACCGCCGCCAAGGACGCCCCCAGCGGCGACCTCGACACCGGCGCGGCCGGATATCAACGCGGATCCCAATATGAGTTTCGCAGCAGCAAACTTGGTCCTCCCCAAGGGAAGGAACGAGTCGGACGCGGAATTCGCGAGGCGAATGGCAGCCGCGGAACGGCTAGCCAGTACCCTAGGAGGCACTGCCCAAGCAGTACCCCCAACCCCGGGTCCCGTACCAACGGAACCACGGAAACCGAGACCTGGTGAACCGGGATTCACTAGGTCTCCGTACCGTACATCGGGGCCGGGGTACGCGTTCTTCCAGACGAAGGACGGACCTGTACCATCAAAAGATCCGCCCCCTCACATGCCGGGTCCCGCACCTCCACCGAGAACCGGCGGCGGTGCAACAAGGACCGAGAACGACGGGTATAGGTACACAGCAAGTGGGGTACCTATACCGCCAGTTCCCCAGAAACCGAACGTTGTGTTCGAACCAGGAGTTGGAGGCTCAAGCGCTTCTAACTCCGGGAACGACCCAACCAAGGCGAAAGAAGGCGGGGTTGGCTATGGGAGATTCCAGGCGTACTCATACATGGGTACGAGCCGGGACCCTCAGAGCGTAAGCACCGCCCCAGCACGCACGCGAACCGCGTTAGACCCCTTGGCAAGGTCGAGGGAGAAGTGCTGGAACATGATCCAGACCATGGTAGGGGATCCACCGATGGATGACCCTCCCATGTACCTGCGATCCGTTAAGCTGCAAACCCCTGCGGCCTGGAGCGGCGAAGACGATCTGTACAAGTTCGAAGAGTGGCTCTACAAGCTCCTCTCGTACTTCCAGACGCTCCGCGTAACAGGACCGCGGATGGACGCGGATAGGCTCCGCATGCTAGGCGACTCACTTACTGGGGAACCCAGTATGTGGTACATCCGTAGCATAAACTATACGAAACCGAACCAGCCCGCCTGGATGTTCGCCGATGTAATAATGATACTACATGAGCGGTACATCCGACGGGATGGTGAGATCGAGGCGGCCGAAGCATTCTATGGCGCGAAATACACCCAGAAGGGCGGTGCCATAGATTTGATCGACCGGTTGACTCGGTATGGCGAACGTATGGCTGAGAAGCCAAGCCCGTACGTGTGGAAAGGCAAATTTATGTCTGCCCTTCCCCGCGACGCCGAGAACCACCTCAGGAACACTTGCATGCTCACACCGGAGAGGTCTGAGCTGCAGGAGATCATTGAGAAGACCAATGAGTACGAGCACGCCCAGCGATCTCAGAAAGCGGGATCGGCGCTGTGGCTGCAACGTATGGTAACTACCGCCAAGGATGGTGGTAGTGCCAATACGAAGGCAGCAACGCCTGCCACCACCAGTAACAAGAATACCGGCGGTGGTCAGTCGTTGAACAAGGGGAAGAAACCCTTTGTACCACGATTCAAGACAGGCACACAGATGGACGGTGCGAACTTCAGGTCTGGGAACCAGATGGATGGATCGGCCAGCAGGTTCCAGAAGACTCCTGCTCCAACCGGCAAGACGACCACCGATGGTCGTCCGTACGGAGGTTACAGCAAGACGTACCCGAAGAAGGTCCAGATGCATGCCGGACGCGTCGCTGAAGAAAGCGATGCGGACGCCATGCATCAGACTGACCAGCCGGTCGAAGAGACGTCGGAACGGGAAGAAGTCAACGCAGTGGACACTGAGGATGCTAGGACAGGTATCGAAACCGACCAGCACCCTCAGTCCGACTACGGAGACTACGCATACGATGACCCAGGAGAAAACTCTCCTGTGGACGATCGTAGCGAAGATGACGAAGAGGGACACACCGTCCACATGGGTTCAATGTGGATGGGTGCGATGCGGATTGAGCGACAACAGTCGACCCAACAACGCCATGAACAGCTGGCCCACCAGTCGTACGATGCCGCAATGACCGACATCGTGCGCTCGTGTGCCATGCAAGTCATGCCCTCGGCGAGGTCGATGAAGGCAGCCTGGCTATACGACTCGAAGATTCGACGAACGTCGGATCCGAAAGACCAGCCCAAGCGCGCCCCCGACTCGCAGCGAACACTATGCGCGGAAGTCGACGTCAACGGCGTGAAGGCGTACACTCTGTTTGACACAGGGTGCACGACCGACACTATATCACCGGAGTTGGCGTACCTGTCCAAGGCTGACAGGGTTGATCTCAAGGAGCAGATCAACCTGCAGCTTGGAACGAAGGGCAGTCGCACCACCATAAATTATGGTGCGCTGCCGAAGATTACGGTTGGCCCCGTCAACAACGTCAACTACGTCGATGTCGTTGACATCGACCGGTATGATATGGTGCTAGGCACCACGTTCTGCAATGCGCATAACGTGGTCCTAGACTTTCGTACGCGGAAGATCTGGATTGACGGCGTAGACATCCCTGCCTACACCGCCGTCCAGGAGGCTGAGGTGTGGGAACACCGCCGAAACAATCGTCAAGACAGGGTACGGCGCATTTACGTGCTGCTACCACCTCAAGACAATAGGGCAGCGTAGCGAGATCCACCGCTGCGCAGCCCCCCCTGTCTCGCTATGCGGAAGAAGGAAACAAGGTCTTGAGGGGGGAAGGGAGCGACCCAAAAATCGCTTCTATTGTGGATAGAACAACGAAGAAGTTGGTACCACCTACGGCGCCGCAGGTGGTACGCAACCCAACATTGAAGGCTTCAGACCGACCGCCACCACATCTAACAGTAGAAGTGGTGACGCCTCGGCGGAAGGTGCCTGTAAACAGAGGAAATCAGTTTACAGCGAAACTGCCACGACTGAGCGAGGACAATCCACCGATGCCTCACTCATCGCAGCAGCCCAAGCGAGACAAACTCGGTCGATTGGATCCGTATGGAACCAACGACGAGGTTGACAGAGCTGTGCGTAACTTCCTTGTCGACGAGGAGATACGCCAGTCCCTGAATGAAGACCCACAACTCGACGCACTGCGCGAAGAGTGGTTGAAGAAGTGCGAGGATATAATGAAGCCTCCACCTCCCGGATTGCCGCCATTCCGGGAGGTGAACCATTATATTCCGCTCATCGACCAGGACAAGCAGTACAAGTACCGCTTGCCCAAGTGCCCGGATGCTATGAAACCACAGCTACTCGACAAGATAGAGCGGTATTCAGATGCAGGATGGTGGGAACCAGTATCAACGTCGCAGGCCGCTCCGCTACTTTGCATTGCAAAGAAGTCGGGCAAACTGCGTACTGTCGTTGACGCAAGACAGCGTAATGACAATACCCGAAAGGACGTGACACCGTTTCCCGACCAGGACCAGATCAGAATGGACGTGGCTCGAGCGAAGTACAGATCGAAAATCGACCTGTCCGACGCATATGAGCAGATCCGTATCGTTGCAGAAGACGTCTGGAAGACGGCGTTTTCTACACCGTACGGCACGTTCCTTAGCCTGGTAATGCAACAAGGCGACTGCAACGCGCCTGCTACATTCCAGTCGCTAATGACTGCGATCTTCAGAGATTGCATCGGACGCTTCGTCCACGTTTACCTTGATGACATCTTCGTATTCTCCAACTCGGTTGAAGAACACGAGAAACATCTCGGTATCGTGTTCGACCGACTGAGGAAGGCCAAGCTATACCTCAGTCAGACGAAATGCGATTTGTACTCGAAGCGAATGGACTGCCTTGGTCATCTCATAGACGACCGAGGACTGCATGCCGATCGAGACAAGATGGATCGCATCCGCAACTGGCGGACACCTCGTTCGTACAAGGAGGTACAGCGGTTTCTTGGACTAGTCAACTACCTCGCGCATTTCCTGCCCGAGGTAAGTGGCTATACGTCCCCGCTGGCCGACATGTGCCATAACGACCGAGCATTCGTATGGCGAGCACTGCACGACAAATGCTTTGAATCAATCAAAGCACTTGTGAGTCGGGCTCCCATACTGAAGCCAATTGACCCCTCGATCGACGAACCCATTTGGGTGATCACGGACGCCTCACTATTCGGAGTAGGCGCCGTGTACGGTCAAGGACCAGAATGGCAGACTTGTCGACCTGCAGGCTTTCTGTCCAAGAAATTCTCGAGTGCTCAACGCGCGTACAAAACGTATGAGCAGGAGGCACTCGGAATAATGGAAGCCCTGCTCAAGTGGGAAGACAAGTTGCTTGGTCGTAAGATTCACATCATTACGGACCACAAAGCCCTCACTTTCTTCAACGGGATACCCAATCCGTCAAACCGCCAGGTTCGATGGTATGAGTATATGTCCCGCTTCGACTACGACATCACGTATGTCGAAGGAAGAAAGAACAAGGTAGCGGATTGCCTGTCTCGATACTACGAGAACGACACGTCCGACGACGTCACTCCGATACACCACATGGTGAATGCGGACGTGCGTCTGGACCCCGCTTTCGATGACCTACCCTCGAACCGTGTTCTCGAGTTGCGAATGGGAAGACTAGCATCCCATCCACTCGTCGAGAACAAGCACGAACGCGAGGCTGAGGCAGCAGCATTGTCCGCCGCCCAGCCCACGTCCACGCCGGTTCAGAAGGAACCATCAAGGAATGGCAACCCAACGGTTGCTGAGTCACTGACCAATGGACCATCCTTGCGAAAGAAGGTTGAACGGGACACGGACTTCATCTCCGCGATGAAGGCTGGGTACTCGGACGACCATACTTTTCGGAAGGTACTGGAGTCCCCGGACCAGTTCAAGACCTTCGTAGTACGCGACGGACTGATATACACGAAGAACCGTCAACATGAAGAGGTTCTCTGTGTACCCAGGACGCTGATCAAGCGCCGCCTCCTAACGGAGGTGGTGATTGACCAGGCACACACCACGATAGGGCACTTTGGATCTCAGAAGACTTCTGAGTACGTCCGTCGGTGGTTCTGGTGGCCGAAATTGGGACGAGACGTAGACAAGTTCTGCATTACCTGCGGAACCTGTCAGACGTCTAAGCCGCGCAACCATCTCCAAGCGGGATGGCTGCATACGCTCCCGATTCCGGTTCGACCATGGATATCGATGTCCATGGATTTCGTGGGACCGTTCCCCAAGTCAACGGATACGACTACCTGTGGGTAGTGGTATGCCGTTTGACGTCCATGGTACATTTAATCCCCATCAAGACCACGACCACCGCCGCCGAACTCGCAGAGATTTATGTCCGCGAGATCGTGCGACTGCATGGACTGCCTGAATCCATCGTATCGGACCGCGATTCGAAATTCACGTCAAATTTTGGCGTGAAGTTCATCGCATATTGGGCGCGAAGTTGTTGATGTCCACTTCATTCCATCCCCAGACGGATGGATTGTCGGAAAGGACCATCCGCTCCGTATCCCAGATCCTACGCTCCATGGTGTCGCCGGACCAGCTGAATTGGGTGGATAACATACCCCTCGCGGAGTTTGCTATCAACTCATCCACCAGCGCGACGACGGGATTCGCACCGTTCGAGCTCAACTACGGGTACATGCCGCGCATGTTGAACGGATTCTCCACGAGCACCACATATGCAGGTGTTCGTGAATTCGCCCAACGAGCACAATGTTACCTGGAAATGGCACACGACGCGATCATTGAAAGTCGAGTGCACCAGACGTTCCAGGCCAACAAGCACCGTCAGCAGGAACCTGAGTTCGACGTAGGATCGCAAGTATACTTGAGTACGCAGAACCTGGCGCTGCCTCGCGGCCGTGCTAGGAAACTGATGCCCAAGTTTATTGGACCATACAAGGTAGCGGCGTGTAATCCGAGTACGTCGAACTACACGCTGGAACTACCGAAGGAACTACGTGACCGTAGAATCCATCCGACGTTTCACGTCTCCCTCCTAAGGAGACACGAACCGAATGATGATTCAATGTTTCCTCACCGGGAGGCACGGTCGTACTATGACTTCGGCGACGACGAAGAACAGGAATGGCTCGTCGACGAAATCATAGGCCACAACTGGGACGGCAAGCGCATCAAATTCCACGTCCGGTGGACATTGGGAGACTGCACTTGGGAACCGTATGCCAATTGTAAGGACCTCGCAGCGCTCGACGAGTACTTGACACTACATGGCGTCAAGGACTGGAAGAAGCTGCCACGGAAACCCAGGGCGTAGAACGACGCACTACCACCACTAATGGGGTAGTACGACCGTTCACGAAGGCGGCACTTCGAAGCGAGCACCACCACTCGAAGCAGTGGTGGTACTGGACTTGAAGTGGCGGCGAGAAGAGAGTGTAGCGCCCAGAAGACGCGTCAAAGCCCAATCGGGCAGTGACGCGCCGTCAGGAGTCACATGATGTGGCAATCGCCTCAATACGCTGTGGCTGCACTCACCTTCTCCCAAACTTCAACTCTCCACGTCAAACCACGACAACACCGACTTCACCATGTCCCGCCCATCCTCGCCCATGAACACCGACGAGCCCCCGCGTGTCGCCGCACCTACTGGTGTGGTGGCACCGTCGGCGACTCAGTCGACTTCAAGCCCGCAGTCGCCGCCAACGGTGACTTCGACATCGGACGCCGTTGTCCAACCGCCGCCTATTGGGGTGGCTGGGCACGGCGTGCCAACCATCGACGCGTCTCGTCAACAGGCGCGTGAGTCGCGCGGACTACGCGACGACCCCGTCACACCGCAGTACCAATTCGGGACTGTGGGTGGCTCGTCGTCGTTGTTTGCCCCGTTCGCGCAGACTTGGGTGCCACGTCACCCGCCAGCTCCGCTGGTAATCCACACCCCGGGGTCGTGCACCGTGTGCGACGCGTACCTCGCCCACCTCCCTCGGTCGGAGAACGAGGACGCGAGCTTCGGTGTGGCCGTCAACGGAGTGGAGGCCCAGATCCGGGCCCGCTTTGAAGCCGACCTCCTTCAGAGGGGTTGGCTCCAGGGGGGAGGGAGCTGGTAGATTCTCTCCAGCGTCAGTACGACCAACTGGAGCAGAGGTCGTTTCGCGCCCAGGACGAATTGGCCGAAACGCGAGCTCGACTCCATCAGAGCGAAGACGCGGCCCAAGCACTCCGGTCGGAAGTCCGAGAGCTCGAAGACCGCGTAGACAGGCGGGACGCCTCCCTCACGTACCTCGAGGACAAGTTCGACGACGCTCAACGCCAGCTCAGCGAGTACCGAGCAAAGGAGAAAGAGCGTCAAAAGGCCAACGAGATGGGCCCGCCGAAGACGAGGCCTCCGAAGCAGACAGCATCCCGAACGGAGCTGCCGGCTTCGTCGAGGTCTGAATCGAGGACCAGGAACGCTGCACCGGAACCGGCGCAGCCAGTACGGTCCGAGCCGAGGACGAGGCAGACTGTGCCAGAGAGGACACAGCCAGCCCCCCTCCGCCACGAACGCGCTCCCCAGTACCCGTCATCCCGCCGCCGCCACGGTCTGCGCCTGAGTCAAGGACCGTCCCACCGCCGGCACCAAGCAGGCCGCCTGCGCTGCCCGCCATGATGCAACCCGGAGGATGGGACGAGGACCAGAGCGACGACGATGACGTAGACGAAGAAGAGGAGAAGAAGCGGATTAGCAAGGCAAAGGGGAAGCAGAGGGCGAAGGGGAAACCGGTCTCGCGGCCGCAGACGACGGGAACCGACGACGGTCGTACCCAGTACATATCCAGTACGGGTGCGCCGCCGGTCGCTCCTGAAGGTTGGCCCGAGGACGTACCGCTACCGGCCAACTCGCTGGTGATACGCGCCGGACAATGGCACAACTTCATCCCCCGCCGCGACGTGGACGGACGCAATCTGTTGCGCGTCGCACAGGCCGGGGATGAGGAGGCCGCTTTCCGGGTCCGGGACTTGATCCACCAGACCCACGACGACGCGGGCCTGCGATACGTCGACGGGATGTATCACCTCGTGAGCAACTGGCGTCCTCCGCGCGCGACTCCGGTCATCACGCCCACCAGTGGACGTGATGCCGAGATCGACGCGGATGAGGTCCGCAACATCGAGCGTGCCGTTCGCGAGAGTCGAGAAGAGGAACGGAGGCGAGCAGCTGCACCACCAGCGGGAACCCCTGGTGCCGGATCCTCTGGCAGTCGGACGACGACTACCGTACCCACGTCCACTGCCAGTGGTCCACCGGCTTCGTCAAAATCGACGAAGCGTCGCGCTGACGCCGAGGCAGGCAGCCATATGCGTGCGCCGCCCACCAAGAAGGCGAGACTGCCGCAGCCTGACCCTCAAGACCCGGTCAGTCGATGGGTGGATTGGTACCGCCTCTACCCACACAACATACCCGATGGGGTGCGTGTAGAGGACGGCGAGCCTAACGTCGACGATGCCGAGGCGGTGCATCTGATACGCCGCCTCGCACCTCGATCCCCCAACGGACGAAGGCCTTGGGATATCGTTGTCGCTCAGCTCTTCTCCATTGAAGGGCTGTACGGTCTCATCGTCGAGAACGGACACTATCCCATCGGCGACGGACGAGCGACAATCCCGTACGCGTGGAACGCCTCCAACGCTACCATCTATGATGCAGCGCGGTGGTTCGCCCGCATGGGTATCCAGCCCGGCGAGGCACAGTTCCTCACGGACTACGCTCGGCGACGCCGCAATATTCACGAGAGCCGGCCTCTGGATGAGGGTGCCCCTTTCAGCACCTTCCCCATGAGTCCGGGCGACGTCAACATCGTGGACGTGCCCGATATCGCGCAGTTGCCGGCAATCCCGCCTACGGTGCACATCCCGACAACGGTTGTGGATGTGCCCATGGGAGACGGCCAGGCTGAGGAGAACCCCCAGCCTGCCGCGGATGCACCTCCTCCTGATGAGAACCACCCGGGGGATGGTCCTTCTGGCCACTCTGACTGATCGTCTCGATCGTCAGGCTGCTCGACACGTACCATGTCGTCGCTGTACCCCGCACTTACGGGCGCGTTGTACTTCTCGATCACGGCGTCGCGAACATTCCCGTCTCTTCAATTCCGTCCGCAATAGACTTACTGGCCGGCGCGTCGCTGGCGCCTTCACCTCATCATTCCTCTCACCGCGCAGGCTGTCGCCGTCGGCACTCACGTCGTCGCCGTCGTCATCCTGTCGCTTCGCCTCATCATCACGGTCCAATGACCTTATATATTCGCGCATACTCTATTATCGTGGACCCGTGGACGAGTCCAGGGAGGAGGAGTGTAACGGGACGTTACCGTATGGACGTGTGTAATCCCGTTATGGACTTATTGGATCGATATGTTTGTATGTATATACGTTTGCGTGTGTTTGGCGTCGTACCTTTATAGGTCGTCGCCCGGCGAGTTGAAGGAAAAGTCCTTTAACTCGTCGTCCTCCGGATACATCGCACTTCTCAATGGAGATTGGTGCACTGTATCTGCGGGATTGAGTAAGGCACGTTACAAAGACGGCAGGTGTGCAAGACGGCGGGTGTGCAAGACGGTGAATGTATAAGATAGCAGGTGAGACATGCCGCACCCGCAACGAGCGTACCCGTATCCATGGGTGGTGCTACCTGTATCCTACCCCGGTTCACTGTGGGTTGGCGTACCTCGGTGGTCCCTGCGCGGGTTTGGGCTCGTTGCCCGCGCCCGCCGCCGTCCTCCTCGCTCGCTTAGGCTTACTCGTCCCTGCTTCTTACGCGCCATCCGCACGCCCTCCCACCTGCTCGGCGCTGTGCCCACGCCCACGGCGCGCTCGTCGGCTGCATTTGTACGCGGGGCACTGGCCCTGTGTGCTCGTGGTCGACGTGTTCCGCACACCCCGGCCCTGTCCATTGTCTGTCCCGTCCTGAGCTCATGCGCGCGCGCGTTTGTTGGCCGTGTTTGCGTGCTGGGCGGTTGCCCAGCGCACACGCGGTCGGCGTGTGCTCCCGCACGCCCGCTCGTCCGCCCGCCGCCGTTCATCGGCCGTGTCTGCACACGGGGCATTGGCCCCTGGGTACATGTGGTCGCCTTCCGCGTCGCGCCCCACGTCGCCGCCGCCTTCTGTGCCTACCGTTAGTGATTTCGCTTGCGTGTGTTTGCACTCACATGTGGTGGGCAATTCCCCTCGCCCGTCATGCCCATCGTGCGATACATCGCCGCGTCGCATACTCGCCTTTTTGCTCGTCCGGGGCCCGCGCGCGCAGTGCGCTTGTTGGCCGTGTTTGCATCCGGGGCAGTCGCCCTATGTGCGCCGTCCGCCTTCTAAGGTATCCGCTCACTCGCTTGGCTGCTCGTCGTCTTGCCCGTCTACTTGCCCGCCGTCTTGCCCGTCTACTTGCCCGCCGTCTTGCCCGTCTACTTGCCCACCGTCTTGTCCGTCTACTTGCCCCCCCCCCCTGCCCACCTGCCCACCCACTGACCTGCCCGCTGACGCGCTCGCCTTGCGCGCGTTCGTTGGCCATGTTCGTGTGCCGGGTAGTTGCCCAGCGCGCGCGCGGTCGGCGTGCGCTCCCGCCCGCCCGCTCGTCTGCCCGCCGCCGTTCATCGGTCATGTCTGCGCAAAAGGCATTGGCCCTTGGTACACGTCGTCGCCGTGCGCGTCGTGCAGCACGTCGCCGCCACTTCCTGTGCCTGCAGTCAGTGATCTCACTCGCATGTGTTCGCACTCACGCGCGGCGGGCAACGCGCCCGTTTTGCCCGTCATGCGACACATCACCGCGTGTGCGTACCCGTCTTTTTGCTCGCCCGTCTCACCACTCGTCCACCCCCGCCCTGCTTGTGCTTGCACTGTCTGGGCGCCCTTGTACGTTGCCATACCCTGTGCCCGCTGACCTCTCGCACTCCTCCCAGCTCGTCGTTGTGTCCGCGTGTTGTGTCCGCGCGCTGTGTCCGCGTGCCATGCGGTGAGCTTGCATCTGGGGCAGTTGCCCTATGTGCGCCCGTCGCCGTCCTCGCGTGTTGTCTCACCTGAGACCGTGCGTGGGGGTACTCACCTGCTCGAGTTGCCCGCATCCCCGCAGTCTTGACGCCCTCGTGGCGTTTCCGCGTGCCCTTGTGGCACTGCATGTGGCACTCCAGACAGTAGGCCGGTGAATTGGCAGGTGAGAAAGACGGCAGGTGAGCAAGACGGCAGGTGTGCGAGACGATGGGCGTGCAAGACGGTGGACGGCGGGTGAGTAAGACGGCAGGTGTGTGAGACGGCGGGTGTGTGAGATAGCGGGTGAGACGATAGACCGGCGAGACGGCGTGCGAGCAGGACAGCAGGACAGCAGTGGGGCGAGGGTATGCAGGCGATAGGGTAGGCGGGCAAGACGGTATGAGCGCAAGACGGCGAGCGACAGGTCGCCTGGTGAATGAGAGGGCAAGGCGGTGCATGAGAGTGAGATCTTGAGAGCTGACGCACTGACACGTTGAAAGTCTCCGAGTCAACGCGTCTGAACGCGTGCCCAGTTGTGACGCGCCGCGCTGCACTGCGCCACGATCGCACTGTGCCAACCGACGCTTTGAGCACGCAAGAAGAGCCCAGCCGACCGTAAAAGTATTGATTACTAGGATCACTACGGTACTGTATACATCACCCCCAGCCAAACACATTATACACCTATGTCGGCTGCACGATCCTCATCGTACAAGCCGACGCGTCGGCCGCCGTCGACTCATGCGATGGTATTCCGCGAGACTGCGCGTCGGCTGTAGGATGAGGATCGGTCAGAAAGCGCTGCTTGGTGTGCTTCAGCACCCAATGCCATGATCAGTCTCGTCGACGACACGGCCTCTGCATATCCTTTCGTCCAGCCGATCAAGGCTGCTCTTTACTTCGACAGTGCAGAGGGGTTTGGCCAATGGAGGATTCTCATCTCCACGAATGCTGACACGGACCTCCGGAAGATGCGCAAGAAGGCAACGGCGTTGTTCAAAGTTATATTGAAGAAAATCAGGTATGTGCTGTTCCCCTTGTGAGGGTCGTGTGTTGCTCTGATCGTACTTGGCGTCACTAGGGAATTGTCCTGGGGCCATTTCTCGCCCGATAACCAGAAGCAATTAACTGAGAACGCAGAAATCCCTATCTACGAAGCCAAGATGACAGGTGATTCACGCTTAGTTGTGAGTACATTGCAGGCAAAGGATCTCGGTGTATGACTCGTAGTTACTCATCCATTGATAGTACCAGATTGACTGCGTGCCGGAGTTTGAGACTAATGTCAGTTCGTTTGATCGCGCACCTGAGTAGTCATTGACGCATTTTACATAGGTCGAGCGACAAGGTTTGATACAGAGCTCGTGATTCTTGTGTCACCGTATTCAACAATGCGCATTATAGTCATCAGAATTTTCGGCATCTACAGTCATGCCCAGCTCAATCGGCGACTCTGGGATAGCATTGGTAATCAATTGGGCCAGAGGGGTAAGGAATACAGGTCGAGGTACGTCTCAAAGGACCTCCGTTCAGCACTACCATTCTCTATGTGCGCCTGACGATCACCGTAGATGTGTTTTTCGAGGTCGGCCTATACAAGCTGGCAAGCATGCCGGTACCATTCTTCCGTCGTCATGGCCAGCGCTAGCCGAGGACGAACACATTACTTCGACATCTGCTCTTCAAGTTCCAAATGTGCACAAAGACGATGAAGATAAGGTGACGTCGAGTGAACCTCATTCATGCTGCCCATTGCGCGCGCTTATGTATGTGTCACCGGTAGATGCATGACATGCTCGTGTACGTGTTGACAAGCATTGCTCAGATGGGAATCACGCTTACGGCACTCCAACAGCCTCGCGAAATACGTCACCTTCTCGCAGGTAAGATTCGCTCATATACAGTGTTGGGGGTATCATCGAGTTTCAATGCAACACCGCGACAGGCACTCCTGAATAGTACGCATTCCATATTAAGATGATAATTTTTGGTTCGAAGCGACAACCCTTAGGTCTCTTGGCCGATCAAGACGTGATGCACGTCTTCGATGTGTCGTGGGTCCTATATACCCGGTTATTTGATGACTGTTTGTCTCATAATGCGGCACAGAACCCAAGAGAAAGATATCATTGAATATCCTCGGTCCTGTTACGTGCTCGGCAGAAGTGGTACTGGGTAGGTGTCTCAACATTGTGGCGATGGAGAGTACTGAATAAGTGTTCAGCAAGACGACATCAATGTTGTTTAAGATGCTCGGGATTGAACGTTCGTGGCAAGCTTGCGAAGGCGCGCTGGTCAAGCCTCGCCAGGTCTTCGTTACACAGTCAAGAGTACTCGCCGAGAAAGTGCAAGAGTTCTTCGCGAAGCTTCATGGGTCACTCCTGATGGCCGATAAGTCGCCCGAAGAGCTCAGGTCGATGAAAACGACCAGGAACCTACAGCAGGATCATGATCAAGATCTTGTTGACCTGGATGAAGAAGTCCAGTACCGAGGTGATCTGCCTCAGCGCTTTAGTGAACTAGCTGATGAGCACTTCCCGTTGTTCGTTACCTTCGATCAAGTACGTGTTACAGCATACATCACGAGGCATTTTCCTTCTGACACACAGTTTCCAGCTTTGTCGCTTACTGGAGGCCGAATTCCCGCCGTCCAAGTCATCTTCGGTACCTCCTGATGACATATCCGTAGAAGCCGTAGGCGATGTTCCGTCAAACGACTACATGGAGCAGCTACGCGATTCGTTTGTTTCGTATCAAGTTTTTCTTGGGTCGTATTGGGCACACTTCCCACAGTCATTGACGAAGGGCCTAGGTATTACAGGATCCGCTGTATTTCAGGCCATACACTAATACTTGATCCAATGGTAGATCCTGCGTTGGTCTTCGCCGAGATCATGGGTATGTAGCTTGTAACAACTTCGCAATTTCCGCATTACCCTGGCATTCAACAGGTGTCATCAAAGGCTCAGAGCATAGCTTGACGAGTGAACACGGCTTCCTTGACAAACCGTCATACCTCAGCCTCAGCCACCGAACACAGGCTACCTTTGCGAATCAACGCAATGTCATCTACGACCTTTTCCTGGCATACTTGAAGCAGAAGCGCCGTCGAGGCGAGTGGGATGCTGCCGATCGGTGAGTACTTGTTTACCTAGCCTTTGTGTATAATGGAGCGTCTTTTGTCAGAACACATCACATATTGACAACAATGCAATCGCAAGGGCTCCCTGGAAAACAGCTCGACTTCTTGTACGTCATACAAATTTTGCAGCACATCGCCGTCAATTGCTGACATTACAGTGAAGGTATGTAGATGAGGCCCAAGACAATCTTTTGATTGATGCCCTCAGTAAGCTGATAGCACATAGATCGTAATCGCTTGTTCAGTTGGCCTTCAGTTCTGCGTTCGATCTGCAGAAATGCAGACACAGGCCTATTCTGGGCGGGTGACACGGCTCAGACTATTTCAATAGGCAGTGCTTTCCGCTTCAACGATCTGAAGGCCTTCCTGTATCGAGTAGAGGTACGTCATCACTCCTGATTGGGCGGCTCATTTCTAATTTCAGCACAGTCGAATGGTGAATCGCGCTTAGGTCCTCGTCACCAGCCTCACACATTTCAACTCGCCGTCAACTACCGATCACATGCCGGTATTGTCGATTGCGCTCATTCGGTCATTGAATTAATCACCATGTTCTGGCCCTACGCTATCGACCACTTGGCTCCTGAGCGCGGTTTGGTCCAAGGAGCGACACCCATATTCCTCGGTGGATGGGATGAAAACATCGAGCGATACAAACGGTTCCTATTCGGTGACTCGTGAGTTCATCATCACATAGTTATCCGCACGAGTTCGCCCATTCTGCGACGCAGCACGGAACACCTCAAATATGGAGCGCACCAATGTGAGTATCCATAGCCTGAGCGCTGTGATCACCTTACTGAGGAACATTGCACAGGTATCCTTGTCCGCCATGATGCTGCCCGAAAAAGACTCCGTGCACAAGTGGGTAACATAGGCACGATACTGTGAGTATTATCGACATTGCGGTTCCTGCACCCTAGTGATAGCCCTTTCAGAACAATATACGAAGCTAAAGGGCTTGAATACAACGACGTACGTTGCATCTCAGAGTTCAACAGAATAATATTGGGCCAATCCAACCTTTTCTTTGGCTAGGTGCTGCTGTACAACTTCTTTTCGGACTCCACTGTTGAGCTCTCACAATGGCGAATTGTCCTGGACGCACTTTCCGGTGGTGGAGACACAGCGCTAAAGTCTCTGCAAATCGACTATTCCCGTTATATTGGACTGTGTCGAGAGGTAAGTACTGTTATTTATGTACGGTCTTGTTGATGTCTCATGCTCTCCAAGCTCAAGTTCCTCTATGTCGCTATCACAAGGGCTCAGAAGAATGTTTGGATCGCGGACACTTCTGACAAATGTGAACCGATGCGGGTACGTTTCGCTTTACTGGTCTGTTATTTGATGAGCTGAAGCATTCATAGCACTTTTGGGCTGCAAAGGGGCACATACAGGTTTGTACACCATCCTCCGGTATTTCACCATTGGCGACTTCGTCGACACCGGAAGAATTGGCCAAGAGCGCTCATGCGCTCTTCGACAATAAGCAGTACATGGAAGCGATGTACTGCTATGAACGCGCAGGGCTCTTCAGAGATCGATCTGTTGCAGAAGCATACCATCTTCGAGAGGCGGCTCTCACAACTCCCACAAGCTTTCGTGGCGACAATGCTGCCCGAGTCGTTGCTTTCAGAAGGGCAGCCGAAGCTTTCTGGTCGTTGGGACTTGAAGCAGCGAATGCAAAGCGGTCATACTTTCGTATCGCTGCGAAGTGTTTCTTTCCCGAGGGAAATGACTTGGCACGAGCAGCAGAAGCTTACTTTTATGCCGAACAGTATACCGAGTCCGCAAGTCTATATCGCAGAGCTGGCATGTTCAACAAGGCGGTGGCTGTCATCAAAAGCCACAGAAATTACGTGGACCCAGGTGTTGTAGAGACCATCATAGATGTGTCGCGTCTTCAATACCTAAGGAATCGCAAGATCAAGTGAGTCTAAGCATTGCTGTATGCTGCGCTTCTATACGATTATATGTGATACAGACAGGCGAGATTATTGTTCGATTCAGACGAAGACGCTCTCGAGTATATGGATGACCACGGCCTGGATAGAGCTCAAGTGATGTTTCTAGAGCAACTTGGACGCCTGAGTGACGCCGCACAAGTACATTTGGACGCGGGACGAATAGCGGAGGCTATCCCATTGCTCCTCAAGGACTACGGTAGCGCGGATGCCGCTGTCAAGGCTTCGCATTGGCTATTGGACGGATTGCGACGCAAGTTATCCTTTGGAATCAAACCCACCTCCGACGCCACGAGATCGGACACTGTACTACAGGGTCTGTGTCATATCCTCCATTCGCAAGCTCTGGAGAAGGCCAAACTTGACGACAACATCCGTGATGAGGTAGGACATGTGGCTGGCGTGAAGTGTACACCGTCCCCAGGCTGACAAACACTTCGCCAGCTGCTTATGTTCCGAGCAATAGTATTGAGCGATGCGCCGAGACTTCTCGGGCTAAGCGAGCAATTCCGTCAACGGCACAAGGATGTTGCGTCGGCGTTGAGAAGTCTTGATCACGCATTCATGGTTATGCCGAAGCTCAAAGCTGCGAGCTTACCCGAGATCGTGGACAGTCTACATCACTTCAGCATTTACGTCGAGCTGTTGCGCGTCTTTGCGTCTGCCGCAAATCTCTGTGATGACGAAGGCATCCGAAGACTGTTCGCTGTCCAGGCGGCGACCGACGACTTCTTCCTCATTCCAAAGGATACCTTCCTCTTTGGTCGATGTGCTCGTCGGTGGACACAAGGATCTCGGCGAAACGATCAGGGCGTTCTAGTATTGAAAAGCGAACTCCATAGGCTTCTGCAACAAGCACTGCAAGAACGGCTATGTATGAAGGTTCGCGAGGAGAATGACTTGTGCCATCGGACGCATGCATTCCAGGTCTGTCTGCCCTTCTTTACTTCCGGCACATGCTTCCGAGCGGAGTGCCCTCAAGATCATGTGGCTGCCAAGGACTACGGCGCAGACTCGTATAACCTGCGCATTCGAGTACATCTGCAACAGATCGCCATCTACAACTCCGTACGCACTTTAGAGAACCGCTTCGAACAAGCTCAGCAACACCAGTAAGTGACCGAGCCACCGGAGTATATGCTACTCGCCCATTACATCTTCAGATACTGGCTATCTCAGCTGTACGAAGCACTGAACCCTTCTTTCTACAAGTTGGGGACAGTGTGCAGTCTGCGGCCTCTGACTATACCCGAGTACAATGATGCTATCCAGATCGTCCGGAAGTGGGTCTTGGACTGGCTTTACGATCTCAGTCCGTACGACAAACAGCAAGGTCTCACGAAGACTTTCCTTACTGCATTGATGGCGACCATCTCGCTCGGGCTAACCTTCGGTTCTGGCGAGCTGCGATACCATCTTTCTCGGGTTCCGTTTGTTACTGCCTATGGGTGTAAAGCACTAGTGCGCGGCAACGGAAACATGAAATTCAATGCATACATTGCTCAAGACCTGGAACGATGGGTCTACAACATGCATCCTGCTTCACTTGCAAGCGGCATTCTCTTCGTCAAGTGAGTATTTGTTTGTCTCGCACATTCAAACACTTATCTTCGCCATCAAGCCACATTTTGGTGAATCGACTGCCTGTGAACATCGTCGTACTTTGTGGATTCCTGGACAGCCTAGCTGGTCTTCTCATTGTGGCATCTCGACTGAACGGCGCAAATACACTACACGATCTCACGATGCCTCGAAGCTGGCTCCAGCGAGTCCTGCCCAGTGCTCACCAACTGAGGGATAAGAGCACACGCCTCGTATACTTGTATATGGAGCCTATGGCGAACTTGTTGGAACAAATCTATACTCAAGACAATGCTGGTACGTGTTACGGGTATATCAGATACTTCTCAGTCTGATAACTCCTATAGGGCACCTCCTTTTCGGAAGCAGCGACCTTTCGAAACGTGGTTGGCACGTGCGAAACGTGTTCTTGGCGAGAATGTGAGTAAGATACAGGAATTATCAGCTGTCCTTGCTGATTTGCTATGACTATCCGTAGTTGCAGGAATCTTTGTCTTCGTAAGTCAACACTCAAGTTCAGTAGAGACATTCGTTCACTTACTCTGTTTAGTCGGCGACAACTCCCACTACCGATGGCTGAAAGACAATGTTCACCATACGATCACGTCGCTCCGTCGCCCTGGCAGGGAATTTAATCGCATTTATCAGCGGTGAGTTCTGTAGTCTGCTCTACCGTATGGCCGTACTAAAACGGAATGCGTCAGCTACGTCGATGCGCCCGCCTGGGAAGCTCTCGCAAAGGAGGTCCGCGATAACTCTACCACAAACTCTCCATTCGATGAGATGGTTCAGCTCTACCACGCGAAGGCGGGACAGTCACAATTTCCACCGCGACAGAACGTGCGGCGCGTCGTCTACAACGACATTCGTGAGATCCTAGCTCTGCTTGCTCCGGGTGCGACCGCTACACCTCAGCCAAGGAGTGGCCTGGGCCGAGGCGCTGCACCTTCCGTTCCCCATCAGGTACACGTGTCTCAGGCGGACAATTCTCCCACCACCACGGCAGGTGAACCAGCGGAAGACGTGCATGAGAATGACGAGGAGGAAGCGAACGAAGAAGATGACGCTGATGTCGTTCCTCCTGTCGTCGATCTGAACGATGAATCGCTCGCTTTCGAGGCGCCGGACCCCGCCGAAGCGCAGCTGGCCCAGGAGAAGCTGAACGCAGCCCAAGTGTTCGCAGACGCCTATCTCCGTGCGCGCCGCAAGAGGGGCACTGCACCCACGACACCCGCCGCTGCGATTCACCTCCGCTTCGCCAATGCGTACCGCGCGACGTACACGTACGACTGGGTCAAGTCGCTGGAGAAGCCGCAGAAGCGATACCGCCTGTTGTTGCTGGTCCCGCTTCCGTACTGCATGGCGTTCCTGGAGCTCGCGTGCAACTACCTGTACGAGACGAACAACCGCCTGAAGAGGCGTCTCCAAACCGTCGATCACCTGGAGCTCGAGAAGGTCCTCAAAGAGATGACGCGATGCCGGTGAGTAACCATTCACCGCCCCTGTTAAGTTACTTTCTGTGCAATGCGCTCGCTGACACGGACTTCCTCTTATACAGCAACCAGCGCAAAGAGGCTATACGTCTGAACAAGGCCCTCGAGCCCGGCGCCAGCATGCACAAGAAGCGAGATGGGGAGGAGCTCAGAGCGCGTATGCGTGAAGTCGAGCAGCTCGCCGCGAGTCTGCCGTCGAGCGTGACTGCTGAGTGGGACTTCTACCTGAAGACCGCTGTTGATGGTATCCTCAAGCTGAAGCCGCGGCCCACGAAGAAGCCCAAGCCGGAGTTGAACATGGCCGACGACGACATGGTTGACTACGCCGACGGGGCATGGTCGGATGATGAGTGATGATCTTGGAACCTCAAACGTGTACCCTATCGGAAGTCTGGCGGACTGAGCATGTCGATACGCTCAATTCTTGACACGATTAGCCTTTCTTACAACAGGATACACGCACTCAACTCATTGTCGCAAATCTGTACTATACAAGTGATGTACAACAATTGTATGGCTCTGCCTGTGATATTTCTGGGACTTCCTGACGCGATTTCATACCGTCGTCGCCGAATCGCCGGCAGTCGCTGCAAAGGACATCGTCTCCAATTGACCTCTGCCAGCACATTCTTTGTGCAGCAGTTCGTTGAGGACGCGAAACTGACCAGGATCAATGAGTAGAATCTACAACAAAACATGGATGAGCACGCGCAGCAAGACAAGCAAATGTGCACGCACGGTTTCCCACTGTTCGCCGCTCTGGTCGTCTCGCTCTACTGTTTCTGCGCCCTCAAGGACGCGAGTACGAAGCCGCTCGGCGTCGGTTTTTGGCATTGTTAGCTTGATACGCATGCGCGCCCGTTGAATTGGTAGGTTCGACTCGGACTGTAGGAGTTTGATGCATTCGGATACCTAGTACGCATTGACGAGTCAAGAAATGTCAGAAGATCGACGCGCAATGTGTGTGCGAACAAGCGCCCCATACCTGGCTCTTCGCGTTCTTTCCTGGGCGAACGCTGAACCCAGCCTCAACCATGGCTTTCTCGATGACACCGATCGGATAGCGCCGTTGTGTTGCTGGGTCCACGCACTTCTCTGCTACCTGCGTCGCGATCTCGCGGCGAATGGAAGAAAGATCATGTTCTCTCTCCTTCTCTCCGACCTGCAGCTCGCCTTTCTTGAGGATCTAGGTCAATCGCGGTCAGCTGCATACATCGCTCGACCTAACTGTCTACTCACCTCCTTCACGATGGTGTCCAGATCGGTGGTCCCGAATGCCTTCTGTAGGTCCTGGCTTTTGGCGAGCTCGCCCTTCGAGACGTTGAGATACACATTGGCGATTTGAAGGACGTCGTCGAGGTTCGTCTCGACTCCGCTGCGCCATTCCTGCACCTTGTTCTTGTAACATGCGACCTGTCAGGCCCCAATACCAATCAGCCCCGCCTTCTTGAGTCCTACACACTGTACACACCTCAAATCGCTTCCCTCCCTTCTTCAGGCGGACGACCGAGACATTTGTAAGTCTGATGAGCAATCCGTTGAGTCGTTCAGTGACGAGAACGAGGCGAACGACTGGCACACTTGATCTGGTTTGAAGGCTGATTGAGAGGCATATTGAGCTCTAAGAAGGGGAAATCGTTACGTTGGACGATGTCTGTGGTATGTAGACGAGGAGGCGAGAGTAAGTCAAGTCTCGGAGCCGCAGGTGCAGTTCCGTTAAGCGCCCAAAGAACGGACGGCTTGTGTGATGAGTCGCCTTACGTAATACCCTTTCCTAATTGATGCAGTCACCGGAGAGAGTACAACCGCCGCAGTGACACTGACAGGAAGCCGCAGTGCGCCCACTGCCTCCCTCTTGCCCCTCTCTGGCTTCTCGCCCTCACTACAGTACCAGCTCAGACTCGGACTATCAGGTCAACCACCCGCCCAGTAGCGCCTTCGAGGTCATTATTATTGCGCAGCAAAGATGAAGGGTATCTCAAAGGCCTTCGCGCGGTAAGCAGTGCACTTATCATCGCCCTACGGAGGGAACTGTCTAACATTAAATGGCTTCCTAGGACTCCACATATGCTGACCACAAGGGTCGGCATGTCAAAGAGTATGCGGGATAGTGCTGGCACGGTGACCGAACGACCCTGACACCTCGTCACAGAGTCCCTCGACCCAGAGTTCGAAGACTATGGGCGCCGCTTCGCCTCGATAGAGACGGCGACCGAGAAGCTTTTGAAGGACACGAAGGCATACACGGAGGCAGTCACGAACCTGTTCACATATGGTGCCGGCTTTGCTCAGCATTTCGCGATCGTCTTCCATACAAACCCCGGCGAGTATGATCTTTCTTCCAAGCATCCGGACTGCGCGCACACCGTCCGGAACGTCGACGACTATGAAGTAGCCATGGAGGAGCTCAAGGCTGCTATCGCTCCGGAGCTGGAGCTTATCGAGAGCAGGATCATGGGGCCTGTGAAGGAGCTGCAGGGCGTGCTTAAGACGATCAGAAAGACGATCACTAAGCGGGAACATAAGGTCTGTGCGATCATCTGAAACCTCGTAGTCTACATGTTTATATACTCCTTACCTTCTGTCAGCTCATGGATTACGACCGGTACAATAACTCATTGACCAAGTTGCGGGACAAGAAGGAGAAGTCGCTAAACGATGAGAAGAACCTGTTCAAGGTACGTCGTTGACTCTTGTTGTGCAATATCCTCTGATACACGATACAACTCCACCTTGGCGCTTGCCAACAGCTCGAACAAGACTTCGAGATCGCCTCCAATGAGTACGACTACATCAACTCTACAATGAAGCAAGAGATGCCACGCTTTCTGATGCAATGCACCCAATTCGTTGACCCATTGTTCCATTCGTTCTTCTACATGCAGTGCGTCAGATTTTCGCTAGCCATTGGTGCCAACCAGTAACCAGCGCACCTATACTGATATCTACTTCGTAGATTGAACATCTTCTACATGATGCTTGACAAACTGAACGGATTTGCTGAAGGCAAATACGACGTCACCGTCACCGGGAACGACATCGCCAGAGAATACGAGGAGAAGCGCAGTGATGCGTGGCAGACGATCGAGGAACTCAACATCACGCAGCGATTCTTGTCTACGAGTACGTTCTTTTAATCTAACATCCACGCGTCACAACTCAACCCCGCTTCGACAACGCAGCCAAGCTCGTACACGCACACCGAGCCGCGTCGGGGCAAGGTGCTCCCTCCTCTCTCGGGCGCTCACCAACTACCTCTACCACATCCTCTGTCGCCTCCAGCTTCTCTAAGAAAGCCCCTCCGCCTCCTCCGGGCTCAAACTACTCAGCTCCGCCGCCTCCGTACACGCCCGGTCCATCCGCAACGTCGCCCGCTATCGCCAAGAAGGCGCCACCTCCGCCACCTCCCGTCAAGCCAAAGCCCAGGCTTGCAGCGTCGTATGTCGTAGCGCTGTACGATTTCACTCCTCAGGCGGAGGGAGACCTCGAGTTCCGCGCGGGGGACAGGATAGAGGTCGTCGAGCGGACGGAGAGCTCAGAAGACTGGTGGACGGGCCGTGTCGGAGACCGGCAGGGCGTGTTCCCTGGTGAGTTAAGGTTAAGGTGTTCCATTCGTTCATACAAAGACTGAGTTCACGCCCTTTTTCAGGGAACTACGTGCAAGATACCTGATAAGCGGTCAGGCGAGGCAATCTTGGATATGAGTCGACGGTGGACGAAGTCTGTAACGCGTGTAGGTTGGAGCCGGTCAAGGGTAATCCGATTTGTGAATGAATCGGACAAGCAGTACGAAAGTTTGGCTGTATGCGGTTTGTTGCCTGCAGTGAATGTCCTTCGGATCTTCTAGTCCGCCGTTCTGTGTGCACATGACTGCAGCATGTCTACCTCGTGTGGACGCGCAGCGCTCGTTCTTCATATCTAAGGGTATGAGGCGCAAGTCGCACACTCGCTCAGCTGCAGCGACCGACCATCGCTGAGCAGTGTCCTGTACGACGTCGCTTCTAGGTAAGATTTCGCTAGCTTCGTCTCGCGCGAGTATATACCATGCTTACACTACCGATAGCAAGCATGGTATATACCCTACGAGACTTCGAGCAGGAGATGAGCCGCAGGTCGACCGTTGGGCTGGTAGATGTCCTCCGAACGAAGTTGATATTAGGGAAGTCGACCATTCGGTATGTCGGCCGTTGCACCCACGTTGATTCCACTGACATCTGTCATTCAGCTCACAGTTGGTGAGAACTTTGTGCAAACTCGACCGTAAGCATCTGTTGAGTATAGAGCACGGATAGGACGCGATGGTGCGAAAGGAGATATTGTCCACCATCATGTTGTTGGTAGAGGGCCCGAACACACGGGTCCTCGTTAACCACAAGCTTCCTACAGAGATCCTCACATTGATCTTCGATTATGTCCGTCTCCAGCCTCGCAAACGGGATACACCTGGGACGAGCATTTGGGACCCTGTAGTCGTGCGGGTAGACTGGCTCGTTCGAGCGTCGCACGTCTGTCGCCATTGGCGCGCTATCATCGTCGATACACCTGCGCTCTGGGACAGGATCGATGATCCGCAAAGACGTCTAGATCACGTACGCGTCCCGGCCGAGAGGGCTCGAATATTGCCGCTCGCGCTCTCGATGAAAAGCGAACCTACCCGCCCTATGAACGCGCTCCTCCAAAGCAACAAGCCAATCCGGGAGCTACGATACTACGGGATCACCATCAAGCTTTCCCAAAAATACTTGCAGCAGCCCGCATATCTCCTTGAGAGCCTCAGTCTCACTGGGACACCAGGCAGGACGACGACCGGGCACGCCCGCAGGCCAAGCGGGGGTTACCCCGTACAAGTATTCCGAGGGCACACTCCGAGCTTGCGCCGCCTCTCTCTCGACTCTCTCAATTGGATCCCCACCCTCCAAACGTCGACACTCACGCACCTCTACCTGGCAGATTGCTACGGGCGGAAACTGCTACAGAGGGTATTGGCTTTGTTGTCTGCGAGCCCAAGCCTGACAGATCTAGTGCTGGTGGACCGCGGCGATGTCCTACACCACGAGGACCCGCAGGGCAATGCGCTAGTTCACCTCCGCCATTTGCGAAGACTAGTGCTGAAGCACATGTCGAGCGCGGGTGTCAAACGCTTCATCTCACACATACGTCTGGACCCGGAGACGTGCGTGCGATTGATCAATGTTCTACCTCTCGACGGCGACCTCTTGAACCAGCTGTCCAGGCTGCCGTTGAACGCCGGCGCAACCAAGCTCATGATCAAGGGATCAGGAACTCGGCGCACCGTAGTTTATGAAGGTCAATCTAGCGGTATACTCATCGACCACTTTACCTCGCTGGGAGAGGACTGGGGCACTGCGCTGCCACGGATGCTCGCAATGGACCAGCTCCGCGAGCTCCATGTAGTCTTGCGGGATAGCCCCGCGCTATTCGCCAGCACCCCGACGACGCTGTTCGACTTCCTACACAGGGCACCGGCTCTTGAACACCTCTACGTGGACACGCAAGGGCTTATGAGCTTGCTCGACGCACTCGAGTGCTGCAGATCCAAACCGCCAAAGCTGGCGTGCCCGAACGTCGTGCTGCACGTCCAGATGCCCTGCCGCGGGCCCGGGTCGGACAGCACGTCTCTGATACAGTCTTTCGCGGCTAGACAGACGAATCTGGGCATTCGCCATCTAGTCGCGGAATACTGCCCCGGATGTGGGGCCGGGGCGCGGCGTCGACCGTGGTTTTCGAGGGAGATCCAGGTCAATTTCGAGTCGGTAACCTCGATGTCCAATCCCCGCCTAGGGCGTGACTGGCGGATGTTGCGCGTGGACTGGCCAGCGTGTTGAAGTCGATATGACGTGAGTGGTCACTACACGGTATGGTTCCTTGCAAACCGTCGTCTTTTTGTCACTCAATTGTCGCTCGGGTACGCATCTGACAGAAGACGACAGGCCGCCCAGTAAAAAGTCGTTGTCGGTGGGCTATCTATTTCTATCGCGTTAGCATATCAAGAGGGTTATGTTAGCACTCCTCGGCGAAGTACAAGTCACGTATTCTGGTGTACATAGCATATTCGATGTTTTTGAGAACTAGTTCTGGATAAGCGACCGACCGGTGACAGGAGCGAAAGTCCACTTGCCTCATGACATGTGCATGTCCTCGCGGAGCTCACCGTCCTCTCTGATCTGCACTCCGTCGTCGTCAACTTTCCACCCTGTCCACCGGGCGTGTGCCTCGTGCATGCACACGGGCGGCATCTCCATGGTGGGCGTGTGGTCCAGCGTAACATACTCGATCGAGGGGAAGTGGTGGTCGAACTCCGTCCTCTCGACCTTCTCGCCTGCGTACTTCGGGAGATAGTTGATCTGCACGCGGGCCAAGCGCAAGATGTCTTGCTGCGCATCGAGCAGTGAGACGGCTTCCTCTGCCTGCGGTGCCGGTGTACTGCGGGTTAGCACGACGCGCACGCAGGACAGTTTGGGACACAACGGCCGTGACGCCCTCGCGCCGTGGTCCACCAGTGCCTCAACGACGCTCGGCAGGACAGTGCTCCACACCACGAGCGTCTCGAGCGCCGCCATGGGTCTCAAAGTCTCCCGCAGCGCGTCGGGGTCCAGTACGAAGGCAGGGAAGAAATCTGGGTCCCCACCGGCCATAATCACGATTTCGTGGGTCGGAACCAACATCAGCCAGAGCTCGCGGAGCTGTTGTGCGGGAAGGATAGAGGCCACCGGGGCGAGGTCGCCGCGGAGCCCTACGGGAGTGCAGAGGATGCCGGCTACGTCGCTCACCCCCGTGAGCTGCGCCATCATGAAATGGTGGTCGTTGACGACAGGCATCATCGCGATGGATGCGCGGGTGACCGTCTTCGTCACTGGGAGGTTGGACAGAGTAGGCAGCACGTTCGCTGTGAAGTGGTGCGCGTCGAGGGCCTTGACGATGTCGACAACAGTTGTTGAAGGGAGTGACAGCTTCGCGAGGATGGCTATGACGGCTTCTTCGGTAACGACGTAGCGCAAATGGAGCCTCTGAAGGTATGGCAAGACACGGAGTAGTCAGGATACGACGTGTTCAGGGTTTCGACGTCGGGTGTGGTGCTCGAGACCGCGCTGAGCACCAGGTCGATGAGACCAGGTGCAGACGCTATGATTCCCATTACTTTGGCCAAGAAATCGTCCCATCGACACATGTCTACCGACAGATGGGTCAGTGCCGACACCTGTAGTTCGGGGAACCAGTGGACATGATGGAGATTGAGCTGGCGCAGACGAGGAGTGTGTCCGCGGAAGAGCTGGATGGTCTGTACAGACTCGCCGAGAATCCGGCGTCCGAAGAACCAGCTATTCGATAAGTCCAGAACTTCAAGGGCTGGCGCGAGGAACCCGAGGTATTCCTGCGCGGTAGTAGCCGTTATGTTGCAATGGTATATCGCTACAAGCCGCGCGTATTCCCTGTCGCAAAGTGTGGACATGAATGCCGATGGAGTGTTGTGGAGAACAACCTTCAACGGGCCAAACCGTGACCGCTCTAGGAACGTCGTCCGGCTTGATTGGTGTGCCTGATTGATGGTGTTCCAGAAGGACGGGATCGCTGCCACGATATCCCTCCAATGGCGGCACACAAGCATGAGCGTGAACAGCTCGTTCATGCGTGCGTAGTGGCGGCGCTCCCAGATGTCCACGATGTGGGATTGGCTGTTACGACCAACGAGATGGTATTGCATCGTGGGCACGAGCCAGAATATCGCCTTCATGATCTCGGGGGGCAAGCGGTGGAAAGGCACAGCAGCATTCAGAGCGGACCTGAGCATGACTACAGCCGTCGTAAGCTCTCCTTCCGCAACTCGTATCTGGAACAGAGTACTTCAGTTCTGAGAGTAAGCATGCCAATTAGCACTGTGATACGAACATCAGGTATGCTGGAAACGCAACGTCAACAACGATAGCTCATGTTCATTGTGGTAGTTGGTACAGACCTCATACCGCCGAGGCTCCTCTGAACCCCCGCGGACACCGCTTTGCTGAGCTGCACGACGTTCTCATGATGGGTGTTAGCAGTATCGGCCATAATCGAGTTTCATGGATCTTAATCCCACCAGCGGGCTGCCGGAAGGTAAGGGTGCTTAGTAGGTGGTGGTCATCCGAGGCAATGAGCATTGAGGTGATCGTGAGTACTCACGACGTCGACGTGTGCAGCTGCTGCAAGTCTGTGAGTGTACACTGTACACTAGCCTAAACGCTTGTGGCGCAGCGCACTCAAGCCGCTCTCGCGATCGGTCACAATCGTGACGCGCATCCGTCACCACGTACGACGACGGTCACTATTATTAGTCTCCCCAGGCGAGTCCAGTCGACTCGTGTTTTGACATCGGTGAGTGTTCCTCTAAGTAGTTTCGGCGGCCTAACTGCTCGTTACAGACCACCACCGTCGTCCTTCATCGAGCCCTACGTCCATCTCGACTGCTCGATCTCCCCAGATCAGGACGAGCGCGCGCGTGTGTTTGCACGCACACATTCTCTCCGACAGCAGGGACATGCGAATGCATATCAACCGGGACATCATCGATCATCCCTCAAGACGAGAGTGTCGCGACTCAGTGGCGGGGAGTCACCGCCCTCAAGACTGTGAGCCCACGTTGCCAGCAACCCTCAAGCCTGGCGACTATAAGTCTTCTCTCCTCATCAACCCCCGCTCTCTACCACCGTCGTCGTTCTTGCCGTCGTTGTCAGTAGATCTCGACCCCTCTGTCCGCCCTCCGTCGTATGCGGCTCCCACCGTTCGCGCTATTCCGTCGTCCAGCATGATCACCCCGTATGTGTCCACTACCACACCGTCGACGGCCTACCTCGCCGATCCGCTCAACGCATACGCGCACCCCAGCGTGCCATGATGTCTGCCCTCTCTAGCGACGACCCGCCGACTACAACATCCACCGACCGCAACATCCGTCCAAGCCGCTGGGACAGACACCCCCTGTGGTCATTCCCTTCTCGAAGGCGAGGGCGAAGGAGCCGTCGCCGAAATCGCTCTCCCCCCGACGTCGCTGCAACTAGCAGCCCGCCCGCCGCCCGCTCCGAAGGCCGAACGGTGCAAGCCCACCATCAAACCGACCAAAGCTGCCATTACAGTCGTGCGTAGCCCCGGACCGCTCCACTCACGACCTGTACGCTGACAGACCAATCGCGCGCGGCGCGTCTGAGACACCCGGTGCTGTGCAGCGACTCCGTGCACTGCTCAAGGGGCCCACGCCTCAGCTCATACGGATAGGCGTGCGGATCAAGGGCTGCGCAGGGCTCTCATACCACCTCGAATACGTCGACAAGCCGGGCAAGTTCGACGAGGTCGCCGAGCAGGACGGCGTGAACGTCCTCATTGACAGCAAGGCGTTCTTTTCCATCATCGGCAGCGAGATGGACTGGCACGAGGATTCACTGAGGTCCGTCATCCTCCCACGTTTCCCCTTGTGCCCGTGCTCATCGCTACGTTTGTTCTGCGTGGCGCAAAGTTCGCGTTCAAGGACCCGAACATCAAGGACGCGTGCGGGTGCGGAGAGTCGTTCAGCGTCGGCTCGCACAGAGCCTGAGGTGTACGCTTTCTACGTAGTCCATATCCCCGGATGATGCCTGTGCGCAAGCGCTCATAATCCTGCTTCACCACATCTGTATCCATACATCACTGCCCGGTAATATACCAGACAGCATTCGGACCGTAAGCTTCACCATCTCATGAAGCACAGTACTGTGGCGAGTCTGTCGCGACGACGCTCCGTGCGCACGAAAATGACCCCCCTACGCCGCTAGCATGTGTTGTTGTGTACTCACAGTGCCTCCGCGTTTCGTGTCGAGGCATCAGGAGGGCATTTGATGACAGTCTCGCTCGACCCTCGTCGTTCGTCGACATCATCTGGTGGTGGAAGACTTCGACGAACTCAGTTGGGTTCTCCATGTTGTCCCGCTCACGCGCACAAATCTAAGTTGAATCAAACAAGTACGGCTCCAGTATCGATGAAACCGTGATACCTAGAACAATCGAAAGTCTGCCTCGAGTAGACAGCGACCATACTGCCGTCAGTCCAGTCCTTCAATTCAATTCCCCATGTGTGACACAAGCATGAGTGGGCGCGAATTCTTTCTCCGACAATAGCAACATATCGGCCCGCGGCCGTGGTTAGACAAGGATATCCCGAGGCACGAAGGTTGAAGGATTCAAGGAATTGTCTACTACGTCTGCGTGCCAGGAGACTTGGCCGCGGGGCCATTCTGTACGTTGGGACCGCGCAACAAAATAGCAGAAAGGCCTAATTATGAAGGTCCTATACTCACGAGCTCCATGCGACGACACAAGCCAGGATGCAGGGCTGCAAGGATGTCAATCCGTGCTGCCTCGAGGTTGCACCTTCTCATCGGCGGGTTTCTGCTGTTCAGCTCGCATACGGCGACGATGTATAGTATATATGTTTTCCCTCCAGCTGACGAGTTCTTGGAAGTTATGCGCGGTGCTTCCAGGGACACTCAGCTTTCCTTCGCGATTTGATGAAGTCCATAGTACCACGTACCTCAATATGCCTCGTCCGTGCGAGTGCGGCATCTTCCGTATGACGAGCTCGTCCAACCGAGCGTACCGTTGTTGTAGTGTTGAACCCGTCCCAATAAGCTCATTGCCAGACGTCCAAGAGGTCCCATCATGGTGAACGGCTACACAGACGCCGCGCGACGCAACAGGACCGGGGAAGTGCTTCTCCTGCAATATACTGTCCAATCGCGCCAGCACGTCATCCTGGTCCATTGTCTTCAGCATCCCGTCCAGGTCATCGGCCATGGGGTCCTTCCGAAGCCATATCATAACAACCATAGCTTGGAAGTGTTTCGAGACAATGCGAGACAGGATATGCGGGATCCAGGGCCATGCTGCGAAGGGGGGGTACAGCCAGATCTCCAACCTCTGTAGGTGGTCGTGGTGCGAAAGATTGTAATGCTGCTCTGTAAGCATACAACAATGAGCGATGTGGCTTGAGAGTGAACTAAGAAAACTTTCCGACTGTGGCGTTAAACGCACCATCACGAACAGGAGAACTGAGATCAATATGAAGCTGAACGAATTCTGCAGATGCGGAACTCGCATCCAGCAAAGTCTGGCTTCTGCTGGCTGCCGAGGATGGATCTGACTCGTCATCCACCGCAAGATCGAGATTGCGCACTCGAGAAGCCCGGCTGATCTGCATGAACAGGTCTTCAACTGCTGGTGCGACCCATCGCACTTCGAGATACTTCATATTTGCGCAGTTCAGTGGGAGAGCAGCTGGGGAGACTTGCTGTTTGTGCAAGCAGTCAACATTGAAGCACCATAAGTTCTCAAGCCGCGGGAGCGATGAGACAAGGTGTGCCAGCTGCGCGACGCTCGACAAGAAGGTATTGCAGATGCGTAGAGTGTGAATGGCGCCGAACACAGCTAGGTAGCCGATGTCCTCCATTCGGACCGAGCCCATGGTCCACGCAGCATCTTCAATGGTGATCCTCGACAACCTCGGGGCCTTGCCCGCGAGCATAGCGGCGAACGTCCCCAGGTGCCAGATCGGTCGATGCTCCCCGGGAGAAGCACCCGATATGACGACCTGCTGAATGACCTCACGGAGGCGAGGCTTTGCACGGAGGGTCTTGGAGAGCGAGAGGACATCCTTTCGGTCTCGTAGATGGATGCGTTGACGAAGATGATACCACGTCAGGTAGTACCAGTCTTGGCATACGAGCGCGCAGGATGTGAGAGTGGACAGATGTAGCTCGCCGCCTACGTAACGATAAGCCAGCATCATTCCCGCAGCTATGTGGTCGATGATCCGTTCACAGACCTCCACAGGAAGTCGCGGGATCGAAGGTCCGTGAGAGATGCCCTCGGACGTTGATGCGGTTCTACTGTAATGATCATGTGTGAACTATGGTACCCGCGGCTGGACAGTGACACTTACATCAACTCGACTCTGTCCATTCCGTTGACGTGGGATGTGCGCTATGGCGACGTGACCGCGCTGTCGGACTGCTGGAATCTCCCGCGTGCGCGTGGCGACAGCCACGCAGATCCTTGACGAGGGAAACACGTTCCTAAAAGGTTAGTCTCAGACTGCGGCTCTACAAGAAAGTACTAGTGCGATAACACACTACCTGATGGGCCCAGTACTGTATGAAACTGCCTGCCAGACAAGCCAGGATGCGCCGTCTAGTCGTCGGTTCACGCGGTACTGGCGACCGTAGGTGGTCACGACGCTAAAAGGAAAGCACGAGGTCAGTAAAGATATCCGTTGGCGAAAGCAGGGTCACGGTCGTACCTCGTCAGGACTCTCAATGTCTCTTCGTGTGTGCTGCAAGCACTCAGGCTTGAACCTGGACGAGGGGGGGGCGCAGCGACAGTGAAGGCAATGATCAGTGATGTATATATGCACCAATACAACGTAGCGCGTTCGCCGGTGGATGTAGAAACGTCGAACACAGACACACGATACCACAAGTGGTTCTTTGCTTAACGCCGTGAGATCCGAGCTGTTCGCAGCCGATGCGAGGATAGCCCTCTAGGGCCTGAAGCCTTTGCAAAGCGATACTCACGTCACCAACGTTCAGCGGCCGGGCGATGCACGAAAAACACATACAGTGACAGAGGGCTGCTCTCCTTGAATACGGTGCATCTTGTTCTGGTGAGCGCGCACGACGCATGCTGTTCAAACCTTGAGAATATTCAATCAATGCTTACGGCATTCGCGTGGACGGGGTCTAGCAGGTGAGAGATGTCCGCGGTGCATGTGCAGGGTGCATACACGAAGGTTACGTACTCATTCACTCACACACACACTCCTGCCCTCCCACCCTGCGCGCAACCCGTTTGATACACATGAAGGCGCGCGGTACACCTGGCGGGTTGTGTCGAATCTAAGCAGGCCTAGTACATAAGCGTGCGTGAGCTCTCCGAGTGTTTGCATTGATGCCCACGACAGTTGATCTTTCGGGCGAGATTGGCTACCGTGCGCCGCGCGCCCCGCACACGGGGATGGGTAGTTTGGCGGCGGGGAACCGCAGGAGAAGAGTTTCTCCGTGCGTCGGGAGCCCAGCGCGCTCTATCGCGCACGAGCGTACTGGCGTTGAGTGCGTGTGGAAGCCGCCGGAGATCGTTCGACATCGACGGCCTGCACATGAATGGGTTGGTCGGGTTCGAGTAATAAACCGCATTTCTGGCACACACCTCCCCCACGCGCACGGTGACTCCTTGTGATGGGGCCCACTGGTTGTCGGGGCAGGTGCGCTATTCAGCGCCCTGGCAACGCGACGGTGGCTCAATCGAAGACGGCGAGTGTCCCTGGGTTGGTAAGGACCGCGTCGAGGAAGGGGCTATTGTGAACTTGTTGCGGGTTGGATGCCAGTGCCTGTCCGGGGAGTGGTTCCCATTTGCGGCACGAGTTGTTCAAACTCGTCTGTGACGTGTCGGTTGGTGGTTTCCTGGCTGCTCGTGGATGGCTGTGGGCGGGACGTTGTGAGCTTATTGCTGTCCGCCGATGCGATGTCGTGGTCGTGTACACTGGCATACTCGGTGTGACAGCGCGCGCGGCCGGGGGACCCCGAGACTAGGGTTAGAGGTGCCTCTTGAATATAGCGCCGAAGCGGGAGGTCATAATTAAGATTGTGCGTACGGAATCCTTACAGCTCCTATTATACTCATCTCCCTATGGCTCACGCGCTCAAGCTTAGTTCAGTACGGTCCCAGTATCGACGAAAACTTGTCATGTACATTCGAATGTCTATCTCGAGCACACAACTATAGTACCGCTGCCTGTCCAATTTTTCAATCCCCAAGAAATGATCATGTATGATACAGATAAGTGGGCGCAAATTCTTTCTCCGACAATAGCAACATCTCGACCTGTGTTGCGGCCGCGGGGCCATTCTATACGTTAAGACTACACAACAGATTAGCAGAGCAGCCTAAAGATGATGGTTCCATACTCACGAACCCCATGCGATAATACGCGCCAGGATGCAGGGTTGCAAGGATGTCAATCCGTGCTGCCTTGAGGACCTTCGGCTCGGGTGTGCACCTCCTCTCCGACGGTGTTCTTCTGTTCAGCTTGCATACTCTGACAATGTATCTTTTGCATGTGCTCCCTCCAGCGGATGAATTCTGAAGTGTTATGCGTCGTGCTCCACAGGACACTCAGCTTCCCTTCGCAATTTAACCAAGTCCATAGTACTACGTACCTCAATATACCTCGTTCATGCGAGTGTGGCATCTTCCGCCTGACGAGCTCGTCCCACCGATCGTACCGTTCTCGCAGTGCTGAAGCCATCCCAATAAGCTCTTTGCCAGACATCCAGATGTTTCCGTCATCGTCAACGCCTATACAGACGCCGCGCAATGCAACAGGACTCGGACCGGAGAAGTGCTTCTCCTGCAGTATACTGTCCAATCGCGCCAGGACATCCTGCTCCATTGTCGTCAGCATTTCGTCCAGGTCATCGGCCATGTGGTCAGCCCGAAGATATAAGACGATAGACAAAGCTTGGAAGTGTTTCGAGACGATGTGAGACAGTATATGCGGGATCGAGGGCCACTCTGCAAAGGGGTATTCCAGCCAAATCTCCAACTTCCGCAGATGGTCGTGGTGTGAAAGGTTGTAATGTTCTGTAGGCATGGAACAATTAGCGGAGTGGCTCGAGAGAGAACTAAGCAAACTTTCCGACTGTGGCACCAATTGCACCATTGCAAACAGGAGAACTGTGTTTCATATGGAGCTCAACCGTTTCTGCAGATGTGGAACTCGCATCCAGCAAAGTCTGGCTTCTGCTGACTGCCGAGGGTGGATCCGACTGGCCGTCCACCCCAAGATCGAGATAGCGCACTCGGGAAGCGCGGCTGATCTGCACGAAGAGGTTTTCGATTGCTGGTGCAACCCATCGCACTTCGAGATAGTCCAGATTTGCACAGTTCAGTGGGAGAGAGGCTGGGGAGACTTGCTGTTTCTGCAAGCAGTCAACCTTGTAGCACCAAAACCGCCTGAGCCGCGGGAGTGCTGAAACGAGGTGGGATAGCTGGGTGACGTTCGGCAAGGTGACATTGCGGATGCTGAGAGTGATAATGGACCTGAACGCAACCAGGTAGCTGATGTCCTTGATTCGGACTGAGCCGATGGTCCACTCAGCATCTTCAATAGTGATCCTCAACAACGGAGCTTTGCCCGCGAGCGTAGCGGCAAACGTCCCCAGGTGTCGGATCGGTTGACGCTCCCCGGGAGAACCACCGGATATGACGAGCTGTTGAATGACCTCACGGAGGCGAGGTTTTGCGCGGAGTGTCTTCGAAAGCGAGAGGACGTCCTTCCTATCTCGTAGATAGATGCGTTGACGAAGATGGTACCACGTCAGGTAGTACCAGTCATGGCATACGAGCGCGCAGGATGTGAGCGTGGTCAGATTTGGCTGGCCCTTTATGACATCATAGCTGAGATCCAACCCCGTCACGACGTGGTCGATAACACATTCACAGACCTCCACAGGAAACCGCGGGATCGAAGGACCGCGAGAGGATACATCGGACGTTGCGGCTGTGCTGTAATGCACATGTGTGAATCATGGTACCGGCATCTGGACAGTGACACTTACATTGACTCGGCTTTGTCCATTCCGTTGACGTGGGATGTGCGCTACGGCGATGTGACCGCGCTGTCAGACCGATGAAAGTCTCCTCCACGCAGACCCTCGACAAGGGAAACACGTTTACTAATAGCATTGTCTCAGACTGCGCCTCTCCAAGGACAAGCATGGTGCGATAGCACACTACCTGAAATTCGGTCTGTATACTGGCTACCAGACAAGACGAGATGCGCCGTCTTGGTCGTCGGTTCGCGCGGTGCTGGCACCCGTCGGTGGTCGCAACGCTAAAAGGGAAGCACGATGTCAGTAAAATAAGATATTCGTTGGTGAAAGCGGAGTCATACCTCGCGAGGACTTTGAATTCCTCTCGATATGCGCTGCAAAAAAAACTCGAAGCTGAACGGTGGGGAGAACGCAGGGACAGCGAAGGCGTGATAAGTGATGTTTATACTTATGCATCGATACAATGTACATAGCGCTCGCTCGCCAGCGGGTATACTTAGAAGCCTCGAAACTAGACATACGATGTCGCAAGCAGTTTGTTGCTCCCAGTGCACCTTATTCTGGGTGGTCCGAACCTTGAGCTTGTTCAATGAATGCTCACTGATAATCAAGGTGGACCACATAGCTGACGTGGGATCGACGCTGCGCAGGGTTCCGGACAGAATAAGCGAACATCAGGCCAATGTAGCATTCAATCCAGTACTGGCAGCGAAGAGTGCTGCGCAGGATCTGTAGCTTCAGTTCATTCGGTCGCCGGGATGAGTGGTAACTCAGCGCTGTGTCGTCGCGAGTCCAGCACGACACTGCTCCCTTGCACGACAAGTTGTATGCCGGCCATCGTACTTTCCCAACACCGGTCTTCCGTATGCCCTACCGCATCCGCTCGGGCATCGACATGGTCGTGGAGCACGTCACCGCCCCGCTTGACATCGACGCTGTCGTCAGTGTGGTCAATGTCCGTCTTGCACCCGCTTCAAGGACCTCTTCGGCTTGCCTAATTATAACTGCGCATCCAACCAAGGCATGCGTGATACGCACGTTGGTCAGGGACGACATTGTGAAAGGAAAGTCTGCGTACGTTTCAAGGGCGAAGGTGAGGTAGCACAGGTGCACAATGGCCACTTGACATCTACATGACTGCGAAGACGACCTCAGTGATGCCATATACACTCAGCGGGACTGGACGGCATACCAGTAATCCGCTTATCCGATACATCGACTGACCGTGATTGACACCACACATTTCAGGTAGATGAGGCGAACGAACGACTAAAGGTGCATATGAATGTATGTCAGACAGGCCCGTTGGGCATGCGCGAACGTGACATACCTAGAGCGGCTGCATTACACGTCGAACGCAAGGACGGCCGCAGTCAATCTTCGGCCCGACCAATGTGCGAAGGCGTTGTGCGGACAGGGCGGAAGTACGGCCGTAGGCGGGCGTATGCTGAGAAGTATGGCGTGGATTGTAGTGCCTGCGCCACCTTGTGGCTTTCTTACGGTGGGGTATATGTGATGCACGCGATTCACGAGAGTGTTCAGCTGCCAGTGTTCACAAAATGTCAGCAGCGATTGCGCGGGGAAAGGACGAGAACTCACGGGGTGAAGACAGCCTACATGCTCTCAGAGTCTGCCATCCGGGTCTACGAAGCACAGAATGAACCCGTGAAGGCGTTGACCAGCCAGACATCACATCAGCATCGAAATTAGTACGAGTCAATCTGTAGCGAAACAGTCTAGAGACGACACATATAGGTCAACTTAGACGTTCCCGTCCAATCTTACGCGCGTACGCGGTGACATACCGACACCTAAGAAGAGGCGGACTGGTCTTCGGGTGGACGAAGCACACTCGTATAGCAAGCAGCAGCCGAGTACTGGCTTCGCATGACGGCCGATAGCAGCTCATTGAAGGAGAACGGAGGAAAGGACGAAGATTAAACGAGGTACTGTAGAGGAAAAGTCGCAGTGAGGCCGAGTACAACTTGATCGAGAGCACGAGATGTCGACGGCCTGTCGTGCTGGCCGGCCTAAGAACGGCGAGCGGACTGTCCGCGCGTGATCCGACGCACAACTTGGGACACCATCCCAGAGTGAGCAGGTCGTCCCGGGCCCAGTCGCAGAAGTACTAGTCGTCGCCGAAAGAGAGGGCGCTCGCCGCTCCTGTCGATCCGCCCGCCTATAATTCTCCGACATATATCCGACCGGTCGACTCGCTGCCTGCCTCTGCCTGCTCGACGCTCGTCGTTGTTTTCACCGCCCAGTCTGGCACGATGCATGACTCCTGCCTTTGTGCACTGCGACCGTCGAGGGTGGACCGCCCGCACTGTCCAGGAAGGTACCGGCGCACTGGCCGCCGAGGCCTGACTTCCGCCCGTCGCAACGCTATGTATCACTGACACACGACTGTCCGCCATCGCATTTCCAGATCTCGGTGTTGAGCCCTTTCCTCTCACCGTGACCAAGTAGCCTGCCGTACTTCGCCCTTCACATCTATGCCGCGCTCAAGCCTACTTGAGAGCCCCTTTGCCCCTCCGGTAGCAGCGTCAGCTCAGAGCTTGGATGCGGGACCAAAGGCAGAGGAGGGCGTTGACCGACCGGCGGTTCGCACGGATGCATCGTCTCCTGGCAGGGTGTCTCGCTCAATTTATCGCCTCGGCCATGTCACGCAGGACCAAGGGGCGCGTTCACCGGGGGTCCGCATCCCTCGCCTGCCGAGTGTAGGCGTCGGTGGCTGAGTGTGAGGAGTCATTCATGAAGGGCCGTCACGCCTTTCGGTGTTGCACACATACACGGCCGCGTTGCTTACACTCTGCGGTATCATGTCTTCTATTCTGCTCGAAGTGGCTTCGGAATCCGACGGGCAGATGTCTTGTGCGTATTCTCTACTCCTCCACTAGCACTGTATTTGACCTGCGACTGCAACTTCCGAGAATGCGCTATTACCTGAGCGCGCTAGAACCTTTATAGTGCACTGCACCATTCAGCCGGCACACTCGCATACGGGGTAAGTGCTCCTTTCACTCTGTTTATCCGTATGGTAACCACCATGCTTCCAGAGTCCCCCATTATATTAGGTTCGCGTGTTCGAGTCACCGGTGGTACGGTCTATCAAGTTCAGAACGTCGGATGACCCAGTGGCCCTCGATCTCGTTTGCAGAAATCATGATCATTTGCGCTGAGTTCATCCTCGAGCCCGTCAACGCATCTCCCAAATTATCCCTCAGACATATGAAACATTCGCTCCGGATCCCTCGCAAAATTACATCCACTGATGGTTTGACAGGTCGGGTGTACACGGGTTGCAGACGTCCTCTTCCTCTTCAGTGCTACTTCGTCCGGTCATATGCATTCCGGGACTAACAATTATATGTGAACTTGAACGATGAAGAAGTTGCACAGGACTTCCAGTCGTGCTCCGCGATCATCTCACAGCGATTCTCTGCAACACCCTGCGGCACGATTCTGGATAAACGTGCGGACTTCCCCAAGCCCATCGACCTTTCGGACTGTCTGTGATTTTTGTGCGCGAGGAGGAGGTTGTCTGTGGCCGAGTGCATCGGCCTTCGGGTAAACAACGTCGCACAGCGAACCCGTACGCGATCGGGCATCGGGCGCCCGCCCAAAGTTCCAAGATCGGGATTCGGGATTGCCTGATGCGACAAGTCTTCCCCGCATAGCGCCACGCTTCTAATCCAACTTCTCCAATCTCGCGCCTCGGCCGCCGACGTGCATGCCAGCGGGGACGGCTCAAAGGTTTGGGGACAGGAGGGAGGGGCCTCGTAAGTCCAAGAAACGGACGAGAGGATGCTGGCGCTGATATCTTAACGCACCACTTTCGACTAGGAATGCTTCGCTGCAGTGCAAAATAACTACGACCCACACCTGATTGCTTTTCGACTGAGGTTGCTGTCATCGTCGGGTTGTACCCTAAGATCGGAGCAACCACTGTTTCGCGCTACAACGACAACACCTTGTCACATGCGTATTGCTACCGAGGCCCCACAGCGAAGTTAGACGCAGAAATGGTTCGGCGCCGCAGTGTGACTGTGTACGTGTTTTCGAGAAGGTTTGCCACTCAACGCCTTCTTAGATCGACATGCAGAATACTCATCCGTGGCGTTAGAACGATCGTCCTTTGTGAACAAATCCCCGGAATCGTGATCCTTGTTCCATGCATGGGCGATCCGCTTCGCGCGGTTTAGGCATAAAACGTCGGTCGCAAGGATCTGAGCACCGTCTCTCAGTGCCGCCATGACGGGACCCAACCTTCACCTGGATAGCACCGTCGGGTGTTTCTTCATCGGCATGGTCTTTGCTGTAATGTGCGCCGTCCGACCTATTCCACGGCTCACGCTGACTATTGATTTTTGAAGTTTATATGGTTGTACGTGTGCTCAGGTGTTGTATTATTTCTCGCAGTACCCGGAGGACCGAGCAAAAATGAAGCTCTTCGTAAGTCCCATGGTGTACTACTACTGAGAGGCTCGCCTAACATGGTCTGCGCAGATTAGTCTGTTATGGTTGTAGTTTCATTTCTGACGGACGTGGCGTTCACGCATCTAACCTGGGACGTCGTTAGGGCTCTCGACACCGCTACGACAGTAACACATGTTGACGTACGTGGATTGTACGTCTTTACTTGGCTTTCACTCAACTTCTCTGACAGACAATGTGGGAGTTCCTGCTCCGAGGGCACGGGAACCCATCAGCTCTCACAGTGATGCCGATGTATGTAGAAATGATCCTAAAGGTCAAGGCGTCGGAGCTGATTCTGCTGGGTTAATAGTGCTGGACCTGTGAGTAGTGTGCGATGAAGTGCTCAATCGTAAAGCTGACAAGCGATAGATCGAATGGTTTCTTGCAGTGAGTGCTCATGATATCGTGCGTCTGCCTCTCAAAATCACCGTCGCGCCTTTAGGCTACCATCGTCGTCATCGTGCAGATGTGAGTCCTCCATGAGCTTAGATGCAGCCGTGAGTGCATGAGCTGAGACACCCCCAGGTATTATATATTCACTATCTGGAAGCGTACGTCCATGTGCACGTCCACTGGTCTGTGTGCTAATACGCAACTTAGTCGTCGGAGAGCGCTGGTTCGGATTGCCTCTCGCGGCAGTCGTGGTAAGTCACGGTCTCGTACATTACACCTACGTACTGAATGAACAGCGCATGTAGACCGTGTTGTCCCTGCTGTCATACGGTCAGTACTTGTTTGATTCCGTACGTACACTGACAATCGGGCCTGATGAATGCTCTCGTATCACTCGCGCATGCAGCGTTCGGCATCCGTGAGTGCGCCGATACGAATTGCGACTTGAATGCCATTAATTTCTCTCATAGTGGATACCCGCTTGATGTTTGTGACCAGCACAAGAATGTCGTCGCGCCCATTGACCAAAATCCCGCAGCATTGAGCACCCCGAGCTTCCCGACGTCTTCATGAGCACGAAAGCCAAGGTATGATTCTTCTTGCCGCAATTCTTATCCTGTCAAACGCACTGACACCTTCTGTTTCGCCCAGACTGCATCCTTCGTACAGCCACTGCTCGCCGCCATCGCCGACATCTATATTACCGTCGCGCTGTCACTCATACTGCGGCGTGAGAGAAGTGCGTTCAAACGGTGAGTGCATAGAGTTAGTTTTGGGTAACTCGATGAAGATCGGCTGAGCATCGTCTGTAGGACATCGTCAATCCTCCGAAAGCTGACTGTCTATATCATCAACCGTGGCGTCCTTACTGCGTGAGTAGCGATGCATGTAGAGTCACGCGGAACCGGTTGACGTCGAGATCGTAGGGTCCTGCAGAGCCTTCAAGCCATCTTGGTGAGGACACTCCGTGCATTTGCGCATCAGCCAGAAGATAACGAAGGGCATCTCAGTTCGCGTCGTACCGCTCGGGCGGCTTTTACTGGTCCCTTTTTGCCTTCCCGGGGACGAGGGGTATGTGATCCATCGCGCGTCGCATCCCAATCTCACGGGTCGACTCATTCTGCCGCAGTGTACATCGTATCGACGCTTGCTGTGTACGTTCCGGAAGCGCCTACTCTCGACGAAACCACGTACTAACCCGAGGGCTCCAGGATAAACGCCCGATCTTCCAATCAGCCCAGTTTAGACATGTATCGCTCTACAGGAGAACACTATACGTCCGACATGCAGCTCGAAGGTGCTAGAGCACCGCGGATGTATTCTCGGTAACGTGTCGCCTTAACCTAGCCGATGCGGCGCTATGTGCTCAAATTCTCATACCGCTCCCTTAGGTATATGTACCAAGAGCAGCCTACCACGCCTGTGTCTGGCACTGGCACATCATCTATCATGCTCACCACGGAGGTCGTGCAGCGGATAGGCTGAGACGTTGTCATCGTGCACTAGCTGCCGTAGGCCAGGTATTTCAGTCTTGTATTTGATAGCGCGTTTCCAGAGACACCATTGTATCCAAAGTACGAATACATTCCATCTCGCTCGTTAGCTTTCTCGCCTGTAATGGCCTGCAACAGACGAATGCCCCGGTGAGAATTCGACCAGATATAGGGCAATTTAAGCTTTAAGCTCTAAGCCGCACCCCATGGCACGTGATCCTTCTTCACGACGGGCGTCGGGCGACTCCGAATCGGGGAGTGTCAGTGACCGATGCTCTTGGTCTACTCTTGACCTGATCTACTCGAGTACTGCCAGGGCCAAAGCATAAGGAGTGGTTGTATGCCGTGGCCCGACGTCTTTCTCTCAGCTCCCACTCAGGTCTGATCACTGAATTGTATGCGCTGTATGTTAGCCGCATATGCTCGAGCCTCGCTCCGTCCGATCGTCAGAGTCCTTGTGCACGGCCATATTGGATGAGACGGTCAACTACGCGGTGAGCTTCGCCTCAAACGGCTTTGAAATATAACTTTACGCGGTGAGCACTTGCAGCGAAAGCGACACATCTCTTCCGAGGAATGAACGCTCTCCCAATGCCAAAGCTTGGTGGCCCATCATTGCTCTTCTCCCCACCCGTCCGCTCCTTGTTGCACATTGCCTCGTGGCCATTCACGCCAATTCCCTCGCAATTGGCCAAGTGTTGATTGATACAATAGGGCCGCAGTTCTCTTGCTCTGAAGCTCAATGAAGCTCCATGTCAGAGTACTAGGGAAATGATGATCTTCAAATCCCCCGTTCTGAAATCCGGAACCCACCTAGCCTTGCTCACAAGCATTCACGAACGACGCGGGATTTATTGGTGAGGGATCGAGGGATGGGGCAAGTCACTCGTACCGGTGCATGGCATGTCTAACCCTCGTCCTTAGGTCATATGTGGTACTCGACCGCCGTAACCGCATCTCCGTGCGAGACGCACGAGCTCTTCCTCAAACTACGCAGCATCTTGGCGATTCCAGCGTTGACTAATTCAACCAGTTTGCCATACGTACCGCGCTTCCCCTCAATGCCGTGCTTCAATTTGCTGACTTCAGAGCGTGGACGCCCCTCTGACGAGCAGCAGCATCAGCTTGGATTCAGAACCAAACACGGAGGAAGGTGGAGATCGACTGGCCATGCGCACGGAGCCCATGCCGGCTTTCATCGGACACGCAAGGCGCACCCGTGAACGCAGTCAGGAGCCTCTGGCGGATCCACTACGAAGACGTCAATCAAATCTGCTAGCTATCGTGGAGGGCAGGGTCCTCTGCGTGACGAATACGCGCAAAAGATTGGCCATATGGTAGAGAGAACAGCTGGGTGGTTCATTCACTATGTGGAGTCGTAGCTCTAAGCGGAAGACTCCGACTACCCATCATTACTCGGTGCGACGACTCAATATCAGTTCTCTTTCCGGCTAACACAGTCGTTAGGCCCCGTCGATCTTGCAGTTCGCTGTATGGGAGCTCGCCCTCGCGCTCGGCTTGCCCATGAAGCGGGTCCATTATGTTTGCAATTGGTTGTGATCTACCTGTCTGGGCGTGCGGCTCCGCATGGTCCGTCTTGCCCGAGTTGCCTGGACGTCATCGCTAATTGGTTCCTCAAAAACGGAGTCATTGGCCTCGCGTCCGATAACGCAGTATAGTCACAATGCACCCTACCCAGTCTCTGCTGCCTTACTGCGGAGCATACTCCATGTGTCGATCTTACAGCGGCCCTCAGGCTGGTTCAAAAAAACCAACAGCAAGGTTTGAAGAAGGTGCGCAATTCATCATTGACCTGCATTCCTTTCGGGCGTCCGGGCGACCCGCCTACAGAATTGCCTATCACGGCCGGTCTGTGGGGTGGAATCGACATCTTGACACAATCCCGAGCTTCAGTGATGGAAGCGCTGGGCCTGGGTTGCGATTTGTTTCGACGTCACGCCAGCGCGCGTCTATCTACTTTCACAATACTCTCACAAGCTCCCCTTTGATGTCACTTCAGAGTTCCACAGATAACCAACGGAGGCCTCGTAGTGAGAATGCAGATGCCGCTGGGAAACGGTTCAATATCCGTGGTCCTCTGAACATCTGAGGTAAGAGCCCTCCCGGATGGTCGCTGTGTATGGACTGACTGTTGAATGTACCTGTAGTATGAGCCCGCCAAGCGAATGTGACCCGCCATCATCATAGCCATGTTCGTTGAGCCGCGAAGGACATACAGAAGCAATCTGACGCGATATGAGATGAGCGCCTGTGGCTCTTTACGGCGCTTGCGGAAGGTTTGCACGATTGCCTTTAAGCCTGACCGGGTTTGCAAAACCCTGCACTGACCGAGACAGCACCTCGATCACGGACCCAGCGATGGCAGATTTCAAAGAGGACTTGAACGCCACGGACATCGAGGTCGACAGCGCAGACGCCAAAGTGGTGGTGAAGCGTAAGCGTATTCATGTCATGGCAGATCTCGCGATCGCTCATAATGAATTAATGAATGGCAGCGAAATGGTACCGCTCGACGATCTATAACGCCGTCATCCTCGGAGTCTGCAACCTGCTGGCTCCGGGCATCTGGGGTGCTATGAACTCTCTCGGAGCGGGAGGGGCGCAAAAACCATACCTGGTCAACACGGGTAACGCGCTCACGTTCTGCCTTATGGTCGTCACCTGCACCCTCTCAAGTATCGTGGTCAAAGCGATCGGGATCAAATGGACGCTCATCGTAGGCACGATGGGATACGCACCATACGCCGCCGGGCTGTACACCAACAACAGGTATGGCACCGAATGGTTCGTCCTCTTCGGAGCCGCTCTCTGCGGCTTGTCGGCAGGCGTGTTCTGGATGTCGGAGGCAGCGATTGCGTTGGCGTACCCCGAGCCGTACAACCAGGGCCGCTTCTTGGGGCTTTGGCTCAGCTTCCGGGTTGGCGGGCAGATCCTCGGAGGCGCCATCAACCTCGGAATCAACTCGAAGAGAAACGAGGCCGGCAGCGTCTCGTACACGGTGTACCTCGTGTTCATCGCGCTGCAAGCTCTGGGGCCGTTCGCGGGTCTCTTGCTGAACAACCCGGAGCAAGTGCAGCGGAAGGACGGCGTCCCCGTCCGGCTGAAGATCACGAACGGTAGCATCGCGGAGCTGAAGGACACGGCGAAGCTCTTCTTCAGCAAGAACTTCTTGCTCATCGTCCCCCTTATTGCGCAAGCCGTCTACTCCGAGGCCGTCACATATACCTACCAGTCCCTCTGGTTCAGCGTGCGCGTGCGCGCCCTCGGCTCGTTCGTCTCCGGCATCGTCGCCATGATCGCGGGCAATCTGCTGGGCGCCTTCCTCGATCACACGAAGCTCAGGCTGCACACGCGCGCCCGCTGGGCCTTCTTCACCGTCTTCGGCCTGCAGGGCGCGTGGTGGCTCTGGGCGACGATCCTCGTCACTGAGTTTCGGAGAACGCAGCCGACGTACGACTGGGTCGACGCGGGCTTTGGCAGAGGTTTCGGGCTCTTCCTGTTCCTCGTCATCGGCTTCCAGGTCCAGTATTTGTATCTGTAAGCGAACGCCTCACAGACTTGGAGACGGGGCTGACGCCAGCGTAGGTACTTCGTCGTCGGCAACCTCGCCGACAGCGATGCTGAGGTCGTACGCATCGCCGGGCTGCTTCGAGGCACCGAGTCGGCCGCTCAGGCTGTTAGTGTAAGTCATGCACACATCGGTCCCTCGCCACGAGACCCCGAACTGACGCGTTTGATTCGCAGTACGGGCTGAACAGTATACCCATTTTTGCCTCGGTCGGCGGGGTGTACTTGAACTTTGGCATGTGGGCCGTCTCCTTATTCCCCGCCTGGCTGGTCGTCCGACAGATCGGATATGGACTGGGGGATAGGAAGGCCCGTCGCGAGTCGGATCTGGCGCGCGAACAGGGGGAAGAGGGGAAAAAGACCGACAGCGTAATTGAAGAGTCAGCGAGCGCATAGATTTTTGTGACACCCATAAGCAACGCAGCAACAGACATGTATGACCGGTAGACGACGCATAGACCTTTGATTACGACAGCGTGATGAGTGGGAAACCGCAAATACGTCGAATAGATTGAATGCTCTGAGACTTTCTCGCGGACGACGCTTTGAGCTTTGATATTGGGCCGCACCACTTCATCGTAGGAGCTAAACGGACACCGAGGAGGACCCGTCTGTAAAACCTTGCACGATTCCACGATTTGCAGACAGACCCAAAAACATACGGCTACACACTAATAAAGGTAGTACTAAATCTCGAAATAATACAATAGCATCAGGGTATTCGTGTATTCCTAGCAAAAGCAACATACATAGGTATCAACAAGGATGCGTACCGCGTATGTATCCCTCTCTAGCAAGTGTTCGCAGTGAACCACTTGGAATCACCGACAACATGCACGTCGTTCAGTTGTCAGTTATAACACTTCTCGAAGTCTCCGTCTCCGTTCCTCCGCGCGTATCCCTGGCTCTTCACGAACGCATCTAGCCGGCACATCCCCCGCGCGTCTTCGCGCCGCAGAACTCGAGGGGCTGCAGCGCGTCGTTCACGAAGATCCTCACGAACGTCTCTGTCTCCGTCTCCTCAGCCCCAGCGTCACCTGCCAGAATCACCCACCCCTCTTCCTCCTCGTCCTCAGCCCGCACACGCCCGCACTCTAGCCTCTCCACGACCATCCTGGCCGAGAACGGCACCATCCTGCTCGCGCGCCACACCCTGTGCTCCCAGTGCTTGGGTATCTTCCGCGGGTTCGGCGCCTCTCCCTCCTCAACGTTGAACAAGCCGATCGCGGCGTATACGGCGACCATGAGGTTCTCGTGCGTGAAGTCTGCGTAGAGTCGCTTGTGTAGCGGGAAGGGCAGCGAGGCATTGTGCTGTGTGCGGTCCTGTACGGGCGAGTCGGTCAGGCGGGCGAGGAGTTCGTTGACATAGCCGATGCCTTGGACGGGGCCGAGAGAGTTGCCAGGACTGAATGCATGTATGTGAGCATGAACAACATGCGTAACGGTAAGGGAATCGACATACCCAGTCTTGTAGTACTTCTCTATGTCTCCGTGGTACTCAAACGCAGGCCACTCGTCTTCCGCGAACAAGTTGCAGAACTTGCTATGTGCATTCTTCTTGAGATGTGGTTCGGCGTTAGCGTTTGCGATGCTCTCGAAGGGGCACATCGCCATCAAGCCGAAGGTATCGTCCTCGGATACGTTCGCGCCGGGTGCGGCCTTTCTCAGGCGCTTCGCGATCGGCGGCGCGAACTGGTGCAACCAGGTCGCCATCTCTTCCTCCGCCTCGGATGCGTTCGGGCAATTGTTGTCCAGTGTGTCATTCACCTAGCTCGTTTGTCAGAGTTAGATACAGCGAGGTAGCGTGCAGCTACCACGTACCTTCTCTGACAGGAGCAGGTCCACTACAGGCTTGACCTTCCCATGACTGCTGTCGGCAAATCCTTGCGTCCAGTTGCCCGCCGTGTCGACGACACGCTCCTGGTCTGAGGCCCGCACGAAGATGTCGCTGGCACTCCTGACTAACCTTGTATACCGCTCGTATGCCTCGATGCCGGACTCCCAGCTCTGCTCCGCGCCGAGCGGGAGCAGATGGTCCTCGTCCAGGACGTACTCGTAGTCTTTGAGGAACTCGAGCTCGGGCACTTTGTACTTGTTCGCTTCGAGCAGCTTCGCGACCGCTGCCATGTACCCGGGAGCGTCGGAATGCGAGGGGTATCGTGCGCCGTGACGATGTAGCTGATTGATATTCCATAAACAAGCGCATATAGTCACATCAAAGTGCACGTACGATGTTGACCTTTCATGTGAGATCAGTAATGGTACAAAATCTCGCAATGTCGCCAACGAATGCTCACCTGAGTGACATTACAACCTGTCGGTGCTGGTACGTATTCGCCGGCGGGATAGTAAGGCGAGTACTGGCCCCAGAAACGTTGTATGCGGATCGGTATGTCAACGCCAGCGTCCCGCGTGAGCTGTGGTCTCAGGGGAGGACTGAAGTTGACAAGGACGTTGTACCAGACGAAGACCATACAGAGTCCAAGGATCCATTTCCACGCGAGGTCACCGCGTCCCCACCAGCGCCCCTTCGCGGATTTTTCGCGTCGCTGCCCACTCCCCGCCAACGACTTCTCCACGGCTGGGTCATACACGGGCAGACACACCTCCACCATCAGAGGCTGCTTTTCATCCATCTCCGTCACCTATGACAGTGAAGAAAGGGGGAAGAGGGGAAAAGAGGACAGGGAGGAGAGGCCGGCGGGCTGACTTTTGTAACCGCGCTGATTGGCAGCATGTTGCGGGGTAAGACAGCGAGCGAACGAGTGATGTCACCGACGACCCAACGCGCCAGCGTCCTTCGCTAACGAGTCACGTGAAGCGTCCTGCTCCGAGTCGCTGCCAGTCTGCTTACGACTCAGCGTCGACTCATCTCTTGCAGCACAACCACCATGTCTTCCTCGCTACGGCCACTGTCGCAAACGTCCAAGTCTGTTTTCAGACATCGCGCGAAAGCACACGCAGTGCCGCGCCCAGCGTGGAGGCACTTCGCGGTATCAGCGACGTGCTCGACTCACCTGCACCATGGCCTCACGTTGGCGACATACTCTGCAACCCACCCCGCGAGGCAGACGCACAGCATGGAGCGTCCATCACAATGTGAGCCATTCTTCTGCCTCTGCGTGCTGAGAAGCTCACGTCCCGCAGATCGTTCAATGTTCATCCAAACCGAGACAACGCCTAACGAGGATTCGCTGAAGTTCATCCCTGGTGTACCTGTCATGGACGAAGGCACCGCCGAGTTCCTCGATATCAAGTCTGCGCTCAAGTCGCCACTCGCTATCCGCCTCATGGGCATCGACGGTGTCAAGAGCGCCTTCTACGGCCCGGACTTCGTCACTGTCGGAAAGGACACCGAAACGCAATGGTCCGTCATCAAGCCCGAAATCTACTCCATCCTCATGGAGTTCTTCTCCTCGGGCCAGCCACTGTTCCGGTCCGTGGAGGACAGGGAGGCGGCGGGTCCGCAGGACACGCGCATCCTCGACACGGACTCGGAGACGGTGGCGATGATCAAAGAGCTGCTCGAGACGAGGGTCAGGCCGGCTATCATGGAGGACGGCGGTGACATTGAGTTCCGCGGGTTTACGGACGATGGGTACGTGCGGGTGAAGTTGAAGGGCAGCTGCAGGGGGTGCGACTCGAGCACGGTGACGCTCAAAAGCGGCATCGAGCGGATGCTCATGCACTACATCCCGGAGGTAAAGGGTGTTGAGCAGGTAAGTTTGGCGCCTCATTGTACTGCGTCGGCCATTGATGTTGTTCGTCAGGTCCTGGACCTAGAGGAAGAGATCGCCCTCAGCGAGTTCCAGAAGCTGGAACAGCGGATCTCTCGGGAGCACCCCGACGAAGCCAAGAAGGACTCGCCGTAAGTCCCTCTCGTATTGGTGGATGAGGCAGCGATTGACATGGACTCAGAATGTCACAATACATGTCCGTTTAAACCAACGGACCAGACTAGTCCGACGGCCATCTATGTAGTTGTAGCATATTCTCGATTTAATTGTATATTGGATGCTAGATGATTTGAGCATCGCTGTTCCGTTGAATGTTCGGCCTCCCTGCGAACCCGAGCTAGTGTGTAAGACTTGTGTACGACACCGGGCAGTTGGATCGGCGATCAGGCCGACGGGAGCGTCGATCTCGACTTGAATCCGAGTTGATCGCCCAATTGAGCAAATTGCAGTCGCTCAATAATCATGAGTATGTAGCGGCCGTTGCACAGTACTAGTACACTCTTCGTCTGACCACCATGACCAATCCCGCCTCCGTCTCGACGGGCACCCCGCGCAAGTTCACGCTCGCCTCGCGGGCCTCCGAGCTCGCCAAGATCCAGACGAACATCGCCCGCGACGCCTTCTCCGCGACGCACCCGGACACCGAGTTCGAGACGGCGTTTATGTCCACCGGCGGGGACAAGAACCAGTCGCAGGCGCTGTACTTACTGGGCGGGAAGGCCCTCTGGACGAAGGAACTCGAGGTCGCACTGCTCGCGGGCGAGGTCGACATGCTCGTGCACAGCTTCAAGGACGTCCCGACGGAGCTCCCGCCAGGGTGCGAGATCGCGGGGGTGATGCGGAGGGAGGACCCGGTGGACTGCCTGATCGTGAAGAAGGGGAAGCCATGGACGAGCCTGGAGGACCTGCCCGACGGGAGCGTGGTGGGCACGAGCAGCGTGCGGCGGGTCGCCCAGCTGAAGCGGCGGTTCCCCCGTTTCGTGTTCAAGGATGTCGTGAGTCGTCTATCCTATGCGAGACTACCCATGACTACACTCCGTACGCTGCCCATCTACAGCGCGGCAACCTGTACGTACACTTCGTGCTGTGCTCTCTCGATGCATGTTTATGTCTCCAAGGAACACCCGCATGGCCAAGCTCGACGCGCCGGACGGGCCCTTCGACGCCATCATCCTCGCCCGTGCAGGCATGGTCCGGCTCGGCTGGGGCCCGCGCATCACCGCCAACCTCGGGCCCCCAACGCTCCTGCACGCCGTCTCCCAAGGCGCACTCGCGATCGAGATCCGCACGGACGACGAGGCGTCCCGCGCCCTCTGCGCGGGCATCACGCACTGGCCGACGGAGTGGGCGTGTCGCGCGGAGCGCGCGTGTCTGCGGGTGCTCGAGGGCGGGTGCAGCGTCCCCGTCGGCGTGCATACGGAGCTGAGGGAGAAGGAGGGCGAGAGGGGAGGGGTGTTGGTGCTCACGGGCTGTGTCACTTCGCTGGATGGCGCGAAACATGTCGAGCATACCATTGAGCGGGAGGTGAGGTCGGTGGAGGAGGCGGAGGAGATAGGGAAGCAGTTGGCGAAAGTGCTGATTGAGACTGGGGCACGAGAGATCCTGGCTGATATCAAGGAGGACCGCGACAAAAAGATCCAATTGAGCGAGGCGGCGGAGAGTGCTACCGCCGCGGTGTAACTTATTCATTGCTATTGCGCGAAGTGTGAAAGACGTCTGTACTACGGAATATAGGGACAGATGTAGACAAAAGATGTACAATATTGTTGACGAGATGCTGCAAGCGGTTCTAGTAGGTTGCAGAGCATGGGAAGTATGCGCCAACCAAGAATGGTACCGGCGCAAGATGACCTTTAAGCTCCTTCTGCGTCTCCGCCGGTGCCCGCAGTTCTAGTTAGTATAGCAAACGAGAAGTCAAGATACTGTGAACTTGAAGCGGATACGGAGCGTCGACTCGGACGCGTTGGCGAGCGAGCGCTACATAGCATGTACCGTGACATCGATGCACATCACTCAAGATTGCCAGAAATTGCCTTCACTGTCCCTAGGCTCTCCCCCTCGTCCAGCTTCGAATTTTTGCAAAGCGCACCAAAAGCCATTGAAAGTCCCCACGAGGCACGTCTCCCCTTTTGCCAACCAATATTTTTACTGACATCTCGGTTTCATTTCTAGTAGCGCGCGTACCGCCGACGACCAAGACGGCGCATCTTGGTTTGTCTGGTAGTCAGTGAGCAGTGGGTTATCGCACTATGCTTGTTGTTGGAGAGCCGCGGTCTTGAGACAATGCTTTTAGTAACCTGTTTCCATGATCGAGGGTCCGAGTCCGCTGTCGCCACGCAACCAGACCTGCAGGAGACTTTCATTGGTGCGACAGCCTGAGCGCGATTACGTCGCCGTGGCACACATCCCACGTCAACGGAATGGACAGAGTCGAATCGATGTAAGCGTCACTGTCCCGCCGCGAGTAACGTTATGGTTTATGTATGGGGACTACAGTACAGCCGCAACGTCCGAGGGCGTTCACGGACCTTCGATCCCGCGGCTTCCTGTGGAGGTCTGTGAACGGATCATCGACCACGTAGCAACGGGAGTCAACCTCGTTTATCGTTTCATAATGAAGGGCGAGCCACATCTGACCACCCTCACGTCCTGCGCGCTCGTATGCCAAGACTGGTACTACTTGACGTGGTACCATCTTCGTCAACGCGTCTATCTACGGGACCGGAAGGACGTCCTCTCGCTCTCCAAGACACTCCACGCAAAACCTCGCCTCCGCGAGGTCATCCAGCAGGTCGTCATATCGGGTGGTTCTCCCGGGAAGCGTCAACCGATCCGGCACCTGGGGACGTTTGCCGCTATGCTCGCGGGCAAGGCTCCGAAGTTGTCGAGGATCGGTATACAAGATGCAGAGTGGACCACCGGCTCGGTCCGGATGGAGGACATCGGCTTCCTAGGCGTGTTCAGCCTCATCGACAGTGTAGACCTCTCCAATGTCACCTTGTCGAGCGTCGCCCAGTTGTCGCACCTTGTTTCAGCACTCCCGCGGCTTAGGAATCTATGGTGCTACGATGTTGACTGCTTGCAGAAACAAGTCGAGTCCCCGGCCTCCCTCCCACTGAACTGTGCAAATCTGGAGCATCTCGACGTGCGATGGGTTGCACCAGCAGTCGAAGACCTCTTTGTGCGGATCAGCCGGGCTTCTCGAGTGCCCAATCTCGAAATTGGGGTCGACGAGGAGTTGGATCCTTCCTCGGCGCCAGCAGAAGCCAGACTTTGCTAGATGCCAGTGCCACATCGGTAGAAACGATTGAGCTTCATATGTATCCCAGTTCTTCTGTTGGTGATGGTACAATTGATGCCGGCGCCATAGTCAGAAAGTGTTCTCAGTTCTCTCTCTTAAGCCACTTCACTGATTGTTTCCTGTATACAGAGCGACATTACAACCTTTCACATCACAACAATCTGAGGCGCTTGGAAATCTACTTGTACCACCCATTCGTAGCATGGCCCTGGATCCCGCATATCCTGTCTCACATCACCTCGAAACACTTCCAGGCCATGTGCGTTGTGTTGACGTTTCAGACAGACCAGATGACCGATGTCTTGGACGGAATGTTGACGACAATGGAGGAGGAGGATGTCCTGGCGCGATTGGACAGTATATTGCAGGAGAAGCGCTTCTCCGGTACTGTGGCGTCGCGTGGCATCTGTATAGGCATTTACGACGATAACATCACTTGGACGACTGGCAATGAGCTTACTGGGATAGGTTCAGCTCTACAAGAACGGTGCAATCGGTTGGACGAGCTCGTCAAGCGGAACATGCCACTCTCACAGGGACGAGATATATTGAGGTATGTAGTACGGTGGACTTTATAAAATTGCAAAGGAAAGCTGAGTGTCCTTTGGAGCACTGTGCATAACTTCCAAGAATACGCCAGCTGGAAGCAGGACATGCAAAGGGTACACCATCACAGTATGCGAGCTGAACAGCGGAACACCGCTGAGAAGGGGGCCGAGGGTCCTCGAGGCAGCACGGATTGACATCCTTGCAACCCTGCACAGTGGCTCGTATCGTCGCATGGAGTTCGTGCGTATACAACGATCAATATTAGGCCGCTCTACTAATTTGTTGTGCGTTCTTAACGTACAGAATTTCCCCACAGCCGCAACGCGGGTTGATAGGTCGGGGAAAGAATTGGTGCCCACTTATGCTTGTATTATGTACACATGATCACTTCTCTGAAATTGAAGAATTGGACGGACGGCGATACGGATGTTGTGCGCTCCCAGACAGGCATTCGATTGTTCTGAAACAGGCTTTCGTCGATACTGGGTGCATCAAATTGTATTCGGGCACTGCATGTCAAATGGACACATGTGTTTCGCAAGCTCATGATCACCACGAACAGCTAATTATATGGCGTAGAGTCGTTAACGGGTACAATAAGTATCAGTGAGGTGCAAGTGAGGTGCGGTACAAGAAACAGCGACCACTGATGAAAGGCCGAAGGAGCAGTATAATACAGTACTGTACGTATCTACAGAATGACTCAAGAGGACCACACAAAGCGCGAGTAGACGACACGATGGCGCGTATTATGAATGCCATTGCGAGAAACGGGGATCAGTGAGCAGTGCCATCATAACCCTCTTGACATACTGACACGATAGAAACAGATAGACCATTAGCAACCACTATTGACGGTGCTGCTCGTCGTCTCCTGTCAGATGCGTACCGAGCGACAATTGAGTGACCGTGAAAAAAGACGACGGATTGCAAGGAACCATACCGTGTATTGACCACCCGCGTGATATCGGCTTCAACACGCCGGCCAGTCCACGCGCAACATCCGCCAGTCACGCCCTAGTCGAGGATTGGAAATCGAGGTCACCGACTCGAAATTGACCTGAATCTCCCTCGAAAACCACGGTCGACGCCGCGCCCCAGCCCCACATCCGGGGCAGTATTCCGCGACTAGATAGCGAATGCCCAGATTCGTCTGTCTAGTCGCGAAAGACTGTATCAGAGACGTGCTGTCCGACCCAGGCCCGCGGCAGGGCATCTGGACGTGCAGCACGAGGTTCGGGCACGCCAGCTTTGGCGGTTTGGATCCGCAGCACTCGAGTGCGTCGAGCAGGCTCGCAAGCCCTTGCGTGTCCACGTAGAGGTGTTCAAGAGCCGGTGCCCTGTGTAGGAAGTCGAACAGCGCCGTCGGGGTGCTGGCGAATAGCGCGGGGCTATCCCGTAGGACTACGTGGAGCTCGCGGAGCTGGTCCATTGCGAGCATCCGTGGCAGGGCGGTGCCCCACTCCTCATCCACCGAGGTAAAGTTGTCGATGAATATACCAGTAGATTGTCCTTCGCAAATTACGGTGCGCCGTATTCCTGATCCCTTGATCAGGAGCTTGGTTACGCCGGCTACCAACGGCAGCCTAGACAGCTGGTCCAAGAGGTCGCCGTCGAGAGGTAGAACATTGATCAATCGCACGCACGTCTCCGGGTCCAGACGTATGTGTGAGATGAAGCGTTTGACACCCGCGCTCGACATGTGCTTCAGCACTAGTCTTCGCAAATGGCGGAGGCGCACTAGCGCATTGCACTGCGGAGATTCGAGGACATCGTGATCAACAAGGCTGTCCACCAACACCAGGTCTGTCAGGCTTGGGCTCGCAGCCAACAAAGGCAGTATCATCTGTATAGAGTTCTTCCCGCAGCAATCTGCGAGGTAGAGGTGCGTGAGTGTCGACGTTTGGAGTGTGGGAATCCAATTAAGGGAGTCGAGAGAGAGGCGACGCAAGCTTGGAGTGTGCCCTCGAAATACTACGGAGTAAACTTGGCTTGGCTCGGTCGTCGTCATGCCTAGTGTCCCGGTGAGACTGAGGCTCTCAAGAAAATACGCGGGCTGCTGCAAGTATTTTTAGAAAGCTCGATGGTGATCCCGTCGTACCGTATCTCCTTTATTGGCTTGTTGCTTTGGAGGAGCGCGTTCATAGGGCGGGTGGGTTCGCGTGTAATCGTGAGCGTGAGCGGCATTATGCCAGCCCTCTCGGCCGGGACGCGTACTTGATCTAGACGTCTTCGCGAATCATCGATCCTATCCCAGAGCGCAGGTGTATCGACGATGATAGCGCGCCAATGGCGACAGACGTGCGACGCTCGAACGAGCCAGTCTATCCGCACGACTACAGGGTCCCAGATGCTCGTCCCAGGTGTATCCCGTTTGCGAGGCTGAAGACGGACATAATGGAAGATCAATGTGAGGATCTCTGTGGGAAGCTTGTGGTTAACGAGGACCCGTGCGTTCGGGCCCTCTACCAACAACATGATAGTCGACAGAAGCTCCTTTCGCACCATAGCGTCCTATCCATGCTCTAAACTCAACAGATGCTTTACAGTCAGATTTACGCGAAATTCTCACCAGTTGTGGGCTGAATGACAGGCTTCAGTAGAATCGACGCAGGTGCAACGGCCGACATACCAAATGGTCGACTTCCCTGATATAACTTCGTTCGGAGGACATCTACCAGCCCAACGGTCGACCTGCGGCTCATCTCCTGCTCGAAGTCTCGTAGGGTATATACCATGCTTGCTATCGGTAGTGTAAGCGTGGTATATACTCGCGCGAGACGAAGCTAGCGAAGTCTTACCTAGAAGCGACGTCGTACCGGACACTGGTCAGCGATGGTTGGTCGCTGCAGCTGAGTGGGTGTGGAACTCCTACCCATAGATATGAAGAACGAGCGCTGCATCTCCACACGAGGTAGGCATGCTCATGATGGACGCGCCGATTGCCCACGATCCAGTCATGTGCACACAGAACGGTGGATAGAAGATCCGAAGGACATCCACTGCACGGTGACTGCAGGCAACAAAGCATATACAGTCGAAATCTCGTACTGCTTGTCCGATTCAATCACAAATTGCATTCTTGACCGGTTCCAACACGCGGTACAGACTTCGTCCACCGTCGACATGGCCAATAACCAAGATGTCCTCTTCTGACCGCTTATCAGGCATCTTGCACGTAGTTCTCTAAACAAGGACGCGAACTCGGTCTCCAAATGAACGGACACCCGGGACACGCCCTGCTGGCCTCCGACACGGCCCACCCACCAGACTTCAGCGTACCTCCATCGAGGGATTTGGAACGTCACGGTGAAAGAACTGCGCCTAGCGGCCTAAGCCGGCAATCTGTGTGAGCTGCTGAAAACCTTCAGTGCCCCCCATGCGAGCTGCTACCGGGACAAGAAATCATCTATTGGTGTCACTTTCAGGTTGAGCATACTAGCATTCCGTCGTGGTGTTTCTGTCTTCTGTCGCAAACTACACGTCAGGTCCCTGTGAGGTACTAGTACTGCGCGACGGAGTGATCTCAACAGCCAGAATGACGGACCAAGCTTCAAGCTCTACGGTTGACGGCGTGTTTATAGACCTGTGCTTTCTGCTCACCAGATCGACGGGCTTGACGACGAGTCTGTAAGACTCAGGCTCGTGACTGATGCGTGAGCCTAGATTAGCAGTCGAAAATACGACATAACATCTTGATGATTGTATCTACGGAGCGGGTATGATGGGGACCCACTGGTGGTAAACCTGGTCGGGGTCGTACTTCTTTTTGACCTCCTGCAGGTGCGCATAGTGCTTGCCAAACACGAGCCTCGCCTTGTCCGCGGCGTCCTTTGACACCGTTTCATCGTCTTGATTTGCGTACCCGGCCTGCTGCTCCACGGAGAGCTGCGGGTTTGATCTCTTGATAAGGCCAATGAGCTCGTACACCATCTCGCGACCGCGCTTCAAGTTTTCCGGCGTATCCTCGACCCAAAGCGCGTTGACGAGCATGAACGGGGCGGCGACGTGGCGGAACGGGGTTTCCTCGCTGTGTTTGGCAGTGATCTGGTGGAGCGGGAAGCACTCAAACGGGACCATCGGGTTCGGGCCAGGCCTGGCGATGAGCTCGGCGACACGGTCTAACGCCTTGAGCACGGTATTCGGGCTTGCAATGCGCAACACTTTGCTAATAGACACCATGACCGTGATATGCGACCGGGTTCTGTGAGGCACGTCAGATGAATGGCCATACGGGCAACAAGGGACTGCAAGAACGGCACCTGCAGCGCGTTGGCGACCTCATATGGGATTTCCCTCACTTGATCATCGATGGGACCGATGTCAAAGAGCTTCCTGTAGAATGCTCGGCCCTCCACCTCGGGCCGTTATAGAAGAAGATGACGAGCATGACAGGCTTGCCGTTGGGCCCGACAACCGCTGTCTGGATCTGCGGGGACTTGTTGCCCGGGTCGTCCCACCACCCCACACTGGAAGTGACCTCAGTCAGCGCCTTGAGCTAACTACGGTCAGAGATTGTGACGCTGGCGAAGACGGTTTGGGGCTGGTCGTGGAGCTGGAAAACGGACTCAGAGACGACTATGAAGTTGGACCCGCCACCGCGAATGCCCATAATAGATCGTTGTTCTTTGACTTGCTCGCCTTTACGACCAATCCATCAGCGAGAACAACGGTGGCCTAGGGACACATGCACATGAGGATACATGCAGTGCCAAGCTGAATGGGACTTACTTCGAGGACGTTGCCGAGGGTGAGTCCGTAACACAGGGATAGCCTCTGCCCAGCTGCGCCAATCTATGTCAGGCATCAGTGAACGCCTAGTCACACTGTGCGGAAAGTAGTGAGACATACGTGGTTGACCATACCGCGGCCATGCTCAATTGTGGCCTTGTCGACGTTCTCCCAGATCGGTCCGCCGCCAACATAGCCAATTTTTCGCTCAGGGTCGACGCGGGCGTGTTTGAAGTAGCGGCTGAGGTCGATGACAAGACCGCCCTCAGTGGAGGATGCGCCTGCGGGGTTGTGCCCATACCAGTGGTCAAGCGACTTTCTCCATGGGCATGGGATAACACAAACCCATCAGCGGGTGATAGATCCATTGGGTGGGAAGACTGCGCTCCTTCCGTGCGCAAGGATACATTCGTAATAGGTGCAATGGGTGATGCTCCACAGTTAAGATTCGCATTGAGGTGTAGTACGGGTAGACACCAGTAGTATACCAGACGTAGCAAAAAGCATCGGAAAAACTGTTCCTCGCGGCTTATGTCGCAAGGTGGTGGAGGGTTACACCAGCCAACAATGAGCACCCCGAGAGTCGTTCTGCGTCCCCGCGAGCGCCTGCATATCTCCTGGGTCCTAAGACAAGCGAGAAGCAAGTGACTCTAAGGCGGAGACGGGAAATGACATTGTTGAAGAGAACAGGGAGTGGGCGCGCGGCTTCATATACCTGCGGGTTGTTTGGTCTTGTGTGCGTTGTGGCGAGACCGCGACGGTCCGACTATCACGGCGCTTCGCAGCGCCCTCGAGCTTCACACCTCCATTTCGTCGTCTTCCGTATAGTAAGTGCCACATTCATATCGCAGCTAAGGAAATATTGAAGAAGCTAGCCTACTTTCATAGTTTGACGAATGGCTGTTTCCACGCGTCGCTTACAGAAGGAGCTCGCAGATCTCAAGAATCAAGGAACGCCAGTAGGTGCGTCCTCGCGCGACCTGCCTTTCGGTATAGACTGACAAACAGGGAAACAGGTATTAACCTGTTGAGTGCCGATAACTTTGAGGAATGGTTCCTGTCTCTGGAGGTTCTCGGTGATACTGTCTTTGCGGTGAGTCTCTTCTCCTCGCCACCCGGAAACATCGCACTCATGATGTACATCGCAGGGCGAGGTATTCTGCCTCAGGTTCCGGTTCGACAACCAATATCCGATTTCGTCGCCAGCAGTCCAATTTGTGGTAGATGACAAGTGGAAATCCCCGATGCACCCAGTAAGTCGCCAACGTCCTGAAGTCCGGTAGATGCGCCTCGTGCTTATATACGCCGCTGCGCTCATAGCATGTATACACCAATGGACACGTAAGTTCCTCTCAATATGTTGACGATCTTTGTGTTTGACGTTATCCCTGCGTCATTAGATATGTGCCTCCATTCTGGGTAACGAGTGGTCACCTGTGCTGAGCGTTGTTGCCGTCTGCGTGACCCTGCAGAGCATGCTGGCATCCTGCAAGGTTAGTGCCACGATTCCCAGTGTATAGACAGCAGCTGAATTCTACACTGGACGGTGTGCAGAAGAAGGAGCTGTGAGTATTTGCCTGTACCGACGTCCGGCAGCGTCAGATCTCATCATGTCCTTAGACCTCCTGGAAACGATCGATACGTCCGACACGCCCCCGATAATCCGAAGAAGGTTCGTGCGATCCCTTCACAACCATGTTCCAGAACTCATGATCTCGTGATAGACTCGCTTCGAGTATGATGGTATGTATTTCTTACTATAGAGGTGTTCCACAACTGACAGACTGGCCAACGTTGTGTAGACGACACGTAAGTCTGGTTTTCCCGTCGTAGGGCGCGTGGCTGATACCATCATGTCCAGTGTATAACTATCTAATGGGCTTCTGGGATTCCAGTCGAGATTGTACAACATTTTTTACACTGATGCTTTGTATCGCAGCTGCTGGACATAGACACACCTTTGAGACTCGCGAATGCGCATGTACCTTGACCACACGCCCGTCTGTTCAGTAATTGTATTTGCTCCTTGTCGGGATTTCTAGTGTATGTTGACGACATTCAACGGCCCTCTCAGTCCGTCCGCCTATTAATCATCGCGATCCAAGCCTATCTCAACTTCGAGTTATGCAACACACGTCCCTTGGCATCCACCCTCGTCATGGACCCAGTCTCGCCAGCCATGAAATCCCTCCCGCTCAGTGCATCTAACGCAACCCTAGCAAAGCCCGCCGACGTCCCCGCTCCTCCCGTTCCTTGCTGTAGCGTCTGCGCCCTCTGCACCAGCGCGTCCATCTTCACCTTGTAGGTGGCGACCCAGCTCTTCGCCTGTGCCACGGCGCGAGCGTCGGGTGCAGGCTGAATGCCGCTCGCTTCCTCGGGAGTTGAAGTGGCACAGAGGTGCGATAGCTCTGCGACTGACAAGGGGGAGCAGATCAGCCATGTTCGACGATGGGGTCGAGAGGAGACGGTGGAGGACGGGTGTCAGCTTGCACCAGTTGCGCTTGATGTAGTACTGGGCACGCCACGTTTCAACGTAAGGACCGGACGCCGACGGGAATTCTGACACTCACAATCGTTTGGTCGTGATCCCATTCTGTGATGGGTTCATCGAGGACGGTCCTAGTAACGCCCTTCAATTCGCTGTATTGTACCAGGTCTCCGAGCTACATCAGATCCGTCAACTAGGTTCCCCGCATACATCTCAAGCAGACCTACTTGGAATACAGCGACGTATCGCAGCGCACCCACAGTATCTTCGACGTCCAGCAGACTGGGACTGACGCAGGCCAGGATCAACAGCTTGTTGGCCTGCTTCCTCGCCACGGGTTGTGCGAGTCTGCGGACAACACGGCGCGGACGCAGTCTTTGAGGACCGACAGGGACTTGTTCGCTGTGGACAGTGAGTTCCAGTGTCAGTTACTAAATACTAATCTATCGTCACTTACTCTCGATGGACTCCTTCATTGTGGCCATGTCGTTTTGGACGAGGAGGCTCGATCGCTCGGATCCTTTCGTATCGTTAGGATGGTGAAGAAGTGTTGCGAGGTGAGTACGAACCTGCAAGGTCCACAACATTGGAATGCGACCTCCTCGAGTTGTTGTCCTTAGAACAGATGTGCAGACGGATTATGGAGTGCGACCTGCTTAATGTTTATATGCGGCCTGCATGCTCACTGTACTGGCACTCACCTGCTGCTAGTACTGTTCTTGAAAGTGCTTCTGGTCAGGCGTAGCTGCTTCGCTCGGCCGATGAGGTCCAGCAGGACGGCTAGCGAAGGAGCCTCGTGTCTGCTCAGGCCACCATACTGCACTTCGCTCGCGCCGGTGACAATGATCTTTACAGGAGCGAGCGGTGGGTCAGACAATAAATCGAAGGCGGAATTGCCTCTGATCTCGAACGCCTCGATGTAGACAGCGTATTGTCCACTCTGATCTACCTCCGTCCAGACTTGCTGGACGACTCTATCTGTGGCCGAGATAGAGATGAGACGAAGCCGAGGAAAATGTTGAAGATCCACCTTCCAAAGCGGTCGTGCTGAACGTCTTGCCAGTGCCCGTCTGCCCGTAAGCGAGAATGGACAGCTCGCGCGTGTTGAACTGCAAACACTGTCGGACGGCTCGCGATACATCTATGCCTTCATACACAGCGTCGTTTTCGACATCACTGCCAAACACCGCATTGGCCTTGGAACTCTTCGTCGAAAACCGGCCACTTGCGCACGAGCGTCAGCACAGTCCGTTCTCTCAAATATTCTGGAACACCCCACTCAAGCGCACGCACTAGGGGTTGCGTAAAATGGAGCGTACGAGGCTCTTGCACATCAACCAGGGAGAAGGCCCCGCATGCATAGTCCTTATCGAGCAACGGGCGCCGGACCCTGATGAAGGTCTCTACAAGACCACCGGACTGCTGCGAAGAAGAAGATTGCTCCGGCTGCCAGGTCGAACGGTGGTTCGAGTTTGTATCAGTGCCTTGTTCTATACAAAGCAAGGTCATGAGCACAAAACGCGATCTATCCCTGGAAAGCTGAAACATTGAAATCACGTACATGGAACACGCACTTCACATTGTCAGTCAGCTGTGTCTCCATTATGACCACGGGGAGACGGGGGGCTGTTGTTCGATGGTATACGCAACTTGGTATTGGTCCCACTTATCTATAGCGCCTACAGTCGCCAGTCTGTACGCGTGGATCGGGCCCGAAGTTGTCATGCCTATCACTATGTTCTGGTACCAGTAGTGTGAGTCAGGGTCGGACGTGTGACCGCGCGAATGATCGCATTCGGACGCATTATCGATAGCTCCGCTGACCTACCAGGGCAGGCTTCATGTGTGGAACGCACCCAGTCAAATACCACATCGGCCGGTGGCGACTGCATGGCTACATCACTCGAAAGCTCGGGTATTTAGCAGATGACTTGACATACAAGCACAACATCGTGGTCAGAGCAAGAGCAACACACAAGTAAATGATAATAATACACTCGGCTCTCCGAAGGCCAAATCAGTGTCGTGTCCCAAAGAAAATAGAAGGTGATCGTCGCCGAGCACACCAGTAAACCAGACTACGGAGGCATTCAGTACCTAAGCAGTGCGCACAAGATACGACGCACCTGGAGATACTCCCGAGGTACCGGTGTTGGCGGGGTCAGCAACACCCGCCGCAACCCTCACCACAACCACACCGCCCTGCGGGGCATCCACAACCCCCGGCACATCCACATTCAAGTGGAGGAAGCGAGACGAGTCCAAACGCTGCGACGCGTTCCTCGCGCTCCTTCGCATCGCCTCTGAACAACGTCGTAGGATAAATCGTCACGTTCATCGCGTCCAAACCCGCCGTGCGCGTAGCAGGTGGGAGCGGGAGAGCGGCAGCACGGGCGAAAAACGCGTCGATGAAATTCGGCTGTGCACTCGACCCAGGTTTAAGGCTAGAAGACGAGCCTGCGCGCGGGGATGGCAGCGCTACCCCGTTCTCGTTGTCCACGCACGTCCCGCACCCGTCCGCGCAATCGTGAAAGTCCTTCGACGCGTGGCCACGACCTCGGTGCTGGACACACCCCGGGCATGTACATTCGACACCGCAGCAGCATTCGGATCCAGCTAATGAGGTGATCTCGCGCAGAGGTGGGATGGGCGGAAAGACAGGAACAGCAAATGTTCCACCTGGTCGACCGTCCGGCGTGCCAGAATAGCGAATGGGAGGAAGTTCTAGGCTTTCTTCTGTGTGCGAATGTATATGCGTAGACGAGTTTGCCTCATTGGAGCTGGATCTGCGCCGTTTTCGCTGCAGCGAGCACTGCTCGGGTGAGAGATGGCCGGAGAGGTGTTTTGGCGGTTGACCGGTGGCCAATGTCGCGCAATGATGCTTTCCGTGCCCTGGCGCACTATCGCCGACAGCGAATGCCACTAGGGAAGGGCTGATTTCGTTGCCGACGGAAAGATGTTCATGCCTAGAATGGATATCTGCAGCTGCCGCCAGAGCGGCGAGCCCGTTCTGAGGACGCTGGTCTGGGCGTATCGACGTGTCAGCGCTATATGGGTGCATAGCCGCCTTGAGACAGAGACAACCGGGGGCACCGCAGTCGCACGAGCTTGAAGAACTGTCTACGGGTATGGAGATAGTAAATGAGTCCGTTCCTGCGCAGGGCAATGTAGACAAACCGTCAGAGCTAGGTCCCACTATCGACGTACTGTCTGCTAGTTCGGGCAGCAAGCTCTTGAGACCATTGGGTAGCGCAGGAGCGATGGGCTTGAATCGACGTGCTACACAGTTCAAGAATTAACGAGGGAGGACAGTCGGGGCCATGTGTACGCACACTTGCTCGGTGAAGAACTAGCAACCTGAGGCTGTTGAGATTCTGCGGACGATGCACAGGCGCAAGTGCATTTGTTGTGCATTCGCTTCGTCTTCCGTAGCTCCCTACATCTTTCGCATTGAGAGACTGGCCGTCCTTTCTTCTTGATCTCGAAGAGAGGTCGGTCGGTGTGCTGGCATGATGAGGAGCGATGGCCTTTGATGCACGATTCACTTTGAGGTCGTCGGCGATTATAACAAGGTTATAGACGATTGAAATTGGGCTTACCATGCAAACTTCTGATCATTCACGAAAACCTGGTAGCCCTACATAAGTCGGTTATAACATAGCCTAAACGCGGTGCTCACCATGATCTAGTTGCGCTCTTCTGGCGCAAGTGGACGGACGAAACAAGCCTAGGAAGGATCGACCTTCAATAAGTATCTGAGCGGGACGCTGGAAGCATGATCAGAGCGGTTTCCCGGGTCCTCTCGGGACTGACGAGGTACGCGGTCACGCCTCGCGCGTCACAGGCGCCACAAATGCGGCAAGATCCGTGACATGTGACACACCTGTGACAATCAACATCCCGCGGGCAACCTGCCAGGGCCAATCGTGCACCGAGAGTTGGTGAGAGTCGCCTGGCGCTGAGGACCCGCGAGGTGCTGCCAAAATATGCTTTGATATGCGGAGACGTTGAAGGGTTCGCTGTCCTTACGTTCACGGTGCACGTACCGGCTCATACTCGATGAACACTTCGATACTTGCTTTCAGCGTGCTTGAGGAACTTGAAGCACGGAGGGACTGGAGGTATATACCGGCGGTCGTCGCTGGTCAGCTTCAAAGCTTCAAGCTTGAAGTGCAACAGAATGCAGACCCGGATGATAGAGTACGAAACAGCCCGACCTATGCAGTCCAGACGTGTACCAGCGCGTGTGCTCGTGGGCCTGGATATCTACTAGTAGCTGGCAGGTGTAGGCATTAGGCAAGACAATAGTGCGACTGCTGCGGTCATACCTCAAGGCCTCGCACCTGGGTGCTACTATGAACCAACGTTCGACCTGACAGTGCGTCGAGTACGACTGAGGCAATTGTGCGTTGGATGGAGCATGAGATCGACTGGGTACCTGCCCAGACGTGAATTTGACTCCGGACTACATCGCCGAGTACCCTACAGTTGAATGTGGTGGTGCGCTGTGACACGAGTGCGAGCAGGAGAACGTCTGCAGAGCACTGCAGGCTGGATTCTCTACCACGCCCACGCACAAATGCCTCAATCACTACTAGGATTGCCTAATTTAGTATGCAAGCCTACCGAGATGAGGATCGTCATCACGTGCGGATATACATCTCCGCCACGCCGAGGCTTGGAGCGCACTCTGTCCAGTCAGTCCTCTACCACAGTGACATACAGTACGTAACCCAGTGCTCGTGCTCTTTCGCTCTTTCAACGAATTGCATCTCGGATCTGCTAGGGGAGAAATAGCTGCCCAGGAGTCCGTAAGTTCGCGCGTTCAACCGTACTCGGAGTGGGCAGCCGCACAGAACATTGGTTTCTCTAGCACAACAGGCCGTGAAGTCTACGTTGCCGAGGGTCAATTAGATACGTGCAGGTAAGCAAGCAAACGAGTGAGTGGCTTCTGAACATGATGATCCTAGCTGCTGAGCGCCACAATTCAGTGCCGCGAGGTAAACGCAAGTCCAAGGCGTCGATCGGGAACCTTCGACCCAGAGGATGTCAAGCGGGTCAAACATACACGCATAGGCGTATGGGACTCTACGAAGAGAAACAACCGATACTAGGATGGAATATTCCCGGACGTCAACTCTCGAACATTATCTGGGGTGACCCGGAGCTTGCCATATGTATGGCGGATGATGAAAGACATTTCACAAATCAGGAACTGCTGGATCCTTGTACTACTATACGTTTTCGTTGAACTCGCCAGTCACTGCTACCAGCTGCCTCCTATGGTATCGTATCTCGCTACCACACGCCGAAGACACTGACCTCCTCCGTAGGTACTCTGGCCAACTATTAACAATTGTACGCATCATTCATATCGCTCCCCGCTTGACTGATTGAAATCCAGGTACAAACTGCATAGACACGCGTACCGTTGATAAGGACTTTCTTGTGCGCATCTCCGTCGGTCGCATGGGCTGCGCCGTGCTCGGCCGTCTACTTGGCCACGTCAAGAACACCTTGTCCTACCCCTATCAAACCGTCTCAGACAACACTACACAGTCCATCTGTTCCACGCGCGTGCTCGCTTGGATCTCCAACGTTCGAGGATCCCGCCGTTCAGCGCCAGCTCGAGGAAGCAAGTCAGGCGTCTCGAGGGGGCGTCGCATGGGACACTTTTCTATGACGACATCCGCCGTGTCTACTGCGCTGCATATCATGTCTGAGGTGTCGATGCTAGCGGCGATCCTGAAGGATCAGCCAGATGGCATGTTGCTGGCAACGATCAGCTTGTCGCAGAGTCTCCTCGATTGGTTCCGAAGAGTAACTCAATTGACAGGGGTCAAGGCGGTAAGCCCTGTCTAGAATTGCACCCTTGTACACTTTGACGTTGATGTCAAACCCTGTAGTATGGGCCGCCACAACCCGCAACCAAGATTCATCAAGATGCAGGGGCTCAAACGCGTCGTGTCGTTCCCTGTCCACCGTAAGGAGTTCGTCTCCGGAATCTGCAGAATACTGTACATCTGGTGTGTCGACAAATATGATTGACGGTACGGGGGCTAATACTTCCTGCAGAATTTAGAGAAGCCGCTCAGCGTGTCGGTGACCAGGCAGGCGACTTCTGGGAGTCAGGCGCGAATGGAAACCCGTCGTAGACTTCCTTTGCTTCCCTTCTGAAGGAGCCATGGAAGGAGCTTCCGCAGGTATGATAGCCACGCCGTGTCAAGGCTCGACTGACGCATGCAGATTGTTTTCACTCTCCGCGCAGTGCAATACCCAGCGTCTATTCCGGTCTCCCTTGCATCCCTCAACCTCATTCAGCACACCGCGTCCAGCTTCGGGTGGACTGTGTACCGATTCTTCGATCAGTTCGGGTCCATTGCAGACCAGCTTGCTACTGTGCGCAAGATGTATGACATCGTCAATATCCCGAACCGGGTACCTGACGGGACCGTGCCGTTCCCCGAAGACGCACAAAAAGCGAAATCAGGCATCACTGTAGAGTTCAGGTATACACATTGAGAGATTTGTCGGAACAGCGCTGACCGAGGCGTAGGAACGTATCGTTCCGCTACCCTGATCTGACGACTGGGCTTGCGAGATGTCTCGTTCAAGCTTTTGCCTGGCCAGCTATGTGTGCGTCTGCCCCGCTGTGCGTGCGGCTCGCGCATTGAACACGTCATCCAGGTCATCGTCGGTGCTAACGGATCGGGCAAAAGCACCGTGCTGAAGCTCATCATGCGCCTCTACGATGTCGAGGAGGGCGAGATCCTGATTGACGGCAGAATATCCGTGCTTTGAAGTTGACTGATCTCCGACAGTCGGTTTCGGTGCTCTTCCAGGACTACACGCACTTCCCTTTGTCGGTGAGCGCCAACATCTTGCTACAATCACATACATCTAACAAAGATATGATATGCAGATCCGCGACAACATCGCTTTAGGCAACCCAACTCATGCTACGAACGACGATCAAGTTCGATTGGCAGCAAAGCTCGGTGGCGCAGAAGAGTTCATCGAGCGCCTTCCCGAGGGTTTCGACACATACCTCGAGAGACCAGTGACCGACTACTACTCCGGACTCCCAGAAGGCACGAATTCCTTGTTCGGAAGGCCAGTGGAATATGCGGGCATCCGGGGCATCGCAGGGCTCCAGTCAAACTCGGGGCATACCCTGAGCGGAGGGCAGATGCAGAGGCTGGCAGTGTACGTCCCATCGACGTGTTGCGCCATTCTTCCTGAAACAGATTGTATCGCAGGGCCCGGACGTTCATGCGCTCGATAGTTGCCGAGGACAGCGCTGTAGGACTTCTTTTGTTTGATGAGCCCAGTGCGTCGCTAGACCCAACGGCCGAACATGGTACGTCCCTATCGCTCTGTATCGTCATGCGCGGCCGGCACTCATCCGCGCTTCTTGCTCATAGACCTCTTCACTCGTCTCAGACAACTGCGAGGTGACAAGACCATGTTGTTCTCTTCGCATCGCTTTGGAAACCTGACGAGACATGCGGATCTGATTTTGTACGCTGCTTCGTACGAGCTTCCTGGGGCGTCGCGGCTTACATCCTGTGTCCACAGATACATGAATGACTCCGCCATTGAAGAGACAGGGACACATGCCGAACTGCTTGCTCGAGATGGTAGTTACGCGAGGATATGGAAGCTGCAGGCACAAGCTTTCATTTAATCCAGAACCCCGTCGACAACGAATGTATGTTGCATAGGGATGATCAATATCTCACCAGTTCAATTTCTGCCCAGGTATGTCCTCACACGCAGACGATCGATGACTGCCTTCGACTCTCAGGTCTGCTGTCTAGTAGCGACGCTTGTTGGCCATGTTCGTGGGGATCATCCCTGATCCTGATAAACAGGTGGTTACGGGCCTCTAGCGCGAAAAGAGCGAACGATGGTTAATGTTGCTACTTAAGTTCATTGCGGGAGCTCGCCGGCGTGAAAATTCGACCCAAATCCCCCAGACGTCCACGCACGGGCTCAGCAGCGGGATGTGATGAGGTCAAGGAAGGTAGAAGAGATGTGATGCACTGCTAAGTGGGTCCGTAGGGCGGCCCGGGTATGCAAATCTCAGGTCGCGGTATGCATGGCTGCAAGTGAGGGCCTCATATTGGCGCATACAGTACAACATCACATAACGATACAGCTCTTTCCCGCCTCCGCAGACTTGTCATCTGCTTTCTTCGGCTCTGGGAATACAGGGGCGTAGCGGAGCAGCCACTCGAAGCTCCCCTCCGCCTTGTTCTCGAACGGCTCTTCGTCGAGGGCAATGCGTTTCCCGCTGCCAGCGTCCTTCACCCACTCCCACTTCCCGTCCTCGCGTTGCTTCGGCTCGAAGCCCTTCAGCGCGTGCGGCCGCCACTCCTGCCCCGCAGGCCGCGTCGTCCACCGCTCGCGCACACTCGCATGCACCACCTCCCGCGTGCGGTCGACCGGCCGGTCGTACGCGCCGGGCGTGCGATACAGCCACGTCCACGTCTGGCCCCGCTTGTACGAGTCGTACTGCTTCCCGCGCGCCCAGCCCTGGTACATGCGGTCGAACCCGTCCGGGTCCGACTCGCGGTGTTTGCTGCGGATCTTCCACGGCTGGTGGTCGAGGTCGACGCACATGTCGATGTACCGCTGGTCGAAGTCGAGGAACGGCCGACAGAGGTCCACCATCCATGCGAGCGTCAGGTCGGCGATCGTCTGATCGGGTAGCCCCCGCCCACGTTGGTGTGCACGCCCGGGAACCAGCATTGACGGAGGTCGATGGCTACGGGAAAACTGCGGTTAGGAATATGGTGTCAGCAGAGGGAGAAGGGGCGTACTTTTTGCAACTTCGTCGTCATCGGGGAGATACCACAACGTCGGAGTGAATGGGCCCCGGCATTCATCTAAGGCCAGCGCGTGGAAGGCGTGTTCAATACCTGCCAGAACATCATGACTCGGATACGACGTGTCAGTGGACGTAGCGGCGCACCGTGACAAGACTACCGTCGTAGTATGTGTAATCTCCGGTGACACCGCCCGCGTTCGTGAAGGGCTTCCACGGAATTCCCAAACTCGCGACGGTGTCCCAGCACCCCACGACCTTGATCTTGACCTTGAACACCCTGGGTACGTACTCTCCTTTCTCCGGCTTCCAGTACTTCTGATCGAGCTCAACGCTGTGCGCGAGCTGCTTCAGGTATACGTCGAATTTCTCCGGACCCCCGACGTATGCCTTGAACGCGGGCTTGAAGGCCCACGAGTACCTCTTGCTGAATACCCCAACGCGCGCGATGAAGTTCGCGAGGACGCGCGCCGTGAACGCGCCGCGGGAGAACCCGAAAATGAACAACTAAGTCACCCACAGGGTCAGCTTAAGGGCATGTACCATGGACAATCGAAACATGCACCTCGTCACCGGGGAGATAGTTGTTCATCACGAAGTTGTACCCATCCGCGATGTTGTTCTCGATGCCCTCGCCAATCGCGCCCTGGACGAGCTTGCCTGCGTTCAGGAACGTCGCGCCCAGGTCCGCCGTGCCAACACCGGACTGGTAGAACACGATCTGCTCCACGCCAGTCTTCCCGGGTTCGTTCAGCAGGGCATGCCCGAGGCGGTTGACATTTGTCGACACAGATAGGTCGCCGCGGCTCGCGGACTGGCCGGTGCCATCGCACGCGACGATGATGCGCTTCATATAGAGAGGTGTGCTTCAGAGAACTTGGGCAGCAGGGGGAAGAGCCAAAACAGACTGTCAGAAGCTGTGAATACGCGTGGGCCCGCCCAATTATTTGTACCAGTACCACGTCCCGTACCTGGCGTCCCAGGTACAGGCTGGTACGGACGATCAGGATGGACAGTAATCTCGATGGCGGCGAGGTGCAAACCATTGGCAGGCACTAGGAGCATCCGCCAATGAACGGAATGGAACCTTGGGCCTGAGGGACCAGTAGTAGCTGCGCGCCCTGGCGCTCACCCCACGTACAATTTAGTTCCTTGTTGCTTCCGTGCCTGCGTGCATCCACAGGATGATAGATCCGTCGAGCGTGCGCTACTGAGAACAGGAGACTAAGTCAACTCCGCGGATGTCTGTCCGAAAGTGACGAACCTCAGTTCAAGACCATGTCAAGTGTAAGTATCATCGTTCCTGTGCTATTGCGCCAGCCTGAGCGACGACAATATTGGCTCTGGATCTCGAAAACTGACACCGCTCGTCATTCATACACATCAGCGAATTTGTAATTATGCACGAGCGGAAGCATCTCCGATACCGTCGCCGCCTTCACCAAGGAACTGTGCTATAATATGACGGAAAGCGGAGTCATATATATATCAAAGCACTGGTAGTACACAGACTGGCATTAGTACACTGTACAATACACATACTGCTTCTCGATCGTTAGCATTCCCACCGTCCATGTTCACAACCCAGCAAAACAGCTTCTCCGCAAAGTGTGAGATCAAGCCTCCAGGAGCTCCTGTCGCACATCGGCGAAGGCAGCTCGGCCTTCACCGAGGAGGCCGAGTTGAACTACGCACGCACCCGCCTGGCGGACGAGGGTCTCGAGGGCAGGATGCACGGGCCGCCCTTGAGATTCTGTGCAACCCAAGAATCAGCAGACATCCCCTCCCACTCAGAAACAGTACGTACGCAGTATGGCTTGGTTGACCTCGCCGGCCAACTGCACCCGGGCCTCCTGCCCGGCGAGCGCACCTACTTCCCCGCCGACATTCTCGGGATCCTCGTACGCGACCAACCCAAATGTGCGCAGCCGGTGCGTCTGCACCGCAGGCCGTGTATCGGATTTGTAGTCTGCCTCCAACGTTTGGCCATAGGCCAACGCTGTGTGCAAGGCATCCCGCGCTGCGTCCGCGAGGGTAGGCACGATGGAGGGCGCGACGGACGTGGGTAGAAGAGAGCCGACAGACAGATCACGGACAGTGGACGTGGAGAGGGCCTCGGGCGATGGGTCGTCCACGTCCATCGCGCCCTCTCCATCCAACGCTATGTCGTCTGGCCTCCCTTCCATCGGTGGCAATGGAGGTAACCCGTCTGCAAGGTTCCCGTCTTGCTCCTTCTCAACCTCCTTTACCTTGCGCAGCGCAGCGCCCGCCTTTAGCACGAGCTCCACAAATTTGCGGCAGCGGAGACGGAACAGTAGCAAGCCGTCCTGTGCAGTCAGTGCCTGCGGATAGTAGATGTGCAGCTCCTCCAGTGCTCGGTCGATGTCGCCGACGCGGACTGCTTGTAGAATCGACAAACGCGTCTGCAGATCGCGTGTCTCTGCATCGGCGTGGTGAAACCCATCGGAGTCATACGTCTGTACGCCCGCTCCGAAATCAGTGTTGTACCCGTGGGCGATGCCCGATGGCCCCGCTTGTGGACCATCGTCGGTGTCCATCACTTCCTCTTTCACCGACGGGCCGGAGCTCGAAGTGCCCATACCCTCGTCCTTCGTGCACTGTTCACGGAAAGCCCTCACCGTACGCGCGAACCCATGATGCGCGAGATAGCCCATCACGAGTTTCCTGAGCGTGGCCCGTGTCTCTTCCTCAGCCGCGCTATCCATGCGCGCCTTCAGCTCCTTTGCCTCGGCTTCGTTCTCGTGCTCCTTGCTCGAATCAGGCGCCTGGCTTGGGATGCGCATGACCTCGGTCCATACGGCATCGCGCTGGTTGCGCACATAATCCGGGATAGCAAAGCGGAAGGGAGCCTGGCCAAAGTTGGCGCGCACCGACTCGCCTGTGTGGCGCATGCCAACGGACGGGTAGAGCGCGACGGTAGCCGTCGGGATGTTCTCGAACAGCATATCTAGAGAGGAGTGCGTAAGATCGCACTGGATGCAGACGCGCGAGACGTCACGTACCGAGGAAGGCGCCGTTCTTCGTGTAGAACGCGCGGTTCTGGCTGAAGTCGACCCCGCAGCCGATGACGTCCCCAGCTTCTGAGAGTCAGTATAAGGATCGCAGCACACGCGCGCCAACTCACAATCAAACGTAGGGCCATATGGCGTGCCATCCTTCGTGCCAGCGAAGCACCACCCGTCATCTGCATGATAGCCCCACGATTGGGGTTCCCAGCCAGGGAGGCGCGAGAGACGGACGTTGCCCGAGGAAAAGCCAACGCTGATGTGTCTGCTCACGACGCTTCAATACCCACGCTTCATCGGACGTGACCTGGCTCACCCCTTCTGTCCACGTTGGATGATCTCGACTTCGTAATAGTATATTCCACACGCTGGTGGAATCGGGAAGTTGGTGCGTGCGGCCGCGGAGTCCTTCTCTCCCGTAAACGATGGTCCTGCGAACGTGAGACATTGGCATCATGCGATGAGGCCAAACCCTAACTTACCGCAGAATGTCACTTCCTGACCGTCCGGCGAGATCGTAAGCACTGTACCACGGTCCTGTTCACTCCACCTGGTTGGGAGCCTCAGGACTGGGTTTGCAGACAAGGTGCCCAGGCTGCTGTCGGTGGTGCTGGCAGAATTATGAGGTGGCGGACTAGGACTCGGAGTGTTTTCGGAGTCACTATCGGCCGGCGTCAAGGATCGACGCAAGTAGGGGTATGGCTGCGGGGCAACGATGGTAGACAGCGGGTGTGGTGCGGTCGTAGCATTGCGTACAGGCGGTGCAATCGCGGGAGCGTCAGTGTGCAAGAAGTCGCGCAGTGCAGAGTATTCGAGGTATGCGGGCCGAGGAAAGCCCTGTACGGTAGTGGTTGGGATTGCATGGACAGACGTAGAATGGGCGAATGAAGAGTTGACACGAGGGCCTGCGGAAAGTGAAGCAGAGATGCGCGGTGCCGTCGAGATCGTGCTCGAGCGATCTCCCAGACGATGAGGACGCGCGGGTGAGGTAGACAGCACAGGTGCAGGAGATGAAGCGCCAGGAAGGCAAGCAACAGGGTCACGCGACGGCGTAGGATTGCTCGCTGCTCGAATGATGCGGGGCTGGAAGGTCGGCGCCGGCGAGTCGGCGGTAGTCGGTGTGCTTACTCGCTGTGCGGTGGTTCGGCCCAGGGCAGACGAATAACTGCCCACGAACGGCCTCGAAGGCGAGGTGCTGATGGTACTGCGCACAGGACTCACGCTAGGCCCTCGGAACCTTTGCTCGTCTGGGCTGCGTGAGACGCCACTGGTGCGCCGGGGTCGAGAGGTAGCACCGCTTGATGGTTGTCGAGCAAATGGCATGGAGAGAACATCCTCGAGGCTGCGTGCTGCCGAGGATGCGCTTGGAGGGATAGGGATGCTCGCAGAGCGAGTCGGGCGAGCGGACATGGCGTAGGTTTGGCGCAAGTCCAGGCAGGTCGATCTTCGTTCTCCGGTATCGAACAGCGGCTCAGAGTCTGGGGCTCGCTGCATACACCGAGACCGTCAAGTTGGAGACTGTGCAATGAGCTCGAAGAACGTACCGGGATATCAGAATGGCCAGACAGACTCGGCACGGTGCTTAACCAGTCGTGTATGTTATCGTCCACTTCGAGATACAGTGGCAATTCCCAGTGCTTCAGGGTACCACAATGAAAATGGTTGCAGTCGTCGAGGTCGACGTGGTCAAGAGAGATGGGAGTTTGGGAGAGACAAGTGAATCAAGGTCGAGAACGAAGGCAAGTGACCTCGCCCGGGCCAGGTGACCATCTAAGCCCGTCCCAGTCTGTAGCTGCGGTACCATTTTGGGTCTCCACCACTCAATCGCCGTCATTGCGATGGATAGACTGTGAGAGAGCACTGCATTATTTCTCGTACTTCACGAAGCAAGGAGTATACCATCCAAGTAGGAATAAGACAGGAGTTAGCGTCAACATTGTTTTGCGTGGTTGAACCTAGACGCCGACACCGACCAGCGGCGAGTGGAACTGCGGGATACTGTATCATCTTCACCCATTCTACTGACTCAAAGACTGTTGTACAACACTTGTTATTATGACTCAATTTGCGGTAGCTTACTATGTTCGCGTTGCATAACTTACTGCACTTCCTGTCACAGACGCGCGAGTAATGAGCAAAGTATCGGTTGCACTCAACATATGTTGATGATGGGGAACAGCATGTTGACAATTACAGATCACACGAAACGTAGGGCTACACAACTAATACAGATGGTGAATAAATCATATACCAACTCTCCGCCGCGGAGTCTGGGTGACGCGCCCACCAGCACCAACACCAGTATGTCTCGGAGTGCCAGGGACAATGACTTTGGAAGCAGAGCTACTGGAAAGCTTGCTGGCAATGACCTCTTCCTGCTGTTTCTTCGCCGTCCTGAATGGCCTAATGTAAGTGACAAGTGCCACAGGGACTGGCAGCACGACTTACTCTTCACGTTGCTTCGCCATTTGCGCCTCGAGTTCTGCCTTCTTCGAGAACTCGCGGTCAGCGACGCGGCGATTGCCTCTATCGTCGAAATTCTTCTCCTTTACAGAGTAGAAGACGGATCCCAGTTCGGCTACGCGGATACGGTACGTCAGCTCATGGTCGGAGACAAATCATAGCCTACTCACCAAGCCAGTACGCATCTACGGCTGTCACTTGCGTCATGTACTCTTTGGATGTGAGGATGAGTTCGTGATAAATCACATAGGTTGGTGTGTCTATCAACACGGTTATTGGGCTTCGGTTCTGTTATCGAAGGAAATGCACGACTTACAGCCGAGACCGTACAGCGCGCTGGTAGGATGCAAGTGCGTAGGCAGACCAGTCCTGATGTTCACGTATTCGCCAATACCCTTCACTCTCGCCGCTTGGTGGAAGTAGCCAGCAGTGATCGCTTTCCTATATGGAAAGGATGAGCCAATTTGTCCTTACGGAATCTCAGGGTTCGCATACCGGATGACGTCGAAGTCGGTGCCGGCCGAGATCATCTCCATCTTCTGGAACTTCATGATGTCCTCGAGCTGAGTACGCACTTCACGAGCTTTTCGCAGCAACTTCGGATGAAGGAAATGTCGAATGCACCAGTCGTCGCGGTACCTGGTACGTGGGGCAGTGCTTTCAGCATCGCAAGAACCACTACGAAAGCAGTCAACTCACCCGTGACTCTTCCACTGCGCGAACACGTTCAAGAGCGTCAAATGATCACTTTCTGGGACGTTAAACTTCTCGCGAGCAGCATCGGCCTCCTCCATGCGTTCCTTCGGCCGGTAGAACACACTCGGCACGGATAACATGGACACAATCGTGAGCATCTCAGCCGAGCACTTGTATTCCACCGAGGCGATGAGCATTTTGGCCATTGACGGCTCCATGGGGAATTCAGACATCTTCCGTCCGACTGGTGTTAGGTCGCTGACGTTGTCTAGGGCACCAAGCACCCAGAGTTGGTACATGGAGTTCAGCATGTTCGCCTGAAAACTGCTCAGCAAACGGTCTCGAAGTGTTGATATCATCCTAGCATACCTGAGGCGGAGGATCCATGAAGTCGAACTCGAGGAGATTCTTGACACCAAGTGACTTCAGCAGCAGTACAGTGTTCGCAAGATTCGTCCTCTGAATCTCCGGATTGTGTTCGGAAACATATCGTTGCGGAAGGCCATCTCTGTGTACAGACGATAACAGAACCTGTAAGCGACTCGTGAGCGTATGTAACCTGCAGTCGAAGAAAACAAGCTACGAACCCACTGCCGGTACGACCAGCACGACCAGTCCGCTGGTTGGCATTCGCCTGACTGACCGGCGTGATCTGCAGAGCATCCATACCAACCTTTGGATTGTACACCCTGAGTTTGGAATAGCCGGAGTCCACGACATACAAGATACCGTCCACTGCATCATGTCAGTTAGCATAAGTTATTAGTACACGTGACACGTGTTACCGGTAAGAGATGTCTCGGCGATGTTCGTAGCGACGATGACCTTGCGCCTGCCATCCGAAGTTGGCTCGAAAATCTTTGCCTGAAGATCCGCAGGCATTTGCGAATAGATAGGAAGTACGGAGAGTGGTGCGGGGTCATCGAGCTGTGAGAGACGCTCTACGAGACCTTCAGCAGCTGCTAACAGTACGGTCTAGCACTTTCACGAACCTTGTACAACCTGACAAGTCACTTCGATGTCTTCTTGACCAGTCATAAACACAAGGATGTCGCCCGGAGGAAGGGACAAGTGAATCTGGAGGACTTGCTTGACTGCGCTATCGACGTAGTCCTCACAAGGAGACTTCGAGTGGAAGATCTCGACCGGGAAGGTTCGGCCTGGAATTGTGAAGCAAGGAGCATTGCCGTAGAAGGTTGAAAACTGACAGTGCATACAGTGAGTACATGTAAGCAGAGGCAACGATTACAACATACCTTCTCGGCATTCATTGTGGCAGACGTAACGATGAGCTTGAGATCTCTCCGACGCGAGAGGACTGTATGAATGTCAGCAAATTCAGTGGCTGGGTGATATCAGTGTCATGTGCTCACTCTTTCGAAGCAACCCCATGAGGACGTCCGTACTCAATGAACGCTCGTGCGCCTCGTCAAGAATGATGACGCTGTAACGGTCAAGATCACCTTCATTAAGTGACTCGCGAAGAAGGACACCGTCCGTCATGTCTAGGGGAATGTCAATAAAGGCAAGCTGATTGTCAAGGGGACATACACTTGATCCTCGTTTCCGGCGAAGTACAATCCTCGAATCGGATCGCGTAGCCGACAAGAGACCCAAGTTTGCACTGTCCTCAGTCAGTATTTGATCTTCTAGCCTGCGAATAAGTAGATCGCACCTCCATCTCTTCACTGACACGTTTTGCCACAGACATGGCAGCGACACGTCGAGGTTGTGTACAACCGATGAGACCGTGTGAGCAGTACCCGTCCTCATACAGGAACTGCGACAGCTGGGTTGTCTTGCCTGACCCGGTCTCACCGACGACGACAATGACTACACAGGCACCTTAGGTCGAACATGTGCATCTGAATGAGGAAGCGACGTACCTTGGTTGTCACGGATAACCTTCAGGAGTTCCTCACGGCATGCGAAAGCAGGCAGATATTCACGCTGCTCTTTGAGGGTCCGCGACTTCGCGAAAGCACTAACACCAGCGCCCGCCTTGAGATGACTAGCAAATTTGGAGTCGCCCTTGTAATCCTCCTTCTCGCCTGCCTTGACCTTCGCTTCCGCCTCGGCTGCAGACGCATTACAACGAGAACTACGTGAATGTCCACTCCGACATGTCTAGAGCTGACGAGAATTGTGCTCACCCTCCGCTCGTGCATCCTCGTCTTGCACACCCATGATATTGCCGAGAGCCGTGCCGCCGAGGGCTGCAAGCTTTGCCGCTGCCTTAGCACGCTCTGCCTGTTCGCGCTTTTCCTTGACTAGTGCCGAACCCTTGCGCGAAAATACAGCCATGTCGCTAGTCGGGTCGCGCACCGGGTTGATCGGCTCGAGCTGCCGCGTGAACACGGTGCGCCCATCGAGGAATGGCGGTTTCAAGTCGTGCACCATGACGTGCACAGACGATTCTGACTCGTCTTCGAAGTCAAGATCGATCGTCTTCCGTGTTGCCACACCGGAGGTCAGCATCCGGTTCGCCTCCCACAGGTCGTTGTCCGCATTGTACTGCGCCTGCTTCGCTGATATCTTCTTGACGTGCTTCTTTGCCGCCTCCGCCTGCCTGACCGCGTTCAAGTCCTCGTATTGAGCCAGCGGATTGAGTTCCTCGTCGCCCGCGAGCGCGCCGCCCTCCTCTGCGCCCATGTACCAGTCTCGATCCAGCCGGACTTGCTCTTCCTCCCACTCGTGTGCATCCAGACCCATGCCCGCAACATCTTCCACGTCGTCTGGCGGCGAGCCCCTACGCGGGGTCGGTGCATCCCATCGCCGATCGCGTATGGGCGTGCCTGACGGTGATGACGCTCGTCGAGGTGTTGCATCCCAGCCGATGTTTGGTACACGAACGCTGGGCGCGTCATCACCTCGCCTACCGCGCTCAGAGCGAGGTGTGACATCCCACCCTCGGCCACCACGATCACGGTCTCTGTCATTTCTGCGGCGATTGTCGTCACGATTGAGTCGTCGTTGGAAATCGCCCAATCCCCGAGGGCCGTCGTCTCTACGCTCGTTCTGCGCTCGGATACCCTCTGACGTGACAAGTTAGTCAGTGCGTCATGAGATAGTGGAATTGGACGAACCTCGCTCTCTCCTCCGCCTGAACTCATCCAACCTGTTCCGTGCAGTGTCTGACAGGCCACCAGGGTGCGATGGCGTTTCTTCGCCCGTTGACGGATATTTGCCGTGCGAGTCGGAAGACTCGGTACTGTTTGAATACGTTGGCGACCTCTCGACCATATGCATGAAATAAGCCTCACCCTTGAAAGTAGCTTCCGAGTTATCGTCTAATTTTGCTCTCTTCCTACTCCCTTCGCCATTGGTCGCTGCTGCTGCTGCGGCACGCTTTTCTTGCGCAAGTCGGTCGAGGCCAAGGACCGATGCCCGAGGTGTAGGTGGCTGCATCAGTTTGGCCGGCTGGCGGAATGCGTGGACCTGAGCTCACTCATGTCAGGAAAGAACACTTGATGAGTGGAACGGTGGCTACACACCGCTTCCTTTCGCATGAGCCCTCCTTGCCTCACTGGCTCCGGCTCTAGGACCTCACTGTCATGAACAACGATGCCTTGTACGGGCTCAGGTACATGTTCAGGATCGTCCTGCTTCGCGTGCGAGGTAATCTCTGAATGAATCTCAGCAAGGAAGGAGTCTTTGAACTTGCCAAATGACTTGGCCGCTGTGCGAGGATAAGCATGAGCAGCATCTGCGACTCAGCGAACAACGCACCAGCAACGAAGCCATCTAGGGTATTAGTCTTGGCTATATCTTGCACACGCCGGGCAAGTAGGTCATTCGGATTCACTAGATTCAGTGCCCTCGACAACTTGATAGCGAGCTGGTGGGTGAATCCATCGTCAGGAGAGGACATGGAGGATGAAGTTAAGAGGTAGAACTGAGTAAGTCAGTAAGCCGACCAAGGTCCAAGCCAGCCTGTACCGCACACTTGGGCACGTGGTGATTGCCATATTTGGATGAACCTCATATTCAGCCACTGCGACCTCATTCGCGTCCAAAGTCACGACGAACTTGAACGACAAAGTCGACACCAGCAAGTTGCTGAACTTGGGCTCCCCTCGTGATGTATTCCAATGGTAGGTATGCATCAATAATGCCCTGCTTTAGATCCAGTGTTTCGTCGTCCTTCGGGGAGTCCCAAGCACCCCGCCGGTCGTCCTCGACATGGCTAGTTCAGTTCGTGCCAGCTGGGCCCTAAGCGGGCAGTCTTGAAGCGCGCATCGTTGTCCCGGGAAGTCAGACAATGATATCCTGAGGCACGAAGGTTGAAAGAATTGTCTACGTCTGCCTGGGGAGACTGAGCCGGGAAACGATTCCTTCCATAGACAACGATACGCGCTTCGCTATGATGCAGATTAGGAACCACCGGGCCTATGGTTTGCATGTACCGGTCATCGTGTTGTGCGTTGCTCAGTTCAAGATATTCGGAGACCTGACGCATAGTCCTGCCCTGATTAATTGCTGTTAGTACGAGCTAATCCGTGGATAGAGAGCTCACAAGCCCGATGTCAGCGGCGTTCTCTTCGTCATCCATCCTGGAGCGGTCATCGTCAAATAGCATGCCAATGAATCAAGTCGCAAGTTCGCGTGGGCACTGGGCACACCATGTCCTACCATGTCATCGTGTACGGTGAGCGGTTTCACAACGCACGCAGTGCATCATCCACTCGACCATCTCCCGGTTGTGTCGGATCCGCACAATGAAACTTAGAAAAGAGAAGAGCTGTCTCCGAGCTCAGGCCGTTCGCACTCAAGGAGTAGAGTAGATGAGGTACGCTACCCGTAGCTTGATGCCGCTTGTCACGGATGATTTCAATTGCTCTAGCACGCACAAGTCTCGCATGCAGCAAAGACATTTAACAGTTGCAAGACACACACTTCCGAAGAGCCACTTCCGGGCTTTCGGGCACGAACAACAGCCCCTTCGATGCAGTCCTGCACGTCGGAGATTGAGGGTGCAATTCGACCTCCCTATACTGAAGATTCCTATTACATCTCCGCTTTGTCTTTTTGTGAGTCATTTCTCTTCTAATGTCACTCAGCTCAGTGTCTGATGTCGCTCAGGGCGAGGCCCTATCTATGCAGACATTATTCGTGTTGAATCCCCAAGATTTTTCTCCTAAGATTTTGTGGTAGCATAAGACAGTATAGCTGTCCACCAAAGTATCGGGCAGTGTGACATTCAACGGCCATCCACATCAATACCAGCGACATAGAGTTCATGATACCACGCCGCGCGCCGTTCGCGGTCCCCATTCCGAGTGTCCTCCCTGCGCGTTCTTGGACCCGCCTTCTCAAACGACCGGAGTCGTGGATGCCATCTCCCGTTCAGGGTTTGACTACATGGTGGCCCGGTGAGACCTTGATCCGCTACATAGTTCGACAATCTCGCAATGCGCTATGAACGGGGTGCTGCCAGGGCTGGCCTGTGCAGGACATGGCTATGGTGATCGACAGCTCCAGCACAAAGCGCACTTCTCACGTCTAGCTTCTATGTGAGAACCGCACGCCATTATCCAACAGAAGGCGGCCACTGACATGATGTGTTCGCCACCAGGATCAACTGCGTGATGCATATGGAGGTTCTCCATCTAGACTCTACGCCGACCATCCCCATCTGCAAGTCCTACCAAAAGGTGTCCGAAGCTCGAACATATGCGGCACACCATCGCAATAATAGGACATCCCCGCCTCTGTCCGTTCCAAGCCCCATCCAGTTGTCTCACCTTGCTCAGCTTCAGGCATTTCATCTTGTCGCTATTCCCGACAGCCATGTCAAGTGAGAAGCCAGCGCCTCCGTGCTGGAAGCTGCTTCGTGGGGGGATTACTGGAAGTTGACACGCATCCACCTCTGGCCAGCCGGGACGGTGTTATGGTGGTGGCCATGCAGTAAGTACATGTCCGAATCTTAGATCCAGGGTCGCCGTCTTACTGTACCTTGTCATGTCTTAGTGTGGGGACTAACGATGAGCGCATACCGCCTCAAGACTCCCCTGCAGCAGATAATAATCCAAGCGACCGTATATCTTCTGGCATGCACAATCCGACACAATGCTGCTTGTATCTGGAACGACATCTGTGATCGCAATTACGACCGTCAAGTCGGTACGCACACAAAACATAGACACCAATGACGACGAGAGCTGAAATTACTATAGAGCGGACAAAGACGAGACCCATCGCTGCCGCCATTATTTCCGTTCCCTCCGCTCTCCTCTTTCTTGGAGCGCACATCGTGGCATATGTGGCGGTCATGTACTTGCTCGGCTATAATGCGTGAGTGATTCACGCCTCCTTGTTGATGGCCGGATTTCATTCCAAGGACATTTGCAGGATGATGGTTGCTTTACTCGGCTTCTTCACTCTTGAGGTTATCTATCCTTTCTGCAAGCGTTTCACGAACTGGCCCCAGGCCGTCCTTGGTCAGTGACACGCCGGAGCGAACAGTCACAGTGATAGTCGTACTCAACGTGGACTCTAGGCTTAGATTCAGCTTGGGGTACTCCGATTGCCTGGATGACGAACGATGCGACTATGGATTGGGCACTCATGACGTGTATATGCCTCGGCATTACTTGGTACGATCCACGAAAACCCATCGCTTTGGTCACGCTCATGACAATGTTGTTACAGCTGGATCATACACCTCGACACTATATACGCTTGCCAAGACAAGAAGGATGACGCGCGCATCGGTATCGGGTCCTGCGCCCTCCTCTTCGGAGACTACATTCGCCCCATACTCTCAATATTTGCCGCGTCATTTGTTGTGCTCCTGACATACGCCGGAACGCTGAACGGACAAGGACTGCCATACTTCGTTCTTGGTGTTGGTGGCACAAGCATACATCTGGCCTGGCAGCTGATGTCGCCTGATTTGGTCACGGACGGGGGCAAGATTTGGAAGGTACAGTTACTTCACTATACATACAGTCCTAACCTGACGCGGTCCGTTTCTTATCCATGGAACGAAGTCGAACGCTGACATTGGGGCGCTCGTCTGGGCCGGGTTACTTGCGGACTATGCCCGCAAGCTGGTGTGAGGAGTGTTAGTGCGCACGGTGGAAGGCCAAGATTGAGGCCAGTGGTGTACTAAAAGAGAGTGAAGCATTATATATTTATCATACCTACGATCTCCGCGATGAATTTGAGGTCGAAGCAGAAGTACTGGGTTATTATGCCTATGTTGCACCCTTAGTACTTGTGAGACCGCGTTTTCGAGCAGGCAAGGAATCACGGAGGATTGCTATCAGCGGACCATCACGGAGCAGCACAGTGACTGCGCTGCATGGGGAAATGCGGTTATTGCGCGCGTTGAGGCTCGCTTTGTAGAGGGCGCTACGATCGCCATCTTTTCGAAGTTGAGCTGCACTAAAATGGAATTACCTCCTCCTCCTCCTCCTCCTCCAGGGCGAATCGAAAGTTGGACCATGAAGTTCTAAACCTAATACCCATCAGATGGTACGTACAGCCCTAGCGGGACGTGAATCTTCTTCGTACGGTCGGCCGCCGTGATAAATCTGACCCGGATCGATCTGCACAAGTCAGTACAGGCAAGGAAGCTAAAGCGAGTCGAGGGCAATCGAAGAACACGACGATATCTCTGGAAGTGCGCTATCGATTACAAGACTGAAAACTCGATCAAGGGTAGCAGCCTTAATCTACATGGTGCACAACTTCGGTGGTGAGCATGATGAATTTGTCCGATGTGCCGGACAAAGGCGTTGTAGGTTGTTCTTGATACATATGTCTGAAGGAGTGACGTTGAGAAGCACTTAAAGGCTGGCCGAGATAGGTGCTCACCGAGAATACATCCGCGGTGTTCTAGGTGTCTGCGGAGGTTCGAGCTGCAAGTCGTTCGTATGTTGCTCTCCTGTGGAGGGATACAAATCGATGCCCAGTCGATTGGAATGCCGGGCGTTCAGTCTAGCCCTTAGAATTCAGTATTTGTTCTCGTCGACTGTCGACAGTGAACTCCCGTGACGTACACAGCAAGTGTCGATACCACATATACTGCAGTTGTATGAGTTGACCATGAATATGTGGTTATGGGTGGAAACGCACCTCTCGTTCCCGGAAAGGCAAATAGGGACCAGTAAAACCCGTTTGAGCGATAGGACGCGAACTGAGATGTCCCTCATCGTCCTGCAGATGGCATCAAATAATTAAAACAGACTCACTAAGATGGCTTGAAGGCTCTGCAGTACCCTGCAATAAATCGACGTCAAGCAGTATCGCAAAATGCCACCTGAATAGGGACTCACGCAGTAAGGACACCACGATTGATGATATAGACAGTCAACTTGCGAAGGAGCGATGATGTACTACAGACGAGGCTAAGCCGACATCCGCCGAGGGTACCGTAATAACCATGCGCTTACCGTCTGTAAGCACTTCTCTCTCGCCGCAGGAGCAGCGACAGTGCAGCAGTGATATAAATGTCGGCAATGGCGGCGAGCAGTGGTTGTACGAAGGATGCAGTCTTGGCGACGTAAAGAACAGTTTCGCGTCAGTACCTATCGCATGAAGGAACTGCGGCGAGAAGATTCATACCTTGGCTTTATTATTCATGAAGGCGCCTGGAAGCTCGGGGTGGTTTATGCTGCGAGACTTCGGTCGGTGGATGCGACAGCGGTCATATATCTGATCACATACATCAAGTGGGTGTCTTCTACGAGAGTAGTCAGTATCATTCTGAGCAACAACTTGTTCTGAAGCACTTACGGATGCCGAACGCTAGACGGGCGAGGAGTCGAGACTGATTATTAGGCGCAATCTCCAGTGTGACTCATGGATCACAACACTGACCATATGATAGCAAGGACAACAGGGTCTGCAGGAGTTGCTCAATCTCAGATGGAGAGGTACATCATGAAATCGCGACTTACCGCCATCACCGCGAGGGGTAATCTGAACCAGCGCTCTCCAACGACTGTTTTTCGTGTATTTAGACGCATTGCTGGAACTGCACACGGACGTACGCTTCCATATAGTGTAAATGTAATACCTGGAGTAGTTGCGGGTTATTAAATGGTCTGCATCCGCGCAAGCTATCGCTGGACTTACAACTGCACAATGACAACAATGGTAGCCTGATAATGGAGGGACATTCAATAATGAGCGGCGAGAAGAACATGAAGATCACCCACTGCAAGAAACCACTCGATCTACTGTTCGTTAGCACATTATTGCACGTTTTCTGACATACTGCTTACAGGCCCAGCGCTGTTGATGTAGCAGTATCAGCTCCGACATTTCGGTTTCTGCAATCAATCCTACGCACATCGGCATTACTGTGAGTGCTAGTGGGTTTAAGTGCCCTCGGAGCAGGAATCCCCATATTGTCTGCCAGTGTCCTTGAGTGGAGCTGGCGAACAAAGAGATTTATCAAATGTACCTCAATGTGCGTTGCTGTCGTAGCCGTGTCGAGAGCCCTGCAACATTCGATGTAAGATGCGTGAACGGCCTTCCCTTGGGAGAGAATCACAACCATAATAGACAAACCTGTCAAAACGGAGTTAGGTGAGGCTCAAATTCACTTGAGGGAACTTACAAAGAATTTCATTCTCGCTCGGTCCTCCGGATATTGCCAAAAGTAATACAATGCCTGAGCACAGGAACAACCATATAGTCTTTAAACGGTTAGCACAAGCCGTAGAGTATGCCAGAGAACATACACTATAGCAAAGACCATGCCGACGAAGAAACATCCGATGGTGCTGTCCAAATGAAGGTTGGGCCCCGTCATAACGATCCTGTGGAGACAGCGCACTCGAGACCTTACGCGCCTTACGACCGATGCTTTATGGCGTGAATGTGCGAAACAGGTGTCCGACCGCCTACGCATGGGGAAAGAATCATCGTCACGGCACGATCCCGGAGATCTGATCACGAAGGACGGTTGTTCTAACACCACGGATGGGAGTCCGCTGCATGCCGTTTCAGGAAGGGGTTGCTTCGCAAAACTTTCTTCGACATCGCGGTACCGAACCATTTCTACGCTCGCGCAGTGTGACGTTTCGGTAACAATATGTATGTGACGAGAGTATCAGCTGAGACAGGGTCCTTGCTCTGGGCAAGACCCACTCTGCAACGTCAGTTAAAAACATACGCAATATAGCAAGAAGTGCCTGTTTGCGCCAAATGAACGAGGCAGAAAGCGAATGAATGTTCAATAAGTCGCCCAGTCGAACTGGTGTACCTAGACGGAAACGCGTGCGATATCAGCGCTGGCATCTTCTTGCCCAGTCCTTGGACTTACTGGGCCCCGCCGCATCCAAGAAACCCTACACGTCGGCGGCCTCGGCGCATAAAGTTGTCCTAGAAGCCAAGGGTGTGAGACGCTCTGGAAGACAACTGACGAACCCGAAGACACCGTGTGTTCCGTGACATCGCATCTCTGAGTGGCGGCCAATCTGCAGCACAAGAACGCGCACGATTGACAACTGGAGCACTCTGCGAAAGCCTTCTGTCACAATTGTCTACTGGGTGGCACCTGCCTCGGTCGCTGCATCGGGTGGCTCTGCGCCAGTCTCTTTCACTTCGGTTGGTGGGATCCAGCCTGTCCGGCAACTGTCCGGTGTCCGCCCGCACCTCGGTTGCCATGCGGGATCGTGTGAACCTGCCAGCGCGCGGCCAATTGTAGAGCGCGCCAGCGCTTTACGAGAAACCTCAACTTCTTCACTTCGATTGTTCACATCGGCTGCATGGGTGCAGCGGCCTATCCGCATGTCGCCCGTTTCAAAAGTAATTGTAAGTCAAAGATCACATAGCCAGACGATGCACTTTCAGGCTCACCACATCGACTATCCTTGTACACTCGGCCATCGAACATTGAGATGTACACATGTCAAACAGCTCATCAGTATGATTTTCTGGGACCGAGGCCTACTGTTATCAGAGGCTGCTGGGACATTCACGTCTGGGCTTAATAGACAGTACCGCCGGTAACTCGAACACGCGAAGCTGATGTAGTGCTAGACCCCGAAGTGCCGTCAGCCACCATATGGAGAAGTAGTGAGAGGTCCACTTATCCCGTATGCGAGTGCTGGTGCTGGTGCTGAACGTGGCGGTGCATCATAGAGTTGCGGCACATATGGAATAGTTCAATCTTGCAAGCTGAAGAGAAAACAAAAATAGCAACCACGTAAGAGACGAGAGCGCGTACCACTGGCAGAGCATCTGCCCATCATCTCCGGCCACCGAAGCCATCTCGTGGGGAATGGAAGACACGATGCATCGCAAAGCGTAAAGAAGGGTAAATCAACTCCGCGTACGTCGCACATCTGAGCCAAGGAAGCTTTGATCTTTTTATTTCCTCATGGGACGGAACAAACATACCTATGCAGGACAGTTGGTACCAAACCACAATGAATGATGGCTATTTAGGCAATTCGATGTATGTCCGAAGCGTCTCCTTGACAGAAAAGGCGGTACGCGGTGATTGCACCAGATATCAGATTGCTATAAGACGTAAAAGCAGTGACGCACCGTGCATATAACATGCCTTGAGATCGTTGTGGCACATTGGCGGTGCCACGATGGGCCCGGGTCATAAAGCTGACGCACTGGCGCTTCAGATTCTTGAGCATCTGTATGGGGATGCTTCGCGGTAAAATGACTGCGTTGCATCATTTGAATGTACGCGCCTCATAGCAGATGAGACCAAAGGTGCCTCAAAGCATACGATGCTGTTCGCTAAGAGTAAAAACTGTCACCGCATCTATCAGGAGAGGACTGGCCACAATGGCTCTCATTAAACTCGAATGGCCCGCAGAACTCAACTGATCGACATGATATCGGTGACCCCGGCTGTCACTTCAGCGGCGCCCGGCACAGCTCTCGAAATTCAAATATGCATCCCCTGTGCGACACACGACATGTCACGAAGACTGTGTGCCGATTTGATTGGAAGCCACGGTCTCACTGTGCGCTGAGCCCGCCGATCAGCCACTTCAATTCAGTGGAGCTTCCCTCGCAGCTCGGTTGAGTACGCACCACATATGACCCTAGCACGCAAGCCCAGCGTATTGGTATTCCCTGGGCCAACGTCTGAAATCTCAAGGGTGCTTCCAGGGTGTGCTCTGGTTGAGGCATATTCCAGTCCGGAGTAAGTATCTCATTTCACAGCGTCTTCATATCCCCCAGTCAATCCCAGTGCATGCATGAAAATAGACCTTCGTCAGCGTCACGAAAACCCAGCAACCGGTTGCACACGTACCTCACCGCGTCATTAGTCGAATGCATCTCAAACGTTGGCTGCCGTACAATAGCCCTCCCCGGAGTTACATGGCTACCACTGCTCTGATAATGCCGCAGAAAGATAGACCCCACTTAACCACAAAGTAACGGCGGCATAACTGTGATGCAGACGTATCCAACGTTTACCTGTACGTAGCCTCTGGCAACGCTCAGCAGCCGGGATCCCGACGATTTGCGGTGTGATCGCCAGCCGGGAACCTGTTTAGCCTGTGAGATTATGGCGAGGGATCGTCAACGCTGTGAGTGGCATCCGAAGCTGACGGACAATCCGAGTAGCCTCGAGAGATTCTCATTCACAGCCCTCGCGAGGACCAAACACCCCATGAGAGACTTCGCTGTGTCTGCTCCAAAGCACTCCCCACATCCGCATCGGTCGACATAGATAAAGTGCGCATCTCCGGTTACTGTACCGTGGTCCATATACATTCCATCCACTTGATCGTTCACCCGCCACGCGTGGGTTCGCGTCTCCCCCACGGAGTCTAATAGCTCAATGCGCCGTCTCCGCTACGTCGCGCAGGACCAAGGGGCGCACGACGCTGTCCCAGTTCTGCGCCCACGTTCCCCAGTGCTCCGGATCCTCCTCGCGCGCCGGAGAGCGAGGCGATAGTGGCTGGGCGTGTTGTAGCGACGATCGCAGCTCCTCAATGGGCTGAGAATGCGGATGGGACGAGAGCAAGCTCTGTGTAGCGTTGTCAAGGGAAGAACATTCAGGCGAGGGAAGCGGGCTTACTTCTAGTTGCTCGGCGAGCTGTTCTGCGTTGTGGAATACGAGTCCATTGACACCGTCTTTCACCAGTTCATCCAAGCTGCCACCGGAATCAATTGGCAATGTCATTCAGGCATATCAGAAAAGACGGACCATGCGAAGCCGAGCGCGCAGACAGGTAGACCACACCCAAACATATCGACCACCTTCATGGGCAAATCGAGCGCGGAAGAGCTCGAGTGTAGCGATACCCCAAGATCGGCGGAGCCTGATGACCACGTTAACATGAGAGGGACACACACGCCGATCTGGCGCACCGAGTAACAGCGGATAGTCTTCCGCTTCGAGCCACAAGCTCACGCAGCGAACGAACCGCCAAGCTTCCTCCCCGTTTTCTCCGCTCTGCATATTGCCGATCTTTTGCATGTACTCATCGCGCAGCGGACCCTTTCCCGTCACGATCACGAGCAATCTTGGAAGGCCTTTTCGCGGTGCATCCGCCCGGCGCTCTTGACTGAGTTCGCGGGCGCGCTTTTCGTATAGGATCATAGAGTCCAGGAGAATACCGAAATCTTCGTCAGGCGTCCACGACGTGCTGGAGACGATCAGCGCCGGACGGTCCGAGCGCAAAGCCGGCATGGGCGTAGTGCCCATCGCTAGTCGATCTACGCCCTCTTCCATGTCTGGTTCCGGGTCCAAGCTAATGCTGCTACCAGTATCGTCAGACGGGTGTCCGGGCTCTGAAGGGAGCAGGCTGGAGCGCGGCATAGAGGTGAACGCCGTAGAGTATGGCGGGCTACTTGGTGGGAGGAACGAGTTCAACGCCGGGATCGCCAAGACGCTGCGCAGCTTAAGGAAGAGCTCGTGCATCTCGCTCGGAGAGGCGCGGTGGAAGCGTGCTGGCGGTCTGTCGTGCAGGACAACCTTGATGCCTCTGGACACCTGAATTAGATACGCCAACGAATTGGTATGAATTACCTACTGCAGACCCCACTCCCTCACGAGGAAGTCGCGCATCGCTCGTGTCACGAACAGATGGGCGTAAGCAGTCCGTCCGAAGTACGACTCGAACCTATGAATAAGGCTGAGTACGCCCGGGAGCTCAGAGCGAGCGAACCGACAATCACCATCTTGCTATTTTGACGAATATGTGGTTGTCACCGAGCTTCAGGGCGAGGATACTGTAGCCCAGATTGTGCCAGTCAATGATGACCTTGCTGCCTCGGAGTCTGGCGACGAGCCAAACGAGAGCAAGGGTAGGGATACTAGGCGGATTCTGTCTTTTCCCGGTCGTGAGTGATGACCATCCAGGCCTTTCCGATGATCGTAGAGCCGCACCTGCACTATGATGAACTCTGGCGGGTGCGGAATGCGCACGAGGAGTGTGTTGAGTATGCTGAGTACCTGGTGTAACACCTTGCGAGGGGCAGCAACGATGAACGGCCATGAGGCAATATATCTGGGCGGCTGAGATAGGTAGAAGAAGCGGACATGGGGGATAGAGAGCAGCGACGAGAAAGGCTTTGCACCTGGAGAGCGTTCAATCACCAGAAGAGATGTCGCGTTCGCTACAAGTGCTCACCCGCGTAGCCAATAACGTACGTTTCAAAGCCAATCGACGCAAAGCTCTCCGCGTGGTACATCATCCGTGGACTCCTTCCAATGTCGCCCAGAACCAGGATGGCGACCGAACGGAGCGAGACTCGAGGCTGCCGCGCGCGCACGAGGTGCCATATCGACCAGCATACAGCACATACAACGAGAAGTATTTCGAGCGAGTGGCTCGGCATCTGCGTGCGGATTGAGAAATTGTCAGTCAGGACGGCGTAAGACAGTGAGCAGATCAAGAGTGGAGTCTCAGTACCAGTCTGGACGTTCGTGAATCGTCTCAGGACTAACTCAGGACGCTGTTGAGACGCGGTGGTTTGGCTGTAGCACTGGCAGCGACCGGCATGTTCAAGTTGGGGTTGGGTTGTGGCTCGACTGAGAACAGGACCACGTGCCTTAGAGGTGTCCAGACAGTCCTGAGTCCAGGCTCGGACATGTATTCAATAGTACTGTAACTCAGGCTGCGACGCCTTGAACTTCAAAGTCGTCGTCGATGCTCTAGTTCCAGTTCTACTTGCCATTCAATTGCGCTCTGTACTCACTCAGACTGCTTGGTACTTGACGCGGAAACCGTGGCTGTTTACACTAAAACCATGAAGGCGACTGCGTCAGCATCACAGGTCGACGATATACCCCTCCTCCAACTTGTGGAGTTGCTTCGGGCGAGAGTCGCAAGAGAATGGGTTACAACCAGGTCTGTACGCCAAATACTTTTCGTCACCGGCATCTCTGCTCATCTGTCCAAAGTCCATCTCTGGTACGTTCGCACTGTCGCCCATCCTGTTAAATAAACTCAGTCAGCCGTCGGACAGGCGAAAGAAGTGGCATCGTCGCTCCGCGCTGCTCTGCTGGATGCGCAGAAGGCAATGGACGTGACACTTCGCTTGCCTACTGAGATCCTTCGCTTGGTCTTCCAGTACGTGCCTGGATCCCCATTTGACGACTGGGAGGATTACCTCGATGGCCGTCTGGCCCATGTCAGGAGTTATCTTGTCCAGTCAAGCGATGTCGTGCCCCTGACGCACGTCTGCCGGCGCTGGAGGGACATAGCAATCAACATGCCGGAGCTGTGGACTACCATTGACGATACGAATCGGATACCTTACGAATGTCATGCGGCGCGATCCGGGGTGCTCCCGCTCAAGTTCTTCGTCGCAGATGAACCGGAATCGCATCCAGACGTTCCAAGGTGGCTACGTGCCCATGCGAACACTATTCAGGAGTTTCACTCTGTCGAAGCCTGCGGATCAACTAGATACGATTGGCGCAAGCTGCTGCGAACGTTTCTTCCCAACCTTCGCATCGCCACTCTAACGATGCCTTCAGACGAGCGGACATTTAAACTGTTCGGAGGGACAATCTCGCTGCAGGAGTTGTCCATGCAATCACTCGATTGGCTGCCGACAAATCATTTCCCCAACTTAACTCGGTTCTACCTGACACACTGGGCTGGGCATGGGCCCGACCTCCTCAACTTCCTGAAAAATTGCCCAAATCTCGTCGACTCTCTTTGGTGTGTGTCTTCTTCATAGACACACAGATGTTACCGTCTGAGGGCGTGGTCGTGGAGTTACCCCATCTTCGGCGGCTCACGTTTGAGGATGCCGATGAAGACAATGTTCAGCGACTCTTGCTATGCATTTGTGCGCATTGCGATGCCGCCTTACGCGTACGTACGTATGATGAAGAGTGTTACAGCCCCTTCAGCTGCGAGGACATCAACAGTATATCCCAGCTCCCCTCTGCCAAAACATGCACTAGGCTCGAGCTTCTTGTACACGCGCATCCCGAAGAGGCTGCCTTATCCTGTTCGGTGGCTGCTTTGGGGCAGACGTCCGGTGTTTACGTCGACGACCTGTTCGTCCTCGACCAAGGGGCCCCCAAACACTCGGAATTGGCGCGATTGATCCCCCTGGCTCAAATTGAGGAGCTGTGGCTCGTGGAAGAGCATGGATGCATGCCAATCCATCATATGGTACTACAAGACATGCTCCGCCCCATGAAGGCATTACGGAAACTCGTCGTCACGAGCCGACACCATGCGTTAGACGAAGTCATCATGGCCCTCTTGTGCCTACAGAACGAGCGGCCACCCATACAGGATCTCCATCTTCTTGTCAACTCACTACCACGGGTTGATGGTCCTCTCGTTCAGAACATCGCATGGCTCAGAGAAACGAAGATACCTCACGTTACGATCATGATCCCCGAGGACTATGCGGCGGGGCACAACCTTACCTTGGACACAGACGGCTTTGCATCTGTCAGTGTCCATACCTGTCGAACGATGCCGACCATTGCTCTGCCACCCGTCTGCGCGACAGAATCAGACATGTGGCCCGCATGGGACACTTTTCTGACGCCTCCATACAGAGTTTACTAGGGTACGTAGTACCCATGTTGTTTGGCAGCGTCTTTCAGGAAGGCTAACAGACATGCGTCGAAGGACAATGCGGGTGAAAGTGTCGATGAAAGCCAGAATACTGGGACGTGGGCGCACGAGAAAGCAGAAACCTGGCGATATGGCCTGCGATGGGTGCCAGAATAGTAATAGGGCAACCGTATGGGCATGCGGGATTTCTACGGATTAGAGACGCGAGTCGTGGCACGGGCCGAAATTGTATCTGCATCTCATGATTTCATGGGAGACAGTCTCGCCTTCGCCAACAACCGGCGTACTGAAATGAGTGGTGCTAGTGTCATTGCCACTACCGTGACTACGACCTGCAGCGAGAGCAGAAGACGGAGTCACGTGTCCGTGGCTTCGAAGAACGACTCGGGACGACGGACGGTGGGTGCCTCAGTCGTCCGAGTCGAATGGTGAACGTGTTCATTAATATTGTGCTCACCAGCATCTCAACGTTCCCTCACGCCTCGTTATTGGTTTTTGGGCAATCTCAGGATGGCGACCGAGGAGATCAGGCCAGTTTCATTGATCGACGACATACCACTTCTGCAACTTGCGGAGTGGACACGAGCGAGACTTGCTAGAGAAGTGGGCACAATGAGGTATGTGGTCCAAATCTTTGCGCAGGCGTATTTGAAAATGCTCACGCGGTTCTCAGTCGATCTCTAGTAAGTCAGACATAGTCTGTATACAGACGGTGTCGAATTGACTCCAACCTGGAACAGTTAGCGCAAGTTACATCGTCGTACAAGCTGGTTTACATGGAGGCACAGTCCGCGATGGACACGACCTACGAGTTGCCTCCTGAAGTCCTTGGGCTTATATTCCGATATGTCCCTGGATCCCCGCTTGACGACTACAAAGACGATCCAGACGATCACGCTCTCTGTTACAGGGACCATCTCATCCGATCGAGCGACGTGGTGCCCCTGATGCGCGTCTGTCGGCGTTGGAGAGCAGTAGCGATCAATATGGCAGAGCTGTGGACCACCATCGACGACAGGAAGCAAGTACTATACGACGATCACGTCGCACGGGCCAAGATATTACCGCTGAAGCTATTTATTCATTCCAAGCCACGTTCGGGCTGCCGACAATGGCTGCGCATGCATGCACCCACCATTCAGGAATTTCACTATATCCGTGCCGCCCAAGACGATCGCTATGCTATCTTGCGGGTATATCTACCCAATATTCGCGCAGCCACCTTGGTGGTGAACAGCGTGAACATGTACGACAACGAGTTTGAACTGTTCGGAGGGACGACGTCCTTGCGGGAGCTGTGCTTGCGAAGACTCAGTTGGTTGCCCACGAATCATCTTCCCCATCTTACCCGACTCTTTCTAGCACAGTGGCGGGGGACTTGCGACATCGCGCAACTCATGTCCTTTCTGGCGAGATGTCCGAACCTCGTCGACATCACGCTTTCGCGACCATTCCTTGGTCGAATAGTTACAGCCTCCGAGGACACAATCGCAGAATTGCCCCAGCTTCGGCGCTTGACAATGCGAGACCTCCCGCCAGACGAGATCGCAGCATGTTTGCTGCATATCCGCGCGCGTCCCGACACTGCACTATGCATCCGTACAACGACCGACCCGCTGACTGCCCAAGATGTCAGCAGCATATCTCGATTTCGCACCATCGCTTCGTGCACTATGCTCCATATCCTCAGTACGGGGGAAGGCGTTTTCTCATTGACTGCTCTAGGGCAGGCATCTGGGGTGTATATCGAGCAGGTCCATATTCCGGAGGAAGAATGGGAGGAGGCCCTGGCGCAGATCAGCTTCCTGCCCCAGATTGAGGAGTTATGGCTGGTGGAAAAGGGATGTTCGCCGCTGCCACACACGGTGGTTCACAAGATTCTCCGTCGCATGGGAGCTTTCAAGTTACGGACGCTAGTAACCACAGGCGAAGGCCTTCGCGAAGTGAGCGCTGCTTTAGTCGCGTGCTTGGGCGATAATCGGCAAGCTATACAAGACATCCACGTCTTTATCAACAGACAGTCAGAGAACACTGACGACCCGTTCGCGCAAAGCGCGATGCGGCAGAGATTCATTGTCAACAACAATATCATGGCCACTGCGACAGACTTAGCGGGGGTCTCGGAAATTGTCCGTTCCAAGACAAGTGAGAGGAATCCATGTATGAAGCTGCCCGTTGTGTGTGCAACGCAGTCCGAGCTTTGGCCGGCCTGGCATACCTTTCTGACCTTGCTATGACGGTGCGTGTTGACCATTTGAAAACGTAATTTAAGGCTCAATGTTGAGACTAGGAAGAGTAGCATCACGAAACGTAGATGCGTACTAGGCCAGGACCATGAACGTCACAGTGTTTCGAGGTCGTCCGACGTTGCAAGGGTCCGTATTGAGAACGCATATGGTACAGTGGTTGGTGAGATGGCATTTACATGCGAAGCTTCTTCTCCATTTCCGCGTGGACATCCAACGGCTGCGCCAGCTCTGATGCTGTAGGATAAATGATATTTAGCGCGATATAAATGAACAATAGTTGATAACGAACCTGGCATCATGAAGTCGGCGCAATCGAGCGTCTCGTCGCGCCCCATGAGAATATCGAGATGTGGGTTAGACTGAGGAAGCGCGGGCATGTGAGGGTTCTAAGGGAGGATTATCAATGCTATGACCATCGACGTATAGCCTACGTTCGATTTCACTTACACGAGAGACAATCTTGCGCTCCATCAACATACGCATCGGCATGTGAAGACCAAATGTGTTGCGCTGCATGGTCAGCTTCAAGTTGTCTTGAGTAGCGTCCCACTGATCGTATTCAGAGATGATGGGCAGACCGAGATGAAGGTTCACGCAATTCAGCAGTCGAGCTCTACCACAAGGCAAAACACATACGTTTTCCAGTCGCTCCCTCAACCCTCCCCTGGTCTTGTTCTCCGCTGCCAAGCTACGCGGACCATACCGGAGCGCATCGTGCAAGCCGAGACTGTTGGCGGTGTCCCGGATCGAGGCCGACTTGGACGCGTTAGCGGGTACAATGCGATGCGATGGTTCCTAGACCGACGAGGTCATTTGAGCGTGACAGTTTCATGAGATATCTGGAGTGAAACCAACCATGGGTGTGAATATTCCGTGTACAGACGACTGACGGTAGAGTGGTGGCGAGAGTGCAAGGCGCGAGGAGCTGACGCGTCTGTGCAGCGCGTGTGCACTGCCAAACATGGCGAAGGCGGATTGCGAGATCGTGATCTGAGATTTCATCTAGGCACTACCAAATCGGGTATCGCTCGAATCTCGAGTCCTCCGAGTCGACCGCCGGCCTGGACTGTCCGCGTTGCTCCTGTGCCCTTAATTCAGGTCGTCCCTCCTCGAAGCCAACACGGAAATACTGAAAACGCAAAATGAGCGAGTGAGGTATTTAGTATCTCTGTGTCACGCACACAGACTGACCAGTTAACTCTTTTGGAAGGCGTTCGGGATGCAAGGGAGCGGCGGAATGGCCCCTTTGTCATACTCCAAGACTTGGCAGCGAAATGTGGTTTGAACGTGGGGCTTCATTTTCTGCCCTGTCCATCGACGCCGGATAACGGCTATGTCTTCGGTATTGTCTCCGACAACAGCGAGTCTCCCCTGAGATCGGGCTCTCGGTATATAGCTCTGTCGGGGTTTCCTAACGTTAGCGGGCTACCCCTTGTACTCTACCAGCCCTCTGCCCTCTCTTTCTTTTGCTCTCTGCAGCTGGTTGTGCTTCTTTGTCTCTCACTGGATAGCTCATCATGATACGCCTACTTTCGCACCCGCCCAAGAGTGAACCAACCAGCAAGAAAGATCGCACCATTCCGTCTAGATATTATCGTCTGCGCAACGCACTCCCTGCTCTTTTTCTGGTCTCTATCTCGTTCCTCACTGCTTGTATGATATGGAGAGATGCTACCAGGTCCACACGCCATACGGGGACACCTGGCGATCATGACGACAGGGCGGCGGTTCCTTCGTCACCTTCCTTCGCTGACAGTCCACCACTGTTTCCGCCAAAGGTCCCACCACATCTTAACCCCCTGGATTACGAGCACGGTCCTTTGCGTGGCCCTTCAACAGCACATTTTAGAGGTCAGTAACAAGCTCGAGTTTGCTTCCCCCTGGTTCACAGAAAGGACAGACAGCCTCAGAGACGACAGGAAGTACCTGACATCATGGCTGGTGGCCGGATTTAGTACGTGTATATCGCGCACCCCTCTCGTCCCCACTGACTTGTTTATAAAACTCAGCAAATGACTATATGACGATTGTGCGTACCGGCCATGTTCCATCGTACTCTTCCGCTCTGATGGGTTCTGTAGGGCAATATGATATACTTGGCCATGATCACCTCGCGTGTCCCTGTCATCCCTCCATTTACATCGGAAATTGGCGGCGACCGTGTCCCCATTCCATTCTCCGAAATCTTCGATTTGCCCTATCTCCGCACGACGCTCGGTATTCCTGTTCTAGAATGGCAGGACATCAAGAACAACAACCTCGCCGCAGACTTGGACGCTCCTCCTGATGAACTCGGATGCTGGAGTCTTTGGCAAGCGCAGAGTATAGGCGCAGATTCACCGAGAGGTAGCTTCAGCACGTCTACGCTAGGCCTGGGTACGTCATCATTCCGTCCGTGAAGAAGCTCGCATTCAATATCCGCACAATAGACATCTCGTACACCCGTGCGCCGGATTGGATCAAGCTCCTTCCGGGATTCCAGCACGACATGCATTCTAGCTTCTGGTCTCTTGCACGCCTCGCCTTTCCAGAGACGCGCAATGAAATCTTGGCGAACCCGGCTGCTCATCCCACATTACCCACTCAGTCGGGCAACTCCCTCCCCCCAGACGATCAGATGCTCTGCTACGATATACTATACTACGTCGTCGGGGCCGTGGTGAGTCGCATGACCGTTGAATACGTATAATACTGAGTATGACCATGAAAGCCCTGGGAGTACGAGTTGGATCACAGCCCGATGTGGCGCTTCGTCGTTCAGCACTTCAAGTTCACGCAGCGTCTGGAAGACATCGCAGGCGCTTATTTGCGCCGTACATTCAATGTCCCAGATGGTCATGAGATCCCTCCGGTACGTCTTCCCGGCGCTTTCATGTCTATACTTCTCTGACGGCATGTAGTACATAACCGTGCACGCACGACGCGGCGACTTTGCTGATTGGTGCGGTGGCGTCTCTCGCGAGCAGTGCTTCCCGCCTCTTTCCGCCTTCGCGCAACGCGTCTTCGAAGTTCAGAACGAGCTCCGGAGCAGGCAGGGCATCGAGGTGACGAGAGTCATCATGACGGGCAACGAGAAGGATCCGAACTGGTGGAACTCCGTGCACGAACTTGGGTGGTTGAAGGTCGACCACGACTTGGAGCGCACGGTCGAACTCTACGGCAAATGGTTCGTATCCGGCTTTGTTGTGACCGCGTCTTGGCGGGCACGTTGCTGACGGTTGTGGGTCTCGGCCCCTGCAGGTATCCTGTTATCCTGGACGCAATCATCCAGTCTCGCGGTATCGGTTTTGTGGGTACGGATAGGTCGACGTTTTCGTCGCTTGCACGGCGACGAGTGGCCGAGTGGAACAACGGAGCGGTACGCACTGTAAAATGGGGGCGGCCAGAATCGGATCAGCACTAGATATTCAGTTCTTGTCGAATTAGTAGTATTCATCGCATCTGTACATGTACTTCGAGCGAGTAAGTAGATTTCTACGTAAGTTATATGTAGGGATTAGGGAGAGTATTGGGTCACTGGTCACTAGATACGTGTACTTACGAATTACTGCAATGTGCCGCTCGCTCCGACTCTGTTATTGCTCCTACTCGGAGTGGTAGTGACTGGCTATGGTACGCTGTAAGACAGCATGCAGGTGCACCATGACGATATGTCAGAGGGTACTCACTTGCAAACACACAACATCATGATGCTACGGTCCTGTTGTTACTTGCAATTGCTCTCCGACCTGCAACAAGCCTTCCAAGCTTCAGGCTTTGCAGACTCGTCGCCAAGGCCATCGATTCGATGAGCAAAGAGCACAGGATCATACACACGAGATCATACACACGCCGTCAAATGTGCCGACCAGTGGTCGCCATTCATTCACTGACGCACCGCACACGTACTTCACCGATACTGACTTTACCCGTTAATAACCGGCGTGCATTCAGCTGCTCGTAGCGATCCTGAGCTTGCGGATACGATTAGTATGACGAAACACAAGTGTCCTGTTGACACACGCAGTGCCCGAATACAATTGGATGCACCCAGCATCAATGAAAACCTGTTCTATAACAATCAAATGTCTGTCTCGAGCACACAACATCCATAGCTCCGTCCCTCCAAAGATAAGATGATCATGTGTGCTACATACGAGCATAAGTGGGCGCGAATGCCTTCCCCGACAGCAACATATCGACCCGCGATACAGCGGCGGGGCCATTCTGTACGTTGAGACCGCACAACAAGTTAGCAGAGCGGCCTACTGATGATGGTTCCATACTCACGAACCCCATGCAACGATACAAGCCAAGATGATGTAGGGCTGCAAGGATGTCAATCCGTGCTGCCTCGAGGACCGTCGGCCCCGGGGTGCGCATCCTCTCCGGTGGTATTCTTCTGCTCAGCCTGCATACTTTGATGATGTATCTCTTCCATGTCCTGCCTCCAGCTGACGAATTCTTGGAAGTCATGCACATTGCTTCAAGACACTCAGCTTTCCCTCGCAATTTGACGACTCTATAGTACTACGTACCTCAATATACCTCGTCCGCGCGAGTGTGGCATCTTCCGCTTGACGAGCCCGTCCAGCCGATCGTACTGTTCTTGTAGCGCCGCGGCTGAACCCATCCCAACAAACTCAGACCCCGTTGTCCAAGTATCTTTATCAGAATTAACGCCTATACAGACGCCGCGCGATGCAATAGTACCGGAGAAGCGCTTCTCCTGCAGTATACTGTCCAATCGCGCCAGAACACCATCCTGCTCCATTGTCGTCAGCATTCCGTCCAAGACATCGGTCATCTGGTCTGTCTGAAACGCCAACACAACGCACATAGCCTTGAAGTGTTTCGAGACGATGTGAGACAGGATATGCGGGATCCAGGACCATGCTACGAATGGGGGGTACAGGTAGATCTCCAAGCGCCTCAGATTGTCGTGATGTGAAAGGTTGTAATGTCGCTCTGTATACAGGAAACAATCAGCAAAGCGGCTCCAGAGAGAACTAAGCAGACTTTCCGACTGCAGCATCAATTGCACCATCAGGAACAGGAGAACTGGGATCAAAATGGAACTGAATCGTTTCTGCAGATGTGGAACTCGCGTCCAGCAAAGGCTGGCTTCTGCTGGCTACCGAGGATGGATCTAACTCGTCATCCACCGCAAGACCGAGATCGCGCACTCGAGAAGCCCGGCTGATCTGCACGCAGAGGTCTTCGACTGCTGGTGCAACCCATCGCACATCGAGATCCTCCAGATTTGCACAGTTCAGTGGGAGGGAGACCGGGGAGACGTGCTGTTTCTGCAAGCAGTCAACCTTGATGCACAATAAATCCCTAAGCCGCGGGAGTGCTAAAACGAGGTGTGATAGCTGGGTGACGTTCGACAAGGTGATATTGTGGATCTTTAGGGTGTCAATGGACCTGAACGCAACCAGGTAGCCGATGTCCTTTATTCGGAGCGAGCCGATGGTCCACTCGGCGTCTTCAATGATGATCCACCACAACTTCGGAGCCTTGCCCGCGAACATGGCGGCAAACGTCCCCAGGTGCCTGATCGGTCGACGCTTCCCGGGAGAACTACCCGATATAATGACCTGTTCAATGACCTCACGGAGGCGAGGTTTTGCACTGAGTGTCTTGGAGAGCGAGAGGACGTCCTTCCGGTCTCGTAGATAGACGCGTTGACGAAGATGGTACCACGTCAGGTAGTACCAGTCTTGGCATACGAGCGCGCAGGATGCGAGAGTGGACAAATATGGCTCGCCCTTTGTAATAAAATAACCCTTTTTCCATCCCACAGCTATGTGGTCGATGATGCGTTCACAGACCTCCACAGGAAGTCGCGGATCGAAGGTCCGTGAGAGGAGCCCTCGGACGTTGACGAAGCTGTCCTGTGATCCACATGTGTAAATTATGATACCCGCGACTGGACGGTGACGCTTACATCGACTCGACTTTGTCCATTCCGTTGACGTGGGATGTGCGCGATGGCGATGTGAACGCGCTGTCGCACCGATGACGACAACCACGCAGACCCTCGACGATGGAAACACGTAACTAATAGCAGCTTCTCAGATTGCGGCTCTCCAAGAACAAGCATAGTACGCTAACATACCACCTGATATCCGGTATGTATACTGGCTCAGTTACACGACAAGCCAAGATGCGCCGTCTTGGTCGTCGGTTCGCGCGGTGCTGGCGCCCGCTGATGGTCGCGACGCTAAAAGGAAAGCACGGTGTCATCAAAGATATTCGTTGGCGAAAGCAGAGTCGTACCTCGTGAGGACTTTCAATGGCTCTTGGTGTGCGCTGCAAAAACTCGAAGCTGGACGAGGGGGAGAGCGCAGGGAGAGCGAAGGCAATGATCAGTAATGTATATATGCATCGATATAACGTAGCGCTGACTCGCGGCGCGTATAGAAGCCACGAACTTGGACACACGAGGGTGCAGGTGGTTCTTTACCCTCAGTGGACACCGGCGTGAGATCGAGACTGTTCGCAGCTGATGCGAGGACAGCCCTCTACAGCTGAAGCCTCTGCAAAGTGATACTCACGTCACTACCATCTAGCGGCGATGCACGAGAAACGCATACAGAGGACTGCTCTGCTTGGATACAGTGCACCTCATTCTGGTGAGCGCGTGTGAGGCAGGCGTGTCTAGTAACCTTGAGCCTGTTCAGCGAAGGCTTATCGATCATCAAAGTGTAAGGACACAGACGTGGGATCGAGGCTGCGCCGAGCCATTAATGTCGTATTCTATCCGGGCCCAGTGCCAGTGAAGAGTGCTGCGCAGGCTCCAATTCGTTCGAGACGAGCGATAACTCGGCGCTGTGCGGCCGCGAGTCTAGCATGACACTGTTTCCTTGCATGACGAGTTGTATGCGGGCTCTCGTACTTGCCCAAGACCGGTCCCTCGAGCATCGAAAGGCCTCGAATTGACAGGGACAACGCCAACAGACGCGTTTCTGAAAGGTATAAATTAAACGTGCCGATGAACGGTCAAGGGACCGTCGCTGGTTTGCTGTGTTAGCTGGCAAGGCGGTGATCGTGATGACTCACTGGCAGTTACAGTAAGTAAGAGCGCGAAGAGGGAATATTATTATTTGACATGATACGAACTTTTGGGGGCTCGGGTGCCGCACGTCGCAATCGCCAGCGCGACATATTGTGCCGATCTTCCTCAGGCCCATAGAAGCATGCATGCACCTGTGCTATCGTTCAGTACATACTAGTCCATTAACAGCGAACATCTTGACTCTTGAGGCATAGCTCAAGCTCCACTCCGCTCTTCAAATCATGGCTGGATCAGGGAGGACATGCGCCGGAACGGCGACAAGTCAATAAAGCAGACGGTCAAACCAGAAAGCACGCACGGACACTGTCTATCGGAGGAGCGGTCATGGTCGGTGCCACTTGGGCGCTACTGTACTGCCACTTTTGGACGGCGCGTCTCGTCAAGTGGCAGGCTTCTCATACTTGATACTACTTGCTACTTACATCTTGCTAGCACACCTAAGAACTCCGAGATTCGCTGCACCACAGGCGCGAGATGTCTGGTACGACTGTTGCCCGCAAGCCAGCGGCACGTCTTCCCCGCCCTGCCGCTCGATATTGGAAAGGTAAAGCACCGAAAGGTGCCGGCGAGGCCTCCTCAGACGAATCCGACTACGACGAGGCCGCCGAGATCCAGGAGCCCGAGGAAGAGGCGATGTGCTCATCCAGGATATCACTGGAGAAGATGAGGAAGACGAGGGCCGCCTGGACGTAAGGCAAGCTCCGCAGAGGCTCAAGGCAGCGAAGGGGATCAATGTCGCGCTGCGGGACGTCAACATCTCTAAGGAAGGGCAGGTCATCGTTGCCGGAAAAGGGGAGTCGGGAAGAACACAGGTTGAGATAGAGGAGGGTGCGTCCAGATGGCTACGTTCCGTGACGGTAAACTGACATAGTAACAGAAGAGGAAGAGGAGGAAGAGGAGGAGGTAAAGGCGGCGGAAGAGGTGTGTTCAATCGTATCGTATGTCGTCTAACTAAACGTCCTCATCTAGTCCAGCGAGTACGAAACAGGATCCGAAGAGGAGTCTGAGGAGGAAAAGCCGAAGGTCCAGTTCCGACCTGTCTTCGTACCGAAGTGAGTGCGACGCACATCTAGAGATTCAGTGCAGTTTGACATTCTGCAGACGGGCTCGTGTAACAGTGGCGGAGAAGGAAGCTATGGCTGAAGATACAGAGGAAGCTATTCGAAAGAAGGAGGCAGAGGCAGAGGAGCGCAGGAAAGACAGCCACAATATGGTGGCCGAGAGCATCCGGCGGGAGCTTCTAGAGAGTACGCTCTCCCCTGATGCGTGACATTTCATTCATTGACTCTGCATAACATAGAGGAGAAGGAAGCTGAGGTCCCCGACGTTGATGACACCGACGGACTCGACTCAGCCGGCGAGTTCGAGGCATGGCGTCTCCGCGAGCTCGCGCGCATCAAGCGGGACAAAGAGGCAGCACTAGCGCGTGAGCTCGAACGCGAAGAGATCGAGCGTCGGAGAGCGTTGCCGGAGGAACAGAGGATGAAGGAGGACATGGAGCACGCGGATAAGAGCAGGAAGGAGAAGCCGAAGGGGCAGCAGAAGTTCTTGCAGAAGTACTGGCACAAGGGCGCGTTCCATCAGGTGCGTCCTCTCCCTCCCGCGCAGCTCCTCCACGTCTGTATTGACCCATTTATCAATGCAGGATGATGAGGTTCTCGTAAAGCACGACTACACGGAGGCGACCGAGTCGACCATGGACGTCTCGCTCCTCCCTAAGGTCATGCAGGTGAAGAACTTTGGCAAGCGCAGCCGCACGAAGTACACGCACTTGCTGGACCAGGACACCACCGTCGCGTCGGGCGGCTTTGGTGGTTCCGCACCTGTCAAGGCGGGCGGGACGACCATCGGCCCCGGGTCGGGCGCAGGCTGCTTCCTCTGCGGCGGGCCACACCTCAAGAAGGACTGTCCGCAGAACAATAATCTGCCGCCAAACAAGATTGGCACCGGTGCTAACGCGAGCATGGGTGGTGGTACGGCGGGCGGACGGCCATGGGGCGCGAGAGGCGATCGGGATGGGGAGAAGGAGAAGGGCTCGTGGAGGGAACGTGACCGGAATGTCGATGAGGATGGGCGGGATAGGCGGAGAAGTCGTGAGAAGAGCGGGGAGCGGAAAACAGGGCATGAGCGAGACATGGGGGGATCGATGAGCGGAGACAGGGATAGAGATCGGTATGACGGCCGAGACAGGGACAGGGACCGCAGACGGCAGCCATACTCGAGGTCACGATCTCCTGTGCGGAGAGAGGGATGGCGAGCCAGGGATGAGCCAAGACAGGATCGGAGACGTCGCTCACGGTCGGTGGACGGGGAGCACGACGCTAAGCGGAGGAGAGTGGATTGAGTCATGCGAGTGTACATTTTATTTGCTGTATCGTACTGTAGGTATAATGACATCGACGAAGCACAGGTGTGTTCAGTCGGTAGAGCGTACGACAGCGAGAGAGCGAGAGAGCAACATGACATCCCATAGGACACAATTCAGATAAACAACGTACTGTACCACGTCTTAGATTTTGCACTGTCAATGTCCGCTGGCGAGTGGGGGAAGCGGGCTACTAGTTCATCTTGACCATGAGGAGGTAGCGCAAGCGGATCTGTGACGTGTCGTACACGATATACTGAGCAGAAATGTTAATCAATGTTCGTCGAAGGAGAGGTGGAGCCTACTTCATTGTACTGTAGATAGCCCTGGATGTTCTGGACGTCTTTCCCAGGTCCCTTCGGCATATGACAGCCTTTGAGAGCATCGTTCTCTAAAGTGGCACCTGCGTCTTGCCACTCCCCGGGCTGAGTTCGCCCACAACCTTTAGTGCACCTGGAAGTGTGATCAGTCTGCTGTTCTAGAGGAACTGAACAGACAACGCCAACGCACCTCGCACCAGCCTTCTTGCAGTCCTGGTCGGCGTTGTAATTGGCATCAAACTGTTCGTAGAAAGGCTTCGCTGCAACTTCGCACAGGAGGAGGATACCCGTGTTATCACTCAGGCTAGGGGAAGCGAGTCAGATCGGGTTTCGGCGACGTAGCCATAGAGGAACATACTATGCATGGCAATAATTGGCGGACTAGGCGACGCTCAGTGGCATGGATCCCTGTAGACGGCTCTTCGACTTACCTTTGACATCATCTAGAAAACCCAATCAGATCATGCGTTCGATTCATTGCATGAAGTACTCACGTCGGCGAAGTAAACTCCCTTGCCAAACATGTAACCTTGCGATAGCGTCAGTACGCCCTCAGTACACCTATGCTACTTGGTTTAACACACCAGTGACGGGAGCTGAATGTGTGCAATCGTCAGAAAGTGAGATCCTTAATCAAACATGTCGCACTGTCTCACCTTCTGGAGGAGCAATCCGCAGACCTTGGCTGAGAATACCTGAGGGAGATAAATTTCATAATCGAGTCCATCACTGCGAGGAGAGGCAGCATACCTGCAAATTAGTTGAACGCGAACCATGCCAGAGCAGAAGACGCTCTCCGTCCGCAACCTTATCGTTCCCAGCCTTCATCCACGCCTCCGTCTCGTCTTGTCTACCATGACCATCAGCACCTCACGGAGTCAAAGCGTCACCTCGAGCTGAGGGCCTACCTCTCAACACGGAATGCATTCTGAACTTGCGCCTGGTAATGGCGGTGCGTCGCGCCGTGCGTATCGCGCGTGTACGCCTCGAGCGCACCGAACTCCTTGCTGCTCCGCGAGACCGGATCCATCTTGGAGAGATTGAGGGAGAGGAAGTTGTGGTCCAACGGGTTGAGAGGCTTGCCGCTCGCGTCTTTGGGGACCGTGGACGAGATCAGCTTCGAGGCTACTTCCTGTGCGAGAGTGAGTAGGCCCCGATGTTGTGAGGAATGCGGAATCGTGTACCATGTCTCCTAGCGCATCGACGAGGTCCAATTCCTGAGCGACAGAACGTCATCAATCTGTTGAGCAGAGAGGGCATCACTGACCTTTTTCAACAGAGGCAATGAGTCGATGGTAATCGGACGATTACGCCCAAATACATGCGGGATAATGCTAGCCAGGTTGTCAGCTACGCCGAGCGCAGAGTGAACATCATGCTCACGAGTAGTAGCGGCCAGTCAATTCTTGGACGGCAGAGCGGAAGCCACCATATTGCTTCGCTGTGTCACTATCCGGCTGCGAGATGACCTCTGAGAGGGTCTGAAACAGCGCCATTCAACATCGTAATCGCGAGCTTCTGGCTATAACATGACACCACGAACCTTCAGAGCGGCAAACCCGTTGAGAATGGTTGACTTGGCCAGTTTTCCTGGACCCAGCGGTCAGAAATTGGTGTAGATCTACTTGCGGAGAGCGTCTCACCAAGGGGCAGCTTGTTCGCGTCGTAATTCATCGAAGACAACGTAGCGTCGATGAGCCTTTAGATGCTCGGCATCAGCAAGCACCACTTTCCATAAGATGAAGGCTTACTTCGCGGAGAACATCAGTCTGCATAGTGCCTAGGAGAGAGATGTCAATTGCATGTCCACGGAGCATCCTTTCCGGCGTCACCTGGATTTCTTGCGGGAGAGTGGAGTCGGGGATTTTCTCCGGTTCCTCATCCTTTTTCGAGCTACCTTCCACTCTGTCTTCCTGTCCTTCGTCTTCGAAAATACGTTCTAAAGGCACGCTGAGCACACCCTGCGCAATTGCTAACCAAAGAGACGCGAAGAACCGACCTATCCACTGATATTTTCCTGTGGTTCACGTATGGATGAGCGTCCGGGCGAACGAGCTCGAGGCGACACCTACCCTTTTTCGCGACCATACCATGCCTCTGTTCCCAATTCACCGCGGCCTTCGCCTTGAACTGCGCCTTGAACGCGCTCACGGCAGCAGATGCGGACATGGCAGACTGAGCCGAACAATCGGTATTCGCTCAGACCGGCGGATGACCTGTGATGGACCCGTACCTTCTTCTGCTGCTGCCCGCTCTCGCCGACACGGCCCCAGCGCGTGAACAACGTGCAGTTTCCCTCGTTGCCGAGGGGGTGTAAGACCTGCAAGACGTAGAATCTGCGCAGCGGCGATGTGAGCGGTGTAGTCCTGAGGGAGGCCACACGAGGATCCTACTTGTTCGCATTCTTCCCGATGTCTGTCTGGTTCAGGGTCGCGTCCCAGATACCCTCCGGGGTCGACAGGACTTGATGCGTATCTGGGACCCCACGAGATGAGCTCACGTCGCACACCTCAAAAGTACACATTATACTCACCCACCCATCCCGAGGTAGGGTCGACCGGCGCAGCCCCGCGTTTCAGCACAGTCACCTTCGAAAACACACCAGAGTTAACCACACCCCACCTCCACTCGCATGGAACACGAGACGTACCATCTTTGCGGGGGGTCCGCCTTCTGCGAGGCGCCGCCGCCGTTCGTCTTCGCTTTCTTAGCCTCAGGCTCCTCGTCCTCCTCATCGTCCGACGCAGCCTCCCGCGCTTCGCACTCGCCTTCGCCTTCGCCTTCCCTTTCGACGCAGGGGCCGCTGGCGGAGCCGGCGCCGCTGCAGCAGACGTCGAAGCCTTAGACGTCGGAGCTTTCGTGCGCGTGCTAGAGCGCGTCGCGCGCGCCGACGCGGGTTTCGCGGCGTCGGACGCGTCTGTCGTCGCGGCTTTCTTCCTGGGGGCATGCTGGGCTGGACGGTGGGGAGGGGTGAAAGGGGCGCGGTTGACGCGTGGCCAAGGTTCAGCTATATAGCGCGACGCGCACGCGCCTCCTGATCGTCGGTGGCCCAAAGCGGTGCTCCGTCGGGCCCGACGTTCGGGTGCCCGGATATGGGAATTGGCGGGAGTCATCTGATGTGGGCGCGTCGTTGTATCGCTCCTCTCCCGCACGTCGGTGACTCGGCGTGCCCGACCCTCAGGCTGCCGCGTGCAATGCGCACGGCACCGTTCTATGGCTCCAAGGATCTGCACGTATCGCGTCGCCTGGGCCGTAAAGGATGCGTCAATTGGATGCTACATATTGCTACGGAAATACAAAACCACAATCTGGTCAATCCATTCCTACAATAAAGTCTTCGTATCCGTTCTGATTCATGCCAGTCTGAGTCAAGAACAAGCCATCGTTCATCAAACGCGTGAAACTCTCATCTCTTTTCGCAGTCTCAAGCCAAGGCAACGAAAGCGCCCACGCCGAGAGCGACAGCGGTGAACCCAAAGGCGACGATCTGGCTGGTGCTAAGTCCGCGCATTGCGATACCAGCCGAGCTGCTCGAAGACGAGCTCGAGCCCGACGCGCCCGACGCGAGCGTCGCCGTCTGCGAGTACCCAATCGGACGCGTCTCCGTCGTGCTCTGCGCCGCCTCAGACGTCGCCGACGCAACCCTATACGAAACCTCTCCGTCAGCAACCACTTCACTCAGAGGAACAGAATTAGGGAGGGACGTACGCGGAGCTGGCGGCGCTCATGTCCTCCTGGGTGTCCACTAGGACCTGGTCGATGATGTGGGCGACACCGTTGCTCAGGAGCACGTCCGGCTGGAGGATGCGGGCGGTGAGTGAGCCGATCTTGACGTACTGCCCGGTCGCGTTGATAGAGAACGAGAACGCCTGGCCCGCCGCGGAGGTGTAGCTCTTGCCGACCAGCTCCGGGGAGTACACCGATGTGCCATTGATGATCTACACGCAGAACGTCAGCACTGCATGGGGGTAATGCGACTCGATGGGGGACGTACGTGGTTGGCGAGGATAGTCTGTATCTGCGTCGCGTTCTGCTCGTACATCGTGATGTTCCCGCTGATCGCCTCAATCGCAGACGTGTTCGGCGCGAAGAGCGTGAAGCCCTGGAAGCCGCCGCCGATGATTTCCGCCACGGTCTCGTCCTTCGTCGTGTGGTCCGTGCCGTTGTAGAAGCTCTGCGTCACGTTCGACACCGTCGCGCTAAACGCGTCGAGGTTCGGCGCGTCCGCGGATACGGCGCCGCTGAAGTTCTCGGGCCACTCGAGCACGGAGGACACGACGTAGATGGTCACGTTGCCGTATGTCGTGGTGTTGGTCACAGTGGAGTCGTTCCTAAGCGCCACAGGTGAGAATTCGTGCTAGCATGGAAGGCGAGTGCACTGGCATTACCTCTGGTTCAGGACGTGGACGTGGCCGTCCGAACGAGTTGACCATGCGACGACTTGACTCCTGTTACCCTCGAGTTTGACGTACGTCGTGTCGTTCAGGAAGGTGCGTCCGACGGTCGTGTTCGGGTAAGTGGTGGACTGGCCGCTGAAGTTGCCGGACACGACATGGTAAGACAGCAGGTTGAACGGGTTGTCCGTCATGTTTGACGGCGCATTAGACACTGTCACGAAACCTCAGACCCGTCATCCGACTTCTGTAGGCGCCGAAACCACTCACCTGCCCCATCGTTGGGCGCGAACAACACGTAGGAGTCGCCGTTGGAGATGCTCTTCAGGAGGTACTGGCCCTGGCTGGTGCCGTTGAGAGACGAGGCAATATGCGTCAACGACGTGCAGCCTGCGTCCTCCAGGGTGCTCATGAGGCCGGCCAAGAACGTGGTGTTCTGTGCGACGACCGCGTTGGCCGCAGCGAGCAGCGCGAGTGGGAGGAGGTTGACCATCGTCCAAGTCGTGGTCGTCGTGCTGGTCGTGTACAGGGGGTCGTGGGCGAGTCGTGAGGAGCGGTGCAGCTGGCAGGACTGTTGACGGGCACCTTCTTATAGGGCGGCGGCGGGGCCGCCGCGTGCCCAGGCGATCCAACGCTGCTGCGTCCAGACCGGGAAATGCGATGACCGCATCTGTGCGTTGCCTCCGTCAACGGCCCCGCCTTCTGAAGACGTAGACACTTGCGCCTGACGTCAGTGCATTTCTCGCCACTGGGCCCGCGACGGGCCCGTCACTTGGGATGCCCGTTTCGGTCGCCGCGAAGGTGCACTCCGTTATGACCTGCTCTGGAGCGTCCCACTCGATCGTACATTGCAGGTGCAACAACTTCGAGGGAGACGGGTGGCCTGGGCGACGACGTGATTCAGAGGCGCCATGGCAAATTGCAATGGAGCCTGCTCACTTCGAGCTCACGCATACAGTGATACCTTGTTCGCATGCAAGCTGGGTGGGGCCTCTCCAGGAGCTGCAATAGAGACTTTTGGAAGGGAGACACAATTCTTCTACATTCGTCGTCGTCCCTGTGATGCTGAGCCCATGGGGGCCCCTCGGAGCCTTCGTCATGCCAGTGCCACGTGTGCGTCAAGGACTGGCGGATCGCCGCTGCCCAGTTTCAGAGACGAAGGCGGTGTTCATTCGAGGTGTGGATTTGCTGGCCATGTGCCTGCGTGCTTGAGAGCCACCTTGTACAGAGGACAGGACGGTGGCCGGGAGACGTTGAATCAGTACACCTTCTAAATAAGGAAGGACCCGCTGACGCCACCACGTCCTCGCCGGGTCGGACACTCCGACACCTTCACCTCCATCAGCAAGTCAAGCCCCTATGAAATGTCTTTTGGCGAGAAACAGCTGGGTCATGACGACGGTGCACTGAAACAGCACAGGACACCCAGCCGGTTGATCCTCCCGACAGGTACGCCTAACGAGACCCGGACATGCATGTCGTGAAGGTCGTCGCTCCTCGGCCTCAGCAGCTGAGCGGCCTTAATTTACGTATGAACAAATGCAGGCAATGGTAGGCGCCACTTTACCGGGTTCCCGCTGTCAGACAATGCACGTTTGATAGGCCTTACACCGACATGCGTGCGGCAAACCTGGTATCTGACGTGTCTTGCTCAGTTACGCGGCCTGTATCACATCCTCATGCACACGCTGACGATTGTGCTCAGCTACCCGGCCTGTATCATCCTGATGCACACGCTGACGATTGTCGCGGTTCTCAGACTCGGACGATAGATCAGCGTGTTGTTCTGGAGGTGCGTCGCCTTGGAAGAGCTGCCCTATCCTTCTCAGAAATGGTCTGAGGGGGTGCTATGATAGGTGAGACTAAGATACGTTGTTTCTACTGTACGATAACGCGTCGATCCCAACGGAATCAAGCACAGATCGACGTTCACCACACGCACGTCCTATCGCCGGTACTGCATCAACTAGGGGATATCCGCCTCCTCGACAATTGCAATATCGGTTCGCTTTCCTCCTAGTCCTACTCAGGCTGAACCTCCTACAATTTGTGATGTGTACCCATCCTTCTATCAAATTCGGGTCTTGCTACGTCTCAGATCAGACTCGGTGCGGCCGCCGCTATCCTCAGTAAGTACGCGTGCAGACTGTACCGTACCGCTTCTCCGCGCCACTCAGCCGACAAGTATAATAGGCTAGTACGAAGACCTCACGCGGCAGCGCACGGATGCAAATTCGATTCGTGCTGGCAATCACGCAATCACCACCCAAAGCTTCCGTCTGGTAACCACCGGATCGTCTCAGCGCGGTGACCGATCGCTGCGGTCGTCCCGCGCAACTCCGGACTCTCCGGACAGCAGCAACGGTGAGTCGGTGAGTACGGTACTGCGTTAGAAGCAGGATCATATCGACTGGTGGCCGCCGCAGCGGCTGTGAGTGTGGAATGCCATTACAGTCGTGCTTCCCACCTCGCCGACGATAGGGCGACAAGGGCCAATGCTTTAGGAAGCAGCATAGGCGTCCTGCTAGGCGACGAACTGGAAAACGCTACATCCACTGGGCGGTTCGAACCGAGGTACGAACTTCACCCAGAAATACTCCTTACGCGAGACAAGCTCTACCATTGGTCTCCCGCCAGTCCTCACAGCGACGGAAGGGAATGACGCGCTAGCGAATTTCATCTGGGAGGTGTGTGGCGCGACGACAAAGACAGGAAGAAATGCATCACAGATTGCAAGAGGTTCAGCCTGAGTGGGACTAGGAGGAAAGCGAACCGATATTGCAATTGTCGAGGAGGCGGATATCCCCCAGTTGAGATGAGGACGAATCGGCGGAGGAGCAGGACCTGACACCGCCCTCGCACCGCCTAAGTATCCATAACACTTGCACTGATAGACTGGCAACCGTCGCATGTACCAAAGAGGTAGTCCCGACTTGTGCGTTTGGTAGAAGACGACAGCGACACATCGATATCATGTCACATGTACCCCTCGCGGGTTCCCCTTCAAGTTCCTCGCGCTCTTTCTCTCCCTCGTAACAATGTGCATTGACCCATTGACACCACCCCTACTACTCTGAAGTTTCGGCCGACCACACGCGAGCGCAATATTATACGCGCGTCAGATCCCTAATAAGTACACACGAATTTCACCCAGGTACCAACGTACCCCGTCACCCGCCATCTATTATTTACATCCGACCGTTGACCGTGACACCGCTTACCCACATTGCCGCGAAGGGCGCAAACGAGAGTAACTCTTTTTGGCCAACAGTGGAGACTAACGACTAACTTACGCGAAGGGCTCATGCGTACGGTTGCAATCGCCCAGAGGAAGCACTTGTCGTGCGAGTCCGGATTTCCCGGAGTGCCGCATCAGGACCTGGACAACAGTCAACAGTGGGCGATTCTAGTGACGCGCGGGCTCGTCCGGTGCTGTGGAAGGTAGATATCGATCTACGCGAAGACTGGGACGATCGAAGCCGGTTGGTTTCGAAGACCCATCTGGGCAATCGGTGCTAGCAGCTCAGGTTGCGGACGACTGGTCTCTCGAGTCCGTGAGCTGCATGACCGCGGCGACGTGACGGAGGGCCTGCGCTGGCGAGTGCAGTGGACGCAACATGTGCGACGTGTGCCTGCGCCGGGGAGTCCCGTTGGGGGATGGTGGGCCGGGATTGGAAATGGCCGGCGCGTAAACGCGGCTGTTGGCGGACGGAGCCATTCTGGGAGGCGCGGAACGCCGGGCGGGTAGCGAGGGGCGGGGGGCAACTGCCGGGTCGCTCATTGATCGCCAGGGCGGCGGCCCCGACTCGCCCTTCCATCCCAGCCTGAGCCCTCCCAATTCGCTCCCGCTGCGGCGCCGCGCCGCTCCTCCTTTTGTGTGGTGCCGCGAGCGTGAACTCTATCATGACCTGGGCCAATGGCCGCCTGCTCCCCGCGCGATCGCCCGCCCCCAATCTCGCTTCGCCTGCGCTCGATCGCGCCGGCCCTGTCTGCCTATGCTGGCCTATGCTCATAAGGGCCAGGGCCCGCTCCCCCTGCCTCCCCCGCAGACCTCGCCAGCCACCCACTTTCTCTTCCCGGTAAGTCTCCCCCGCGTCGCCTCCCAGTGAAGCGCCGCCGCACAGAGACCGGCCAGCCAGCGCACGGTTTCATTGACACATTGCGTGCCCCCTCGCCCCGTTCATGTCAGAGTCTCTCCGCGTTCGGACTCGCTAACACCGATATAGCAGACTCCCGGATGCTTATGACCCGCAGGATATGAGGGTCTAAGCCGCGTACTCCCACTGCGCTCCCACCTCCTATGGACATTCCGAGCATCACCTCAGAGACCATGGCCTCGCTCGTGCGACTCATAGACACCCTCGCAAGGGTAAACGACGATGTTTCAGCTTTAAGGTTTGTCTGGACACTTCGCCCTCACCCCTACCCATGGCTCATACGTCCCTCCACAGCTTGCCTACGGTTTGTGGCTGCGGCTCCACTATTTCCATCCCAGGTCCATGACCGCTCACACAGCTCACACAGCTCGACTCCTTGCGAGGCCTTTTGCGTCGCGCAGAGAAGGAGGTCGGCGCGTCGAAGAACGCCTACCTCCCAGTAGTCTGCCTGCCCCCCGAGATCCTCCAGTACATCTTCCGCCTCGCCTCCATCCAGGACAAGGATGCCGCCCACCCGCATGCCGGCAACGCGACCGCGACGGGCGACATCTGGAGCGTCGTAGAACCTGTCCCCGCGAAGGTGGCCACCATCGTCAAAGTGTGCCGTCGCTGGCGTTCTGTCGCCTTCGCAGACTTGGCCCTCTGGAGCCTGATCACTGACCGGCGAGACCGCCGCCCGCTCGCGGTCTCACGCCAGTCCAGCAGCACGCCCCTGGAGCTCCGGCTCCTCGCCTCGCCCTCGCCCGCGCTTCGCGGTCTCCTCCAGTCCGACGGTCACCGCGTCAAGTCGATCGAGTGGGACAAGGCCAACGCGCGCACAAGCGACCTCGACATCCTCGCGTCGCCCGCGTGTCAATGTCGCCTCGAGAAGCTGGTGCTCGGCATGAACCGCCACCTGCCCGCGCTCGACACGGACTGCCTCACGGCGCGCTTCGCGACGCAGGCGCAGTCCTTGCGGCAGCTCACCCTCCGCGACTGCAGCGTCCTGCCCGAGAACGAGTTCCCCGCGCTGACAAGCCTCCACCTCGACGGCTGCCCCGGGCCGGACGCGTGCCACGGCGTCATGGGCATGCTCGCGCGCGCGCCCCGCCTCACCGACCTCGTCCTCAGCCGCCTCCGCATGTCCGGCGCGCCCCCGCGCGTCGCGCTGCCGTGCCTCCGCAGGCTCGTCTGCGCCGACATGGCGAGTGCCGACGTCGCGCGCTTCCTCGCGCACGTGGACCTGCCCGACGACGCCTCCATCCGGCTGCACGCGAGCCCCGCCGCGGCGCCCGACGGCACCGCCGCGCTCTTCGCCGCGCTCGCGCGCACGCCCGCGCTGCGCGACGCGACGGAGATGCTCGTCTCCGGCGCGCGCGACATCCTCGTCGCGGGCCCGCGCGCAGCCGTGTGCTTCGTGCAGCCGCCCCGCGGCGCGCGGCGCACGGCCCCCGCGTGGGACGCGCACGCCGTCCTGCGGCACGTCCTCGCCGCGACGCACGTGCGCACGCTATGGCTCCTCGGCGAGGGCGTCGGCGGCACGGGCGTCCCCGCGCTCCCCGCGTCGCTCGACACCGTCGTCGTGCACGACGTCGGGCTCGCCGTCGCCCTCGGCGCGCTCGCGCGGGGCGCGCCGCCCGCGCGCCCGCGCACCGTGCACGTCCTGATGACGCGCTTCATGGCCGCGGGCGTCGTCCTGTCCAAGCTCGCGCAGCACGCGGATGTCGCGCACGTCGTCGTGGGGTACCTGCCCTCGTACAAGGGGGATAGGGCGCGCCCGGCCGGGTTCGACGGCAGGTTTGCGTCGCTGCGGTTCGAGGCGCTTGCGGCGGAGCCGAGGGTGGCCCTCCCGGAGGTGTGCTCCGCGCGCGCGCACTGTCTGTGGCCCGTGTGGGTCGAGTGATCGGGCTCGCCGAGGCGGTGCGCGATTATAAGCGTGGTGAGGCGGTGTTGGACTTTATAGAGTCTGTGGTATGTGGTATGGACGCTTTTTCTTTCCCTTCCCCTCCCTTCCGGCAATGATTCGATGCTCGCATCGGCAGTTACGTCCTTACGCTATGCTTTCCCGCTCGTTGTTGTGGTACAGTACGTTTTCCGGGTTTTCGCTCGCTTGTAAGTTGTCGGCGCCCCTTAGTTGGTATGCATATCCGTACATAGAGATCGACCAGTGTTCCTAGGCCCCCCCCCTCGTATCGTTCGTTGCTTAATTCTGTAGATGTCGCTCGTTGCACATGGGTTCAGAACCGTTATTCTGGCTTTTCCTTATGGGATTGGGTGTGGGCGTGTCGCCCCCCAGCTTGAGTCACGTTGCTTTCGCGGTGTACGTGGGCTGCGGCAGGTGGATAGCGTGAGGTCTGCTTCTCTCGGAATGCGATTGCAATGGGAGGGATATATCATGCAACATTGCTCAGCACAGGACTGCTTCCTGTCCTGGCAGCGCTCTCAGTGGTGGCATTCTGCGACCCTTTCTCGGACCCAGCTGGATGCACCCGTCATCTTTTCCTTACTGTATCCTTGTCCTTGCCCCTGTCACCATTGGACGGCGCGTGGATCGTGGTTACGCCAGACACGGGTGCGAATGCGAGTGCTGGTAGGCCATGTATACTTTGCGTGTTCCGGTATGTCTTCAGGCCTTTGTCGGACGTTGGTGGAGGTGTGTCGCTTCCCTGTCCTGCTTCGCTATCCACAGTTCCGAACTCACGGTCGCGGCTGGCAGTTGGACCCTGACCAAACCAATCCCAATGTTGAATGGGGCGCAGTAAGTCACTGTATACATAGTATCGTAAGCACGCTTGTGGCGCTGACGAGCCTTCGATTTTGCAGGGTATCACTTGAACACGGGTACCAATCGATGAACAGACTTGTACAAACAGCTCATATGTTCGTCGATGACCTTGGCAAGAACTTGGGGTGCACACTGCATCACATTTCGCAAACGTCAGCCTGACTTGGCCCGAGTCCGAGTCGGCAGCAGAGCATGTCCGGGCATCTCCAATTGGCAGTCATTGTATATTGGCAGCGTAGAGCTCAGACTCGGAATATCATATATACAGGCTCAGTGCACCGTCGACGCGGCGATCGAGCCTGTTCCTCTCTGCTACCGTGACGGTATGTATCAACCTCCTACGTGCGATGATTCAAAAAGACTAACCTCGAGTGTCTCAAATCGGAACTGCAAGATGTCTGGCCGGACGCTGTACCCTATTTTCGCTCAGACTCAGGGTTTTTCGAGCTCTACCTTCAAACGGCCTCCGATGGATGGCTCCCTCACGCTGCCTGAGTTATATGAATGGCACGCAGAGCATAGTCCGCAACAGCGCGTGTTCGTCTATTCCAAGGACGACGGTGCTGTACAGGCTCTGTATTGGCCCGAAGCTGTTAGAGCCATGCATGTCGGTGCTCAGAAGATAAGGACACGTACGGATTGGACGCCTGACATGCAGGGACATTCTGTAGTTGGCATATTGTCATCATCAGGTGCGCCCACGTCGAGAATCTCTCTCGTGTCGATATACTCATGCGGTTCTGCAGACAGTATCCCGTACATGGTTACCATCATGAGCATCATCCGCGCTGGCTTCGTCGTTTTCCCCATCTCGCCCCGCAACTCGGCCGCTGCCGTCGCGCACCTCATCAGCAAGACGAGCGTGCAGCATGTTCTCGTGAGCAGCGAACAGGGCATCACGGACCTCATGCACAGCGCGCTTGAAATTATCAAGACTCAGCAGCCGAGCGTTCCTCTTCCGCGCGTCTCGCCCATGTTCGTCTTCGGGGAACTCTTCGCTCCGCTGGCGGAGGAGGTCGACGACCTCCCGTATGTGCCTCATGGATCTGATACACCAGCGCTGATCATGCACTCATCTGGTGCGTTTTGTCCAACTCCATCCGTTATCTTGTCTGATCTCAGAGTAGGATCGACGGCATTCCCGAAGCCAATCCCCTTCTCGCATCGACGCATCCTCGACGCCTGCATCATCCCCTACTTTGGGGAACGCGACCTCGCGGACAAAGTGTTTTCGATACACGTCGTGCCTCTGTTCCATACCTTGGGAATCGCTGTAATGTGCTGGGTTGTGAGTCGATCCCTTGGCTGTGGCTGAGTCCTTAGTTGGCACACTGACTTCGGTGCAGGCATCGTGCGGCATTGTTTTGAGCGCGTTCGAACCGAGATCGCCAGCGCCCGTTCCGAATCCCGATATACATTTCCTGGCTGCGAAGGCTACTGAGAGTGACATAATATTCTCTGTTCCGTCGATTCTAGAGGTACGTCTCCGTCGATCCAACAAAGTCATAGCGTCATGGGATATCCATAGGCTTGGTCGCTTAGGGCAGAGTGTGTAGAATGGCTGGCTAGCCGAGACGGTGCTGTACGTTGCCCTTTACACTTGTATCCGCGTAGCGAACTGAAGACTCGGAGGTGCTCAGATCTTCGGAGGAGGTCCTTTGAACAAACAGATCGGCGATTATATGACATCACAAGGCGTGTCTATATTCATCCTCTATGGAACGTGAGTGTGCTCTCTGTTGATTATCTCCTACTTGTTCACTTGACGATCGTCTTTAGCACAGAAAGTCTGGTTCTCACACCCATCATGCCAGGTACGTTGAATAGCAGACTGGTGTGGTATGAGGATTGACTCACGACTTTATTCAGCCAAGGTGGGGTATGACTGGGACTACTTCCAGATTGCACCCTTCCTCGATGTCAAGATGGAGCTGTTTGGCGACAATACATACGAGCTCATCGTGCTGGTCAGTACACTGTCTGTCTTTTAGTACCACAACGTACGCGTGCACTGACGGCTATGCTTTTAGGCGAATGAGTTCTGCGCACCCAGCGTCATCAACATGCAGGTCGATGGTCGGGACGCCTACAACACCTCAGACCTGGTCGTCCAGCATCCAACTAAACCCGGGCATTGGAAAGTATATGGACGAAGCGACGATCAGATCATGCATAACACGGGTGAGAAGGTAAAGCTACATCGGTTATACATACATCCAGATTTGAAGCTAACAGATCACCGCCTCGTTAGACGAATCCTGGACCCCTCGGTAGATCAATTCTAATGCGATTTCTGCGACTATGACTTACGCACGTCTTCCGCAGAGAGCATGCTCAATCAGGACCCACATGTCTATTCAAGTGTCATGTTCGGCCGTGGTCACTTCCAAGCTGGAGTCATTGTCGACCCGACCCGAAGCCTGAATTCAGGTTCGACCCCTCTGACCAAGACAAGCTGGCGGAGTACCGTAACATGATCTGGTAAGCCAAGTCTACCTCTCATTCGGGGGGTCTTTGTAACAGTTACCGACAGGCCTACCGTGGAGAAGATGAACACATTTGCGCCCCAGCACTCATGGCTCTTCAAAGAGGTACGCCTCGGCACACGTAGTCTATACCGTACACGTACTGATGCGTTGGGGTGTACTCAGATGATCATTGTAGCGCACCCGTCGAAGCCATTCACGTACACTGCGAAGGGAACAGCGCGTCGCCAAGCCATGATCAACGATTACGATGAGGAGATAGAGAAGTTGTATCGCGCGGTTGAGGAGACGGCCCAGTCAAGCATCCCGCCGCCTGAACAGTGGGATTTCAAGACTACCACGGACTTCGTCCGTGCAGTAGTGGGAAAGGTCTTGTTGCATCCCGTGAAGGACGACGATGACCTCTTCGAACATGGCTGTGACAGGTATGAACAACTTGAAGCACACGTGTCGAGAATCGAACGGACTGATGACCCATGCGCTCGCAGTCTACAAGCTACCTGGATCAGGAACTCGCTTCTCCGTGCCATCAAGGATTCTGCGCACCTGGACACGCGTGGCATCAGGAACTTTGTCTACGATCATCCCTCAGTCTCTCGTCTCGCTGCCTACATCTCAAACCTTGTCGCGGGGACAGAAGCTCACTTATCCGCAGACGTACACGTAAGCGCAATGCGCGCGATGGTCGACCAATACACCAAAGACCTCCCATCCCATTCAGGAGAATTGTCGCGCCCGAGTTCGGGTGGGGATGTCATACTCGTGACGGGCACGACTGGCAGTCTAGGCTGCGCTCTGCTCGCAAAATTGGTTTTGGACAGTGGAGTTATAAAAGTGTACGCTCTGAACAGGATAGCAAAGAGCGGGGAGAGCCTTCTGCAACGGCAGAAGATAGCGTTAGCCGAGCGAAGGATCGACGTAGACCTTGACGAGGGTAAGGTGGTTCTTCTCAAAGGGGATCTCATCGCCCCGCGGTTCGGGATCGAGCGCAGTATCTATAACGAGGTGAGTCCAACCATCCTGCGTTGGTCACTTGACTCAGTTCTCGTGAAAGATGAGAGATTCCGTCACGCACATCATCCACAATGGTGAGTTGTAGGACACTACTGTGACTCTAAATGCAATGCTGAACTTGACTGTAGCATGGCGCGTGGATTTCAACCTTGCCCTAGCATCGTTCGAGAACAACGTGAAGGGATTGCGCAGCCTTATCGACTTCGCCTTGTCTTCTCCTTTCACTCACCTGCCGCGACTGATTTTCGTCAGCAGCATTGGTGTATTCTCCAGTACGTATGTTCAGAAACTACCACCTCGTTCTCATTCACAGGCATGAGACAGACATTCCCGTCAGCGAGGTGCATGCCGAAACCAGGATCGCGCCCGAAGTTGCAGTGGGTACCGGCTATGGCGAGTCCAAGTGGGTCTCGGAGGATGTCTTGCACCATGCGAGTGAACGAACGCCCTTAACGACGGTCATCGTACGCGTGGGCCAGATCTCTGGAGGTGTAGATGGTGCCTGGAATGCCACAGAGTGGTTCCCAGTACTCGTGCAAAGCGCGGAGAAGCTCAGGTGTTTCCCTGAGGATCACAGGGTACGTCTGTCATGGCTTTGGGAACGACGTTAGTTGATCGGAAGCACGGCGCAGGCGGTAGATTGGATCCAGCTCGACGTCGTCGCAGCTGCAGTAAGCGACTTTAGGAGGGTGTCTGATTCGGGCATCGTCCATCTCGTTCACCCTCGACCCATACCTTGGAGGACAATCGCGTCTGCGATCTCGCGGCAGCTCTCGGTGCCGCTTGTTTCATACGACCAATGGATAGCGACGCTGCGGCAAGCAGGACATACTGATCGTGACGCCGACGTCCCCCACGACGATTCTGAGGTCAAGCTCCTGCGCATGCTGCCCGCTCTCCGACTCCTTTCATGGTTCGAATCATTGCGTACTGCGACCGGTACTTTGGCAATGGGCTTCCCCGCACTGGAATCAAAGCATGCCGTCGCTACATCGGCAACCTTAGCGGATCCTAGATTAAGGCAACTAGACGAGGAGGATGTGGGACGTTGGATTGAGTATTGGAGAAGAATTGCATTGTTGTCAAGCATATGAATATGCTGAAATTTTGATTTGTGACGTTACTCATCGATGGTACATAGTCCGCTGTATGGTGCGATTGCGTCTGTAATATACTTGCTCGAGTTGTAGCGCGTTCGCCGTCGGACAGCGTCGCCGGGCGATGCGAGACGGAGTTGTACAGCGGAACGCCGAAGCCGCAGGACCGCAACGGTGTCGTTAATCGCTGGTAAAAATCGTACGGAAACCGGGAACGCACCGTACCGACTTTGTGGATGTCCACGACGGCGACAGAGCGCGAGCGGCGAGACCTGGCCTGCGTACTCCCGGAGGGAGACGCTCTTCGTATTCCGGTTTACAACACTCGTGCACGGGGCCTTGGAGAGGATCAGTAGCTGTCCGGGAACGCTTACGTCACGGTACCACGGCCGAAGATCCTCGCTGTTACTGTGCAAGTTGCGCCGGTTTCCTGGCTCGCATATATATATATGGGCTACGATCTCGACACCGTAGCAGAGCGCGTGTGATCAAACCTGCATCGGTGCGACCGAATCTCTTTCTGTACCGCTGCCTGTCATACTACATCTGATTCTCTCTGACGACGTGCAGGGGCTCCGTAGGTCTATCGGTCAGGCATTGAGGTAGCCTTCGCCGCTGAGAGGCGCAGTGGCCGCCCAAAACAACCGTTGCACCTTGATCCCAGTGACGAGGTTAGTAGGGATCATACGCACTACGCAGCAAGACACTGCGATTTCAGTCAAAAATATGGCACGCCATTATCAGCGAGACAACTTGAGAGCCTCCGTATGAAGAGTGAGTAGAGTACTTCGAATTCAATACATTCACCGTCATTAGATACTCATCAGAACGTATTCGCCTAGTTGTTGTTAGCCCTCTTTCATCGGCGACGCCAGAACGTAGGAGACGTACTCTGGTAACGAAACCATCGCGACGTCGTAGCTCCTACGCAGGGCTCCTGTTACCACTAGCCGCATGAGCATCTAAATCAACTCTATCATGAGCAGCCAGCTCTTTCGATCAAGTTAACACATACTTCGACGACTGGTGAGTACTACACCTGGGACGAATATGTTTCGATTTCCGGCCAGTACGCGGAAGGTAGTGCAGGAAGATCTGATTGGTCGGGCCATGAGGTCTTCATTCCCGGCACTCTCTCGTAGTCCGCGTACTCCACCGAGTCGAAGAGGTAGTCTTCGCTTTGCTGATACCACCTCTCATGCCTGTAGTCCGAGAGATACCCAATAGTGACGCAGGAGAATTGCAGCCGTTCCCGTATTGTGACGAGCTTGGCCATGGTCGCCTCGACAAGTGGATCTCTGTGTGACAGGAGGACGACGATCCGGGATAGCCGTGGGCATAGGCCTTGCTGCATGCGCACAAGCCCGTCGCCGTCGAGCGCTTTGGCGATGTCTGGCAGACTGCGACCAAAGATCGTCAGTCGTTCCAGCGCTGATAGCTCCGGAAGGATAGAAGACCAAACCCATGAGGCCCACGGAGGGGGCGGGCTGCCACCAATAACACCGAACTGGAGGGCCTCGAAGTATCGCAGATGTTGTATTTGAGATAGGTCGATGATGTTGGCGAAGCGATAGCCCTGATGCGCGGGGACGATGGATTTTCTTGTCAAAATGATCCCGCAATGTTGACTGGCGGCGATGATCGAGAATTGGAGCCTACCGACTTCTCGGTATGAATACGGGGTGAGGTGAAACCTGAGCTGCATGGTGGTAGGGCTGAGATCAAATGGAAGCAGAATCTCTGGTGTCCAGCGCTCAAACGTCGCAGATTCGTTGTTCACCAAAACAACAGTTTGCGGCGCTACAACCAACGCTGGGAAGAACGATACGATGCCATGGCTTCCGGTACCAGTGTTATGAAAACAGAGCCGTCGGAGGTTCCGGAGGTGAACCTTCCTCGCGCCACCCAGAACGACAACCTCTTGCTGCTCAGACAACATCCCTGATAGGACAAGGTCAACCAACTGAGGAGTGCCGCTGAGGAGGTCAAGAATAGTCGAGATTGGATGAGACCATGAGCTGTGGCCTATCAACAGTTGCGTCACAGTGATGAAACGGTTCTTCGGGGCCCAGGTAAGGCCGCACAACGACACACTCCGCAGATGGGGAGTCGAGTCGCCGAATAGCATGATGCGCATAGGCGTCTCGGGTCTCTCGGAGGCGCGGACTTCGTGACATGAAAGCGTCAAGTCTTCGAGAACTTCGCCCGAGAGGGCTAGGAGCCAGCCTTCTTTGGTGATACTGTCTTCGGTGCACTGTGACCACTCCAACGCTCTGCATCGCACGTTCGATGGTTCGAGAAGCACCTTGGGTACTCCGTGTCCGCGAAGGGAGATGTCCAGCGGCATGGCACGATGGCACCTGAGAACCTGTTCCTGTAGTGGAGAAGTACGCCAGATGACACAACTCCAAAGAGAGGGCGTCTGGACGCAGATATCATGCCAATAACGACAGACAGTGGCGAGCGTGGCCAGACGGCTGTAGTTCGTCTGCAGTCTGTGTACGCCAAGATAGTTAGGTGTACCTTTGGACTCGATCTTGGCTTGCGCGATGGTGAGATGGAAGATGTGGCGCCAGATGTCAGGTGGCAGGGCACTAGCGGGACATAGGTAGTTTTTGAGGGTTTTGAGCATGGTTTCCGCGCTTCCAAATTTGCCGGTCGGCTCGTGGAATTCTCCCCTGAGGTGCTTCAACTATACGACATGGTGTTCTCAATGCAATAACATAGGCACTTCATGATACCTACCTGGCTCATGCTGAAGGCGCAATCGATCCGTTAAAAGCTGACCATCATGGGTAGTTCAAGAGTTCACACACCTCAAGGAATGTCCGTTCAAAGAGGCTTCCACTTTCGCTGTAAGTCGTTTGAGGTCGTCGCAGAGGCGATTCAAAGTGCCATTGAGCTCGCCGAGGTCTGGGTTGGCGGTGGCAGACTCGGACATGGACTGAGAGGCTATCCTCTCTGTCTAGGAGTTCGTGAGCGATACGCCGATGGACCGACGTGTGCACTCACATCATGTTGTTGCATGTTCTGTAAAAGGCTTTTGTGTTCCTTTGCAAGCGGGGTGCTGTTCGAATCATCCGAGGAGGCCATATATGGACACTCGCCGCTGCTGTCGACCCGCGCCCGCCTTCGCCGGCATTTATCCGACGGGTCGACGCTCGTCAACAGCCTTCACCAAGTTGAACCAACCCGCTCGTTGTCTCCACCGCCCAGTGTGGCATGATGCATGTCTTCTATCATACCTCTGTGCATCGCGACCGTCAGAGGTGGACTGCTCGGTGCACTGTCCAGGAAGGCACCGACGCACTGGCCTTCGCGGCGAGGTCCCCGGCCGCCCGTCACGATCCTATCTCCTGCCAGGCCACCAACGCCCTCTCGCCTCGCGATCGCTCTGGCCAAACTCTCCGCGACAGTCCTAGCTACTGTGCCTTGTCACCGCGGATCTCTTGCTCACTCACGGCTGCCTTCCCGACACATCAACTGCAGAACGACTCGCAGGAAGAGTCAGGCTGGGCCTCCGTCTATCTCTTCGTCTTGACACCGGCTTACGACTCAGCTCGTCGTGCGCGTTCACGAGTAGTCACTCATGACGCAACCACCGTCAGGTCACGCTCATGAAAGCGACCCTCCTCCGGGCTAATGAGTACGGTGTTACGCTGTATGTCTATTCGTCCGTTGCGCGGGTAGTACCTGAAGGTAAGTACTGTACGGCTGTCTAACGCTCGTGAGCAATCGTCGTGAGCAGATACGTTATAATTGCCATACATGCCGGCTGACGCTAGCGCATCCGCAGTCCTAGTGCGCAAACCGCCCCTTAATAGTTCCATAAGTACGTCGCCCCTTCGTAGTGTCTGACTCGACTTAATGTATCGTATGCTTGCAGGACGCTTCCATCAGACACGGCTCGTAGGTCCATTCCTTGCTCGCACCTTGCATTGCCTCGCGGGGTCTTCCGAAAAATATCGGCCGCGAAACACCAGGAAACCTTTGTCCATATCGCTCCCTTCCTTCGTTCAATCCCGCTAGACCTTGTACTTGGTTCGTCATGAGTCGGCTCGTCAATGGACGTCCTTATTATTGACGCAATGGTTGCCAGGTGTTTCGGAGTGAACCCCTTCGTGGCGGACCGGACTTGCCAATATCATGGTCGCTGGCGGAGTAATACGGTGACGTTGTGACTGAATGAAATATTCGTCCTCGCACTGATGTGTTTGCTCATCAGGTTGCAAGTTTCGTCGCTACTGTATGTCATTTCGCAATGCCATCTCATCAAGCACAACACGATGTCACTCCCATCGTGCCGTGGCACGTTCCCACTTTGCCATGTTCATGATGAGAATTGGATCATCGCATCAGGACTCAGGAGCTCGTCTGACAACCGTGCCTCACCGCCGAACAACCTGCGCCGCTCGTCCCAGCTCGTGGACGGCGTCGCGATGACGATCAGTTTGCTCGTACAATGGTATGTTCGCTTCTCCGCACCACAAATTTATTCCATACCGCTGTTCTTCCGTGCGTGTAGCTCGACTAAGTACTATATCAGAGTTCTCTGCTCACCGTCATACAACCGCGAGTCCGAGTCAGCCCAGAGAGCTATATCATGGCAGGTGTAATCGCACGTCCCCGACACTGCCGACGACCGCACAACCCTCCTCAGCCCATTTCCGCGCGGGCTTCGGGTCAAGGGACTCCTGCGCGGCCTGCTCGCCCTCGAGACTCGCGCCTCCCGCGTACTTTGCGCGCGCAGGATGAGCGCTGAGCCCCGGACCTGTGACGCGGCGCGGAGGGAAGCCTGACCTCCTGCTCGACTCGAGTGGCGGATTAGGTGCTACTCGGGCTGGTAGCAACAGCGCACCACATCTGAGTCGGATGCGATGGGAAGTCACTGGCAGGCGTGTCGATGATGTTGATGCTCTGACCGTGAGTGCATGTCTGACTAGTCGGTGTCAGTTGAAGGGCACTAGTGCCATAGATGTACCACGCAGTAACAAAATGCGGTTGCAGTCCAGAACATGACACGCCCAAGCCAGCATGAGCGAGACAACTCGGGAGCCTCCTGTGTCTGAGGGTTAATGCATTCGACATTACTGGTGTAAGTTACAGGTTGAGCGTGAACGTTGAACGATTACGATTTATTTTTGGCCAGTATGCCTGAGGTAGTGCAGGGAGATCCGTCTGGTCAGGCCATGGGGTCTTCATCCCGGGCACTCCTTCGTATTTGACGTATTCCACCGAGTCAAGGAGGTCATCTTTGCCTTCAAGTTGCCAATCCTCCTCCTCCTCACACATATGATCCGGGAGATACCCAATCGTGACGTGGAAAAAATGCAGCCGTTCCTTTATTGCGACGAGTGGCCATGGTGCGGTCAACGGGGGATCATCGGACGACAAGAGGACGACGATCTGGGATAGCTGTGGACATAGGTGTGGCTGCACGCGCATGGGCCCATCGCGGTTGAGCGCTCTGGCGATGTCTGGTAGACTGCGACCAAAGATCGTCAGTCGTTCCAGCGCCGGTACCTCCGGAAGGATAGAGGACCACATCCATGATTGCCACAGGCCATCATCGTCGATGTGGCTCGGAGCCTCGAGGTATAGCAGATATTGCAATTGAGCCAGATGGAAGTTGCTGGCGAAGCGACCCGCAGGCGCGAGGAGTTCCTTTGTCACGATGACCCCGCCATGTTGACTGGCGGCGATGACCGACAGTTTTAATTGACCCAAAGTGCGGTGGGATAGTTGTCTGCGATAAAACCTGAGCTGCATCCTGGTAGGCCTCGTAAAGTCGAAGTCAGATCGAGATAACGTCTCTGGTATCCAGTGCCCATTCGCCTCGGAATCTCCAGTGCTGTTTAACAGGACGACGGCCTGAGGCGGCAAAACCAACTTCGAGAATAGAGATGCGATGCCATCCGAGTCGCTGTCAGGGTCGACTTCATGAAGGGAGAACCGCCGGAGATTAGTGAGGTGAACATTCCTCGCTCTGTCTACGCGAGCTTCCTCAGGCTCTCGCTGTTCGTTCAGCGTTCCCGATAGGATGAGATCCACTAATTGAGGTGTGCTGCTGAGGAGGTCCAGGATTGTCGAGACTGGATGGGACCAGAGGCAGTGACCTACGAGTAATCGTGTCACGGTGATGAAGTGGTTTGTTGGTACCCATGTGAGGCCACATAACGAGATGCTCCGTAGACGGGGGGTCGAATCGCCAAGTAACGTGGGGCCTATGGTACTACGACTTCAAAGTGCGTGCTAACGGCGCTTATAGTACTGATATGTATACAGCGACCCCGGATACCTGTACCTAGTGAGCGCTGTCAGTGTCACACATCGAAAACGCCGAGGCGCCTAGATGTCGTGACTAAATGGAATACCCTCCTCCTCCTCCTCTTGCATAGGACGCAATATAACTCACGTGAAATGTATAACAGAAGTACTGCAGCGTACAACTTCAAGTCGCACATCTGACTTCTGGGAAGTGCTCAATTGCAGAATTCACCTTCGTTTATATCGTTCTACGGCTACAATCTACTGTCAAGTCTCAAGTGACCCCATCAATCCGACCCCTTGCTATTTACACTCACAGCCACATCGTTCTTCACATCCTCGACCTCGTCACTATCCTCGTCGACGCTCACATTGGCGATGGGGCCCCTGAACCAATGCACCCCGCCGTACACTGGACAATAGTAGTATGCAAGACAAAGCGCAAGCCATCCCGCGAGGACGACGACCGTGTAATTCATGTCGGGCGCGTCGGGGGCGGGCGACGGGGGGAAGATGAGGATGGCAATGCTGAAGACCATCCAGAGCAGGGATACAACAGCCACGGGAAAGCCCTGGACATCAAGGCAGCAGGGTCAGACTGGGTGCAGAGATGACGAACGGGAGTGTGACTTACGAATCGGCCAAGCGTGAACGGGCCAGGCACCCACGCCCTTCCACCTGCGAATCTAGAGCATATCGGGATGATGTACGCGATGTAGAGCCCGACGACTCCCAAGGCAAATATTGCCGACGTGGCCGCGTCACCGGCGAAGGCCAGTAGCCCAAGCAACGCCGCAACGAATGCAGCGGCCCAAGCGCACGCGACCGGGGTCTGTGTGCGCGGATGAACGCGGTACAGCAAGCCGGAGAATGGGAGACCCCCATCTCTGGCGAAGGCAAATGTCTGCCGGGAAGACGCGAGGAGCTGTATGGCTGACAGTTCACGAGCTATTCTCAGCCCAGGGAATGTCAATACGCACCGAACTCGTGCCCATCATGAACCTGCATCGCACAGCTTAGGAGTCATGCCACAATAATGGCACAGCGGACAAACTCACTGTACAGCTACGACAATGGACCAGACGGCCAGCGTGCCCGTTTGGCCGAGACTGTTGTAAAGAATCTATCGCAGAAATCACAGGTCAGCTCAGGTCAGCTCCTGACATGCCACGGCCGTGCTGACCACCGCCATTGGTTGTCCAATAGGACTGTCCATGATGTTCTCAATATCGGTGCCCATGTAGAAGGCCAACACGACATTAATTGCTATCAGATATAGCTCGGGTCAAACCTTGCCATGATCATTCTCAAGGGAAGACGTACCCCAGCCCATGACCCCCGCCACAACTGTCGCACCAACGAGTCCTCGAGGAACTGACAGTCGTGCGTTCGACGCCTCCTCACTGATGTGCAGAGATGAATCAAAGCCGGCTGTGGTCATCGTGTAACACATCAGGCACTACCTTCGAGAAGTGAGATTGGCTTGGACTGACAGATTGTCCAAAGGGGCGCAAGGAAGCTGAGGACGAATGCGAAGCCATCGGGCCAGCCACTGTCTGTAATGCGTGGATCAGGTCCGCGATGAGTAACAGAACACGATGTTCATACAATTGACGAAACCCGTGAAGGCATATGTCGCGCTGTTCTTGAATTCAGCTGGTGTAGCTGCCGGGAGCGCGATGATGATAGCGAGACAGAGCCTGCGATCATGAGGTACGCCGATGGTCAGCTCCTTGCTCTATTCGAGGACAGTCGCTTACAATATGTTCAGAACAACGTATACTGTCTGGAGCTTAGCGACGATGGACGTTGCCAGAGAGGTGATTGCTGCGTGAAGGATCAGTATTAAGAGAAATACCGCGCTAATGAGGTGCACGGACACATGTAAGTCAGACATCCGCGGATCGGTGAATGAGACTCACTAGGTTTGTCCCGTCGTTGCAGACCACGTCTGTCCAGATCCGATGCTGACTGCTGCCTTTGTCGCATATACGCACAGATGAGTGACACTGATGTTGATAAGAGGTAGAACCCTTACCATGAGCTGAACAGCACATCCCCAATCAACGGACGAAACTCCAGCAATCAACCCGATGGTGTTCGAGTCTGTTGTCGTCCCTTGGAGTAAGTAATCTACACTTCTCACAAAATCAAGGTCGACTCACATCCGACGATCCATGAAAGCAGTCTCCGCCATCGGGGCGACGCGAACTTGAACGACCAGTAGTAGAGGCCACCGGACGTTGGCGCCGCGGAACCGAGTTCGCCGAGTGAAAGCGTGATCAAGAGGAGGAAGAAGCTGCAGATACCCCACTGAAAGCGCGACACGGCGTCAGCGACGTTCTATGGTTATCCGCACAGTAGAGATGGTAGACAATTGATATCACTTACGCCCCACACCATCGCCACTGGACCCCCGTACGGTAATGCATAAACAAAGACAGACCTAGAGGAAAGGTTAACGCGACTGTAAGGCTGTACCCTAAAGTGTTGTGACCGCACGCGATGGAGGGGAATAGGCCGAAGATGCTGAAGACAAGTCCGAAGACCTGCAAGGGCGAGAATGCCCGCTTGAACTCTTGTTTATACCCAAGTCGAGCAAGCTCGAGCGCATCCTCGTCGGCCTGTCTCTGTTTCCTAATCCAGAGTGAAGATGAGCTTCATGCCGTAATGTCGGCGTGAGGCGACAGCACGTACTGATCTTCCTTCTCCGTGATCCCCATCACTAGACAAAGTCGGAAGATGTGAGGGACGTTGAAGTGGAGGAGGAGGATGCTATCGCGGAAGCAAGTCGTGTCCAAGACAGTACATATGGACTCGATACGCACCACGATCCGTCACGAAGGTCACTTCTTATCGTCTCCCACTCCATTTGGCTGCTTCTTCCTGGGACTCCAGCTGTCCAGAATAAAACCGCCCGCGAGCATTAGCAGATAGAAGCCCGTCAGTAAGGTTGTGCCAGCTTGAGCGCGCTCGGGCCCTGAAGAAGTCACGGTTTGTGCCCTGCATCCTAGCACTGCGTATCATGCTATCATGACCGAAGCATCAGTTTGACGTCGAACTTGAGGCTCATTCGAGAGAACACTGTCATGTAGCGCACAGAGGCGAACCACCGTTGCGCCACCGGTACCTTGCCGGTACCTGTGATACGGTACGCAAGTTAAAGTAGCGCCCGTGACCGCTCACTAGTACTGTCCTGCAAGGAACGCAGTGCGGCTCAGGAACTCATCGTGCTGTACCGACATCGGTTCTGGTTGAGCTACATCGAACCTCGACATGATAATTTGAGTAAGCGGCTGTACTCGTCTGCAGTAAGTACCGGCGTCTCGGGAACCCTAGTATCATCTACGTACTTACTTACAATCCGAACTGAACGTGCCTCGAATCCGGCCTGTACTGTAGCATCATGTAACTTAGCTGGCTCATAATGACATGAATATCTAGCGCCATACTAGAAGAAGCAACGGAGTCAATCATGACACCGTCACCGCCTCAAAGTTTCTCGCCGTCGTCGATACTGCTCGTGCTCGTGTCCACTGCTCCCTTCGTAGGATCTTCGCTCTTTGCAATTGTTTCATCTTCCCCAATGTCAATATTAGCGATGGGCCCCTTGAACCAGTGGACTCCACCGTATCTGGGCAAGTAGTAGTATCCCAAGCAGAGCGCGAGCCATGCGGCGAGCACGACAACCGTGTAGTTCATGTCTGGGGCGTCGGGTGCAGGTGAAGTGGGGAATATGAGAATGGTGATGCCAAAAATCAGCCAGAGCAACGAAACAGCCGCTACGGGGAGGCCCTATGTACCCAGAAGCGAATAGATGGGAATTAATACGATGTGCAGTGCCGATGAATCCGACGTACCATTCTGCCGAGGTCGAAAGGGCCGGGAACCCACGCCTTTCTACCAGCAAACCGACATGCGATCGGGACCATATAGGCAATGTAGAGTCCCACAACGCCCAGTTCGAACAGAGCAGACGTGGCTGCATCACCGGCGAACGCCAACAGGCCGAGCAAAGCGGAGCTAAATGCGACGGCGAAGGCACATCTGATCGGCGTTTGGGTGCGAGGATTTACTCGGTAGAGGAACCCCGAAAAAGGTAGACCGCCATCACGGGCAAATGCGAACGTCTGGCGAGAAGAGGCAACAAGCTACACGTAACATGGTCAGCTCCGAATCGCTACATGCAGCGTCATGGCTTGAACTGAGACTCACAGAGCTCATGCCCACCATGTATCTGGACGGCATAAATCTCAGCCCTGCTGTGAAGACGCGAAGAGAGGGACGTACTGCACCACAACAACAATGGACCATATGGCTAGCATACCTTTCTGACCGAAACTGTTCAACAAAATCTGGGATACTAGGTCAAGCCCGTACCCATCACACGATAGCGTTCCGCACTCACAGCTGCCATCGGCTGTCCTATCGGGCTGTCCAGGAGGCCCTCAATATCCTGGCCCATGTTGAATGCCAGTACAACGTTGATTGCTGGTTCCACAGCGTCAGCGTCACTGGAGAAACGTACTACTACCACCACTCACCCCATCCCATCACACCTGCGAGGGCGGTTGCACCGACGAGTCCGAGAGGTACGGCGATTCGAGCATTGTTCGTCTCCTCACTGATATGGAGAGACGAGTCGAAGCCGGCTACGTAACTCGTAGGGTCAGCGTTAGCAGCTGTGGGATAATTGACGATAGGCTCGCACAGATCGTCCACAGCGGCGCGAGGAAACTTAGAATGAAGGCAAAACCGTTCGTCCATCCGCTGTCTGCAAAACCTTAGTGTCAGTGAGAAATAGAAACATTCGGTTATCAAACTCACAATTGACAAATCCTGTAAAAGCATAGCTCGCATTGTTCTTGAACTCCGCCGGCGTTGCGACCGGCAGCGCAACGATGATCGCCAAGCAAAGTCTAGACATACGCAACACCGTTTAGGATCTTTCATACTGCTGAAACAAACGAAGGGACTTACACAATGTTAAGAACGACGTAGATGGTCTGAAGGTGTGCGACAACCGAAGTGGTCAGTGAGGTAGTGGCAGCATGCAAGAATAGAAGGAGCAAGAAGACGGCGCTGAGAAACCATGTGTCAGTATAAGAGATCTCAACGTCAGATGCCACCCACTATGTCTGCCCTGTTGTTGCAGACCATGTTTGACCGGAACCAATGCTGACCGCCGCCTAGGGACGTGGTTAGCGCGATTAAATGTGAACCATATCGAAGTCTGAGCGACTTACCATCAACTGAACAGCACATCCCCATTCAGTAGATGCGACACCAGCAACGAGACCGATCGTGTTCGAATCTGTACAGGCCACAGATCCGCAGGATCATCAGCATCCGGTTGTGTGAATCCAGTGAAGGACCTACATCCGACGATCCACGAGATCAGTCTGCGCCATCGTGGTGATGCAAACTTGAACGACCAGTAATAAAGACCTCCCGAAGTAGGTGCAGCAGAACCAAGTTCGGCAAGCGACATAGTCACCAACAGAATGAAGAAGCTGCACACTCCCCACTGCAGGCGTATTGAGTCAATGCCTTACAATAATGATATCCACAGCTACTCACGCCCCAAACCATAGCTACAGGACCTCCGTTGGGAAGTGCATATACCAGAACTGATCTGCACAACGTGGAGATCGTGAGTCACCGGCACACGGCACACGTAGTGGCAAACGAGAAACGTACGAGATCGAGGAGAACAGCCCAAATATGCTGAACACGAGTGCAAATACGTGTATCGGAGAGAAAGCACGCTTGAACTCCTGCTTGTATCCAAGTCGCGCGAGCTCAAGCGCGTCCGCCGCTGCTTGATCCTGCTTCCTAGGGTGTGTTCGTAGTCAGATCCTCGCGCATCCGTTGTTCAAATGACCGTACATACTGCATCGTGTCACCGAGGAGTCAATATGGCCCAAGAACTGGCGGGGAAACACGAACGGGTTGGTGCGAGTCCACTATATATACCTAAGTGTATATATCTGCCGCGTCTTTTGAACTGAAATGACCGAGGCAATCAGCAAGCCGGTGTATCAGTGACGTTGAAGGATCAACACCGTGATTCACGCTGATTCGGAATCACCGGCCTCGCGTCTGCGTCTCCTGGAAGTGAGACCCCGGTGAAGTCTGAGTGCAAGAACTCTCCGGTGCGCCAACGTTGCATCAACGGTAGATAAGTAGAGTACAACCGTGTCCGAGTCTGGCAGGCGCGCGCTCGTAATCAGCTGCAACGCATAATACTAAGACTAGCGCACTATTAGTATGCAGCTGGGTAGGGTGTGACGAAGTGAGCATAGCATTACTGCCATGCAGAAGTTTGCACAGATAGTGGACGTTTGAACGTGTGAGCAATGGGTAACATGGTGGCAGCAGACCGAACGCGTCGAAATCGCAAGCGTCACGGTCTTGGCAGTGCTGGTCACGTATGGCTACGGTAACACGCATCATCACTGCGTACCGGTACAGCTGAGTTAGTAATACACATCCATAGTGCATACCTGCCTCGTAGGGACAAGTGAAGATCAGAGACGATGTAGTTCAATACCAGATCCGGCAGCTTCCTCAACAGCAGGGCCTAAGAGCGAGAGACAAAAGCCGCCGCGGCCACAGATGCCAGCTCTAAAAGCTACTCCACTTCTCCAGCAAATCTGCTCCACATCTCGAGTTGTCTCTTCCACTTGGGCAGAGGCCACGATGGCCAGAAGGAGTGTGGGTCGGCACTGCAAACAGGCGGCATCTCCATATGTGGCATTTCGGTATGGGACACGTACTCGACAGAATCGAAGAACGCGTCGAGTTCCGTTGCATAGACGCGTTCCTTCTTGAAACCTGGGAGATAACCAATTTTGACCTTGAACATGCGGCGAGGGAGGGAGCGCAGGATGGTAGTGAGTGGCCTGAGGATGGATACTGGGCTAGACGAACGCCCGTTGAGCAGGACGTGCACCGAAGACAGTCGCGGGCAAAGTGTGTCCTGGGCGAAAATCAATGATTGGCAAAACCGGCTGAAGGTCTTGTCGGACATCGTCAGAGACTCAAGTGCCGGCATGCGCCGCATGAGGCTGACCAAGTCTGATGAGGAGAAGCCAAGTTCGTCGTTTGAAAGCTCGATGATCCATGCCTCGCGGATCAGGGATGTATCGACTTGGGCCGGTATCCTAACAGAGGATGTGAGCCGTACAGGTCCTACGCTCGTGGTGATAGTCTCCTTCCACTCTGCGCCTGGCGGGACCACGATGTTCATGTTTTCACATAGAACACCTGAAGACGGATCGGCGACAATGCAATGGGTCTGGCGAGGGGTTACGTATCGCGAGGTGCCTGGGGCGGTGCGTGGCGTGGTGCGCAGAAGATAGATCTTGGACCACTGATCGGCGCGCGAGCCCCTCGATCTCTGGATGTCATCCAGTATAAGAGGATCTCGTAAGTCCGAGCCGCCGTACATCGAGACCGAGGTGCATGCGCCGAGTTCTATGCTTCTGATGATTGTACGAGATGGTTTGCTGCATGTGGACGACAACGTAAGTCGCTGCAGCCTTCCAAGACGAGGTTTAGGCCTATGAGTACCCTCGTCCTCGAAAGGGCAGTCCATCTTGTCCAATACCAAGTCGACAAGGTTGGGTGTCCCGCTGAGGAGCGAAGCGAGCGCAATCAACGGTCTTGACCAGTTGCAGTTGTGAAGATACAACTGTCTGAGGGTGCTGAACTTGTTCGCTGGGCGCCAGGTGATCTTGGATAGGTAAAGGCGGAAGAGACGCGGAGCGTCCCCTTGGAACAGCAAGAGCTGGGTATCACCGCCCGCTTGCTCCCGGTATGTCTGGTAACCCTGGGTGATGTCGGCGACCCGTAACACGGGCGCCGGGAAATCGAAATAGTCGAATACCTCGTTCGACCATCTGACGTGTGCGACGATCTCCCCGACACGAGAACCGTCGGACACGAGCTTGGATTTCAACCATGGGTCAAGCCCGCTGTCCAAGCCCATACTCACCCTCAGGTCGGCGCCAGTGGATCTTGCGAAAAACAGATCCCTCAATTGCGGAGGTGTGTCAAGGGTAAGGTCGCTCCACAGAAAGGGTGTTCGCAAGGAAAGCTCTCGCCAGTGACGGCAGACACGCGTCAAGCGAAGCGCGGGAGAGCTATTCCGCGTGTGCGAGAGCACATCTTCGGAAGACCACGCTCGTTCGAGCGCGTAGGGTTCATACGAGTCGCCGTAGTCGCGATACGCAACCACCCGCTCGATTATCATCTTGAATATAGCGGGTGGCAAACGATTGATCGCAACTCTCGAATTTGCAATGGATTTGAGCAGCCGACTGCAAGAAGCGAGGATCGTTATAGCGTTCGCCACCTTGACGACGCACCATCAGCAAACTGTGCTCGTTCAGATTCATTTTTCTATCATACCTCGTCATTGCTGAAGTAATGATACCTTGGTCAACAGCTATCACATCTCAAAAACGTCAAGGCTTACTCTAAGAGACGGTGTTCTTGTTCAACCTTGAGCGGTAAGGTTCCAATTAGGTCCCTTAGCGACGTCATCCTGGTGTGCATTCTGAGTAAGTCGAGTAGGGTAGCAATCAACAGGTTATCGTACCTGGTAGCCGTTCAGAATAGCTCAATCCAAGTTCGAGCACGGTCACAGTACATAGCCTGGTGTGCGGCGTGAGTCACAAAACAAGCGAGCGCTTGAGCGAAGATCGAGTCGTCATCTCCCAATATGGCAAGTTCCTACTTATTGAATCTAGTGTTCAGTCCTCCTTCGAATTCGAATCGCGTACTGACAATGAAGTTGAATATAACTGCATGGCTCAAATACATCCGACGACTCGAAATTTGGTGTCAAACCTGAAGTGGGCTCGACCTCGTTTGCCACGGCGGACCACTGGCAAGTTTTGCTGAGGCGCAATGTGGTCACCGCCGGTCCTATGTATCACGACATATAAGAAGCACGGCGATTGTGTACTGCTGCGAGTCGGGACATATATGGGTTGGGGGACGAAACAACGGGCGGCTGCGAATTTATCCCATCCGACGACGAGACAGCCCGGCTACTCTGTCAGAACGAAAGCTGCATGTCAGAGATGTCCCGGAGTTTGACAAGGAAAGCCCACTTTTCAATCTCCCTCGTCCAGCTGGACAGAGGCCATTGTGGCCAGAAGGAGTGCGGATCGACTGTGCAAGTGGGCGGCAAGTCCATGCGTGGCACTTGAGTGTATGAAACATACTCTACGGAGTCGAAATAGGCGTCGAACTCCGTCATAAAGACACGATCATTTTTGAAGCCCGGGAGGTAACCAATCGTCACGTTACGCACGTGGAGATCTTGGTCTGCAGCAAGTGATTCGAGGACTAAGGCTGGCGCAGATGAAGACCCGTAGAATAGGATATGCATCGAAGACAGCCGCTTGCAAGCATCGGGAGTCGGGGATAATGCCAGTGCCGCAGTGAAGAGGGAAAACGTTGGAGAGAGCATCGTTAGGCTCTCAACGTTGGCCAAGCGCCGCAAAAAATTCAACATATCCTCCGGGAAGAATCCTAAGTCGTCGTCGTCGTCCTTGTCGGGCTCGATGATCCAAGCGTCGCGAATCGAAGAGGTGTCGGCCTCCTGCGGAAACCCGAAGGCGTAATAATCCACTTCACCCAATCTGACACTGTTTTCGGAGACGTCGATTGACATGTTTTCGCAGAGAATGGCTGAGCTTGTACCCGCGAGGATACAGTGAGCTTTTCCCGCCCGCGCGAGATTGTGCTGGAGGTAGAACTTGTACGGTGCGTCATTGATCATGCCCTTCGATATGCGAATGTCGTCCAATATATGAGGATCTCGCGCAGCATGCGGGTCGCCATACATCGAGACAGACGTCTGCGACCCGAGCTGTACAATCTTGAGAACATTACGGATGGCTGTACTAGATGTCAACGTCAACGTGAGGCGTTCCAATTTTACTAGCCTGGCACGCGGGATATTGATGTCTGTGTCGTCGGCGACAACGTCCATTTGATGCAAGACCAAGTCAACAAGGTTGGGGGTGGCGCAGAGGAGCTGAGCGAGCGACCTCAATGGTTGCGACCATTTGCAGTTGCGGAGGTATAACTGGGCAAGGGAGCCAAACGCGTTTATCGGTCGCCATGTGATGTTCATTAAGAAGAGTCGGAAGAGACGTGGAGCATCTCCTCTGAACAGCAACAGCTCTGCGCTCCCAAGTTGCCGCCTGCGTGACTGCTCGACACTTGCAATTTGCAACATGGGCGCGGGGAAATCGACTAGGTCGACCACTTGACTTGCCCGCAGAGCCTGAGCACTGAGCTCCTTGACACGCCCGCAATCCGAGATGAGTTTGGACTTGAGCCACGGGGAGACATCGTAGGAGACGTTGACCGTCAGCTGTGCTCCGGCAGATCTCTCGAACAATAGATCCCGTAGTTCGATTGGGGCCGTCGGATCGAGGATCCTCCACAAGGACGGTGTCCGTAAAGCGAGACCTCGCCAGTATCGACAGACCTGTGTTGTGGCAGGTATCACGGAACTATAGTTCGAGGGGTCCAAGGACAAGTACTCAGAAGTCCAGGCTGGCTCAAAGGCCATCCTGAGCCACCGATGCACGACCACATGGTCGAATATCAACTTGAGAATCTCCGGTGGCAAGCAATTGACCGCCGCCCTAGAATTGACCAGAGACCTTAACTGCCGACTGCAAGATGCGAGAGCCGCATCAACATTTGCCACCTTGGTTCTGCACCGTGAGTGTCCTAATCTGGCACAGGGTCCGAGTCTGAATCAGCATACCTGAGTGTCACTGAGTAATAATGCCGTTAGAACGAGTACCACTTCCGAGTCCAGATGAGAGACTACGACTTCACCTCAAAAGAAAGCACTCCCGTTCAAACCTAAGTGGTAGGGGTTCAACCAGTTCCACCAGCGACGCCATCTGTTCTGCTTGTATGGAAAAATTGGGGAACGAGAAATGTGATGCAGAGCAGCGAAAGCCGTCTACAAATCGGACAGCTTGAGCTTGAGGACGGAGCGGCAGGGACAGACGAGCACCCTGTGCGCGGCTGTGCGATGTCCTAATATGGCAAGTCCCCACAAGGCCTGTACGCCCCGACTCAGACTAGACTTTATACTGACCTCTGATGAGGCGTCAACCAACCATGCTCTGAAGCTTCGAACGGCACACGGACTCTCATTCTACTATCTGAAAACCCTGCATTCCATCCGACGACTGCGACTTGAACTCTCATGGAAAGAACCACACCCAGGCGTACTCAGTCATCTGGTCACGGTGGTACTGGTGTTCGTGCCAGATGACTCCGATCTACTAAGCAGCCCACGAGGAGTGTATATATCGCGCGCACGATAGCGCTACTTCTCCGGCCCCCTTTTTGACTGTGATCATGGGTAAATTCTACGACTCGATCCCCCCTAACCTCATGAAATGGATCGAGGCTCAGCAGATGTTCTGGGTCGCCTCCGCGCCCCTCGGCGGAGAGGGGCATGTCAACCTCTCACCTAAAGGGCTCAAGGGGACATTGCATATTGCGAACGAGAGCCAGGTTTGGTATGAGGATATGACTGGAAGCGGTGCGTCCAATTGTGTCTACATCAGCTACGAAATCTGACATGCAATTGCTTAGGCAGCGAGACTATGGCACATCTTCGTGAGCCGGGTAATGGCCGGATGACGATCATGTTCTGCGCCTTCGAAGGTACTCCTAGAATCATGCGGTTATTCGGACACGGTACGTCGTGACTAGCGTTGTCGTTCCCGAGGCACTGACACTCCCAAAGGTCGCGTCCTCGAGTTCGGCACGCCCGAGTACGAAGAACTACTCCCGCCAGATGTCCGTCATCCCGGCTCGCGCTGCGTGGTTGTAGTCGATATCCACAAAGTCGGCACTGTGCGTGTGTCCACCTCGAGCTCTGCGTCCACTACTAACTCATCGTCCGTCAGTCTTGTGGTTTCGGCGTTCCTCAATATGCCTTCCTCGCCCATCGACCGACCTTGTACAATTGGTTGGCACAGCTAGAAACCACCGAGCAAGAACACGATGCCGCCGATGGCGCAGCCGATCCCTCATCCGAGCCGCGAGTCGCCGAGAAGGGGCTGAAGGCATACTGGAGAAAGGAGAACTTGAAGAGCATGGACGGCCTGCCAGCCTTGCAGGCCGCGCACATCAGCCGAACAACACCGACACACGCGCCCCCTCGCGGAGAATGGGGTAAGGAAGGCAATGCATTGCACCATGCAGTAAGGAAGGATGCTGGAAACGGGGCAGCCCGGCCTTCTCTGGCGCTGCAGAAGCCGAAGGCCGTCTTCGGTGGTATGGATGCCGCTGAGGTGACCAGGCTTGTGATCGCCTTCTCGCTGGGAGTGGCTATTACCGCCGTTTACATTCAGATGGTTGGCGGTCCGTGCTGATTGCATGATGATGTAGTTTGGAAATTCTGGTTGGGTTGACATTCGTCGCTGTTGTTTGTACTTTAGTCCCTCTGTTGTATCTGTTGTATGAACACATGTCGCATCTGTAACTGCGGCAGCTGTGCCGTATGTACCACTGTGAGAAACACCGTCGGTAAGTCTGCACTCGTGGGTTCTCATTGGACTAGCTGACGTTCCACCTGCATTGACCTTTTCGCAGTGACCATAAAGGACTCGACAAAAGCTGCGAGCTTGCATCTTTGACCAAGATCACTGCATAGCAGCATTACGCAAGAGTCTGTCTTGATGGGCTTTAGGCCTTAACAACGAGGTGAGTTGGTCATGAGTTATTCAACGCAGCCCTTTAAGTTGCTTGATGTTTGAATTGATATACGTCGATGACATACTCTTATGGCTAGTCTGGTTCACATCAATTCCGAGAACCCGTGCCGTCGCACTCCGCTCTGCATTTATCAAGTCAACGTCTTCAACGATGCCGCGATTCGTACGCAGTCGACGCTTCGACTGCCATCAAATTGTGGCTTTTGTGCCGCCTTCCGCGGTGACCCAGGGCCGCAGATAGCACAGCCCCTACCGTAGTAGTCACATGAGCGCGATCGTGCCGTTGTTGCTCGGTGCGTCACCGTGCCGAGTGCATACATGCTTACGTGTTCTGATGTGTCTGTGGTGTCTCTCAAGGCTATACGTAATAGGCAACTCCGAGGTTGCCTAGTGCAATGTATTATGTCCGTCGATCGCAGTTGATCGCCTTCGAAATGCGTCGTGATATATAAGCCACGGGAGACTCCCTGTGATCCCCCAGTGCTTGCCCCGCACGCCCACATTCGTTATGTTGCCGCTCCTTTTTCTGGGATACTCGTTGTTCTCACCAGCTCTTCTTGCCAGGGGCCAACTCGCCGCGGCGGAAGCGTACACTCCCACTCGCGTAGCATGCCCGCCGGACACCTCCCTCGTCCGCCTCGCCGGCACGGGCACCAACCAGTCCCTCAGTCCCTCCGAGTCGACCTACGTATCATCCCGACAGTCTCTCGTGCTCCCTTCCGCGTGGCAGAGCTACCTCGCCAACGTCCAGCAACAAATCGAGGCCCAAAACGTTTCCGCCCTGCCGTCCTATGTAGCTGACATTCTCAGCGGCGCGAACGGCTCGAGCGCATACCCGACGTTCGGTATCGCCACCAGTGGCGGCGGCTACCGGGCTGCCATCGTCGGCGCCGGTGCGCTCAACGCCCTTGACGGCCGGAACTCTTCAGCCGCGGAGGCGGGGACCGGCGGGCTGCTCCAGGCCGCTACTTACATCACTGGCCTGTCCGGCGGTAACTGGCTGGTCACGTCCCTCGCTCAGGCGGACTTCCCGACTCTGCCGGAGCTTGTATTCCAGCCCAACGATTCGTCGGGGTGGGGAGGCTGGAACGCGCAGTATTCTCTCGCATCGCCGACCTCGGATACGGTGCAGGACCTCGCGTATGACGTGGACCTCGTCACGGAGATCCAGGGCAAGTTCCTCGCTGGGTACCCTGTGAGTATCGTCGACTTGTGGGCGCGCATTCTGGCGAGGCATTTCGCGAATGGGACGAATGCGAATAACTACTTTGACTCGTCTGTGCCACACGGGGCAGGTATCACGTTTTCGTCTTTGACTAATCTGTGCGTGAGCAATCGTCGCTCTTGCCGAGGTATCTGCTGATGCGTATGTAGCTCTACGTTCGCGTCGTACTCACAGCCATTCCCCATCGTTGTGGTAGATTCGCGCTCCTGGAACGCGAATTTCTCGAACATTTACCCTGGCTCGAATGACAACGTCCCTCTGACCAACCCTATATACGAGTTCAGCGCCTGTGCGTCCATCTCTTCTCAGAGCCGCTCTCACTGTCTGATGACTTGCGCGCAGATGAAATGGGCTCCTTTGATCCCAGCTTGGCTGCGTTTACGCCTATGGAATACCTCGGCACCGAGCCTGGAAGCGACACCTGCACGGTCGGCTTCGACCAACTATCCTTCATCGCTGCGACGTCATCCAACGTCTTCAGTAGCCTCAACTATTCAGTACGCTTGACTAACTCTGCGCGATAATATCCGCGCTGACATGTCTGTTCCACTCGTCGCAGTCTTTCCTCAATGGCACTAACCTACTCACGCCGCTCCTTGAGTTGTTCACCCAGCTGAGCAACGACACTGCATCGCTGGATTGGCTCGTCACTTCTCGAGTCCCCAACCCATTCTATGGACTCAACGAGGGCGCGTACCTTGATTGGAATGCAACCGAGCTTGCGTTGGTAGACGGAGGCGACGACGGCGAGGGTATTCCGTTCATTCCCCTGCTGGCGAAGGCTAGGGGAGTAGACGTCATATGGGCTACCGATGGTGTAGGACATCAGTCGTGTGTTGCGGTGCCATCTTATATTGACTGCCCGTTTGTAGAGCGGAAACATCACTAACTGGGCTGATGGATCCGTCGTGAGCGTATGTCGCTTCCTCAGGCAAGTATATCTCCGAAGGCTCACTTACCGCGTATATAGGCTACACAAGCTCGCACGGCTCTCATGCCTTCCACCTATGACTTCCCGCCCGTGCCTACCGACGCCGCAACGTGGCACGACGAGGAGCTGACGACCCATCCTACCTTCTTCGGGTGCAATTCCTCCTCTCCCGTCCCTCTCCTCATCTACCTCGCCAATGGATCCCCGCCTCTCGGCCAAGCAGCGCTCACCAATATCACCACTCTCCAGCTGGCGTTCGAGGGGGACGACATCGACGCTGCAATGTCGCAGATGTTCGACATGACTACGCAGGGGTTGGCGACGGAGGTGGATGGCGTGTGGACGAAGGACCCGGAGTGGCCTGCATGCTTGGCGTGCGCGGTTGTCGATAGGAGCAGGGCGAAGGCTGGGGTTGAGCGGAGCGGGGTGTGTGAGACGTGCATGCAGAGATACTGCTGGAGCTAGGGCTCAATCTGTTTCGTCGGACACTTGCGTGGGACACTGAGGGAGCCTATATTATATTATATATGTTACCGTTACAGGAATGGACTACTGACCGCGCGACCGTTTCCGAGTCTACATACTGATTCACAGCTGTTGCGGCAACCTATGTAATGGGTGCTCCGCCCTTGCATAACAAAGCGCGGATTCTCTCTGATCATTCTCGCAGGAGAATTGCCTTGTGTAGTCATCCTTATCCGGGACCGTACAGTATGCTCTGCTCACCGCTGTTCTCGAGACGGAAACCTAAACTTAATTATGGTCTTGTATGTCCTGTTCAAGGGTCCCGATGGAGTATAGATCGAGTGCCGAGTTTTTTTTTCACGAATTGGAGCAGACATGTGGTCGTTGCACGAATAATGAGCATCACATCAAGTACCTGGGACTCGGATTGGTGTAACTTATACATGTAGGACATAGATCTCCAACTCAAGGAACTTGCGCTTGACAAAAGTTGAGTCTTGGTCCGTATCTCGAGCCTTGTTAAGTGTAAGACTCAAGTGTACAACGCGAGCATACTGAGGATGTAAATGATGCGGAAGATGCAACCCGCGCTACTACTAGCCAGGGAGGAACTCCCGGCCAGCGCTCGCCGAGGCTATTAGTCTCCCCAGGCAGACGTAGACAATTCCTTCAACCTTCGTGCCTCAAGATATAGCCGAGGCCCGACTCGCCGACTCGCGACTTGCTTTGCCTCACACTCACGTGCCGGGCCCGCCACTCGCGCGCCCGACCCGCGCTTGTATGTAGACCGCGCGCCTGTTCACAACGTTCACCTTCAAGTTTACGGCCGCCCCAGAATCAGTGCAACGCACGCGCCCGGCTCAGCACTGGTACTTGCCAAAGGAATAGGCCAACATGGATAAGCATGATGTCAGTGTTACGACCATTCGAGCATAGTAGTACTTACCATTCCCCAGGTGACAGATGGCGCAACCCCCGACTCTGCTGCTCGTCCTGACCTCGACGAGCTGCAAGTCGCGCTGAAGAATTTTAGTGACGACGTCCAACGAGTCACGGCAACAGCGACGCATATCATGAACAGCTATTCAATGAAGTAGGTGAACCTCCGTGTGTCCTGCAATACGTATCGGATGCTTAGCGTGCAATGACAATCTTCAGAATGGGCGAGGTAGGTCATTGTACGAAATCGAGGACCAATATGTTGTTGAGCGAACCTCGGTCGTGCAGCTGAAGCACGTCAAGGACGTCTTTCAAGGATCGGGCTTGAACGTCGGAACAGCTGTGCCTGTGCTCAAGGCATTGCACAACCACTTCTGCCCTGCGAATACTTTGCCGCCTCACATCTGGTACCTGATCTTTCGTTTCGTAACCACGAACGTTGTGGCCCACCGCTCCATTATTGATCGGCCCGATTGTATCCAAGCTGTCGGGCTGCGCATGGTCTCTGGTCGCCTTAACACGATCGTCCAAGTCTGCCGTTACTGGCACTACGTCTGCGTCACCGCGCCCTCGCTCTGGAGTGGCGTCAGCTGGCCGGTTTCTCAATTTCAGGATGCCGTTATCGAACGTCATCCCAATATGCCGTTGGACCTGTTCTTCAAGGATAGTGTAATACCCGACGTGTTTTTCGAGCTACCGAAAACACAATGCAGGACGCTGAAGTGGACCCTTTGCACTTACGAAAACATACGTGACGACATGGAGCTCCTCTCGACTGAGGTCCTCGAGGACTTGGTACTGATGCACGATCGTGACTACTTTTCTGACGACGAAGACGACGACGACGGGCCGACAACATCTCCCAAACTTACCTTGTTCGGCGACTCCACGCCCCGTCTACAGAGCGTCTCGTTATATGGCCTCCACTGGGCGCCGAATAACCGCTTCAGCACCGTCACGCAACTGCTGATAGGCTACTGCTTCTGGTCCCATCCCGTTACGACAATCCTGAATCTCCTCGGTGGCACCCCCCAGCTGGTGGATCTCGTCCTATCGGGGATGCTGCAGAAGCAGCGAGGAGAGGCTGAATCTGTGGGCAGAGCGGGGCGGGTATGCCTGAAGGACCTTCGCCGGTTCGCCCTCCACAACGTTGGCGTTGCGGGTGATGGTGTTGCGCTGCTGCTGTCCAAGTTGGATCTGTCGCCACAAACGATCATCGTCGCGAACGGCGCCCGGTGCAACTCTTCGGCAGACGGACCCTGGATATCGGCGGCGCTATCTCGACTAAACCTGGGTTTTGTGAAGCCTACAAGAATGCACCTCGTGTCTTGCGCCATGTCACGAAAGTTCCGGCAGCCCGGTAAACTCCTACTGTCCGTCGTCGCCGCCAGTCGACATGGCGGGCTCTTCTCACCGGGAAGACTCGTCTCGCTTGTCGACCAGGGCTACCGCTTCTCCGATGTCTTCCCCTTGTCTCAAGTGCAAGATCTGTGCTACCTCGAATCTTTCTATATGAACGTCGAAGATCCGTGGTCGTCGCGGATGTGGTCCTCCATCCTATCTGAGCTGCCAGCGCTGGAACAGCTCACGGTATTGGGCCGCAACCTACCGCACATCGCTCAAGGGCTCGAGGACAGCCACAAAAGCGGCGAGGGGTCAGAGCACGATCAGCAGCCCATATGTCCACGGTTAACCCGGATCGTCGTATTCTTGTCGTCCCAGGATCCGCACGTCGGCGAGGTCATGGCAAGGCTTGCCGCAATACGGGACCGTTTGCCCTTCTCCAAGGTCACCGTTGGGTACCTTCCGGGCTACTATCACGATAGGTGGACATTCAATTGGGGTTATCATCCCTGCCCCTTCGAGGCAGAATACGTTGACTACAAAGATGTGCCGCCGATGGAGACCCCATGGCCGGACCACCCTGAACTCCCCGAACTTCCTACTGTATATTGGCCTACGATTGCGCAGTGGACCGACTATTACTGTAGACTCCCTCGCTAGTGAGTTGCCAGTAGGTCTTATGTGTGGAACGAGGACAGTAGAATCGGAGTGCTTTGACTTCAGTTCGGCCTGTCGTACTAATCGCTGCATGCGGGACCTTTACGTCCCTCGGCATTTGTGGACTAGTGCTTCTCCGTCCTGTGCAATGGTTTACTACAACCCTCAGAGCTGATTGGCATTCGCCGTGTCTCATTAGACGTAATCACTAGTAGAGGCTATGGTAGGTGTGGAGGCCCGTCTTGAGCTTGAGCGCTTGTTCAAGTAAGATCCTGTGAGAATTCGCCTGAATTCGCAGGCAGGGTGCGCGTCTAAGCTCTTGTGAGCGACGAGCTCAGAGTCACCGGCACCCATCGCGGCCGTGTCGATTGAGACAAGTACATACTGGACTGGACCCCTACAGAAACAGAAACAGAAACAAAGCATGCATAAGGTGAACGAAATACTGTCTCAGTGATGGGACTGACGCGCTAATACTGCACATCGATGCGCTCGTCTCTGAAACGGCTTGGACCAGAGCAATAATACAAAATCACTGCGCGAGCTGGATGACGCTCTGGATCGTCTCTGCGGCGACCTTCAAAGTCTTACGGAGACTGTCGCATGCATCATGAACAATTCTTTCATGAGGTGAGTGAACGACGTTCGCATTCGACACACAGGCTTCCACTGATCAACAACGCCGTCTATAGAATGGGCCGGGTAGGCCATGATCCAGTATTCGGGATGAATATTGGTGTTTAGTGAACTATTACCACAGCTCCATAATCTCAAGATGGGCCTGCGGGGGCCCAAAAGAAAAGTGAACAAGGCTATCGGTATGCTCAAGACCCTTCAAAACTACTTCTGTCCAGCACATGCTATGGTACCCCATATCTGGCAGAGAATATTCGAATTCGCTGCCGTGAACGTCGAGGAATGTCGCTTGGATCCACCTCGGTCGATTCATGCATGCCGAAGGCGAACGGACCTCAATCAACTTGCTACACTCGCCGCCGTGTGCCATTACTGGCACGCTGTCTGTACGACAACGCCGTCTTTGTGGAGGGATGTCTCCAGCTGCGGGTCTCCGCTGCAGAGCCTCGTCCTCAAACGCTATCCCGCTGTTCCACTGGAAGTTACACTCCTTGGCTCCGAAATTCCCGATATCATGTGGACGGTACCGGCGCCACATTGCAGGACATTGTCCTGGTCGGAATGCACCTACGACGTCATTTGTACATGCGGATATATTCTTTCTGAATCAAGTGACACTCTTGAGGACCTAACAATCACGGATGATGGGTATTACGAGGATGACGAGGATGACGAGGACGACGCGAACGACGATGACTCCTCTCAACCCGCAGCGGCACCTACAGTCAAAATCTTCAGCGAATCGACCTCTCGTCTCCGCAGTGTCTCATTATGTGGCCTCACCTGGGTGCCAGAAGACCGCTTCACCACCATCACGACAATGTTCATAGGTCGCTGTGCCTGGTCCAATCCGGTCTCTACGGTCCTCAATATCCTCCGCGATACTCCCAACCTGGTGGACTTGGTCCTATCGGACACATTGGACCACGACAAGGAGCTGCGAGAGGAGGGTGCCGATCAAGCGGGGAAGGTCTACCTGCCGAGTCTTCGCCGCCTCTCCTTCCACGATATCAGTGCTGGCAGTGCCAGTGTTGCGCTGTTGCTGTCCAAATTGATCCTCACACATCAAGCTACCGTTCTGGTGTACGACACTCGCGGCTCCTCTGCACAAGACGTGCAGGACGACTGGCTACCAGACGCCCTATATCGATATGGCCTGGATGTCGTAGAGCCTACGAGCCTGCAGCTCCAGTTTTTCCAAACGCCACCAGGGGGCTTGTCCGACGGGAACGTCTCGATGTCCGTCTGGGCCGTTAGCCAGCGTGGCGGGCTCTTACTGCGCAATAAATGTCTCCGCCCTGTCCCCATGGGCCCGGATTGGCGCTATTGTTTCGCCGATTTCTTCAGGTTACGCCAGTTGCGAGACCTCCGCTACCTGGAACGTCGCGTCTATCCCAAGGAGAGCCTGTGGCCTGTACGGATGTGGTCCTCATTGTTGCCGGAGATGGAGGAGCTGAGACAGCTGACGGTCTATGGTCACAGTCTAGGGCACATGGCCCGCGCAATATCCGACGGCGATTGGCTGGAGCGGGTGGAGGCACTGTGTCCACGGCTGTCGAGGATCACCGTCCTCTTGTCGGGCGCAAGCCCGCCTTTAGATAGCATCATGACCACACTCTCGACAATACGGGCTGATATACCCTTTTCTAGCGTCACAATCGCGTATCTGCCGGACTATTACAGAGTCAGGTATCAAAGCGCACATGACAGCCGTTTTAAGACGGTGAAGCACTGTGCCTATGATAATGTACCAACGTTGAGGGCTCCATGGCGCCGGCGTAACTCCGATCTCCCTGACCTACCTATGGCATACTGGCCCGTCAAGCTGCTACTTATGAATGGGATGTCATTTCATTGAAGTACACCACGAATCGTATGAACGGAGTAGACAAATGTTGCCTTCTACTTCGCCACCATTGATACATCTTACTTTACTGATACTCAACTCGCGCTATATATACCGGCGGACATGTAACTTTAGACGGAGGAAGGCTGGAACCTCGGCCTCAAGCCTCTGGTCTCCCGACACCGGTGGTGGGGTGCGTCCATACGAATGGGTACGAGACCACAAGCCTCAGGCCTCAGTACACGCTCAATGGCATTCATTGTGCCGAGCCAGCACCCGCCTGCTCCGTACTGCCCTACCCTCACATAATTCAAGGGCGGCGGTCAGTGTCAAACCCAAATCAAGACATGTGAGCAGTGAGCAGCGTCTTCGATTAGCACCGACCAACATAAGTACGAGCAATATACTTCCTACTAATATACTGAGATCCCGTCTACGCTTCCCATCACGGTCTACGCAGCCAACGCGCCGACCTTCTTCCTCATATCCTTCGTCCTCGCCGACCCGCGCCCCTTCGTCTTCCCGAACACGATGACCTTGCCCTGTTCGCCGGCACGCCCCGAGCGGCCCGCGCGGTGGAGGAAGTCGATCATGTTCCGCGGCTCGTCGACGATGAAGACGTGCTTCAGGTCGGGCGAGAAGTCCAGCCCCCGCGAGAGCAGCGACGTCGTGATCATCACATGCGGGACCTTGCTCTCGTCCGTTGCGGCGACAACGGCGACCGGCTCTGCAGTCTCCTCGTCAGACGCCGCAGTTGATTTATCTGAGGATCCCTCGGGGGTGTTGGGGCTCGTGTGCTTGAGGAACCCGTCCAGGTGGTGGTTCGACCCCCACTTTCTCGTCTCGCTCGTGCTCGTCAGCGCGACGTTCGGGATGCCCTTCGCGTCGAGGTGCCGCCCGAGGTCCTCGACCTTCGTGCTCTTGTTGCAGAATATCAGCACCTTCGACCGGCGCCCGTTGTCGCGGAGCGCGTCCTCGTGCCACACCGCGCGCAGCTGCCGCTCGACGTCCGCGTTGCGGTTCCCGCCCGTCCACGCGACGTACTCCGTCCTGAGCGTCTTGGGCAGGTGGTGCAGGTGCGGCGAGGCGAGGCGCAGGAGCGCGGGGTGGTAGGTGTCGAGGTACCACGCGAGCGAGGAGGGGATCGTCGCGGTGCTGAGGAGCAGGTTGAAGGGGTAGTTAACCGGAGCGGGGTTCTCGGGACCAACTTTGGATAGCTCGGACTCGTCAGGGCGTTCGATAGGTTGGCCGCGAGCCTCTGCGATGGCCGAGAGGATCAAGTTCGTGTGCTCCTGGAAGTCAGGGTCTAGTACAACAACAGTCAGTTGCATGTTGTGAGACGTCCGGAATACAATACGCACCAAAGAGAACGTCTGCCTCATCAACCACGACCCACTCGATCCTCTCAAGGCTCATCTCAGGCTTCCCGACAGTGAACCTGCGCGACTTCGGCGCCTCCTTGTCCCACGTATCCTCCACCTTCGGCTGCTCGCGATCCCAGTTACGCCCCTTCACCAGTTCAAGTATCTTAGACGTTGTCCCAACGACGACGTCCACAGGCCTGGCTGTCTTGCGGTACGCACCCTCCTGCTGCGTGAGCTCGTCAAAGTCCAGCTCCTTCGACATCTTGGACGCAGACACGCTCCGCGTAGGGATGCTCGGAATGTTCGCTTGCGATACGCATAACACGCGGAGCTTGATCCCGTGGAGCAGAGCCTTCCCGAACCCAGAGAGTTGCCTAGAGAGCTCGTGCGTTGGTGCGAGAACGAGGGCACGAGGGTTCAGCGGGAGCTGGGAAGGGGGGAGTGAGACAGGGTCGGATTGGAGTTCGGAGATTTTGAGGTCTTGTAGCATGGGGAGGAGGTATGCCATAGACTTACCCGAGCCCGTCTCGGACGCGAGGAGGCATTGCACGTACTCAACGTCGTCTTCTACCTGCGAGGTAGACGAGCCTGGTAGTGGTCGGTTGAAGAGGTGCTTGAGAGACAGGGCTTGAATGGGCGTCGGTTTCGCATGTGGGCCGAGGACGTCCACGACCGAGTTCAAGAGGCCTTCCATGAGCGGCGGCGAAGCGAATTCCTTCGGCAACTGGTCCGTCGATGCAGCCCGGGACGACGTGTCGAACTCCTCGCTCAGCGGGTTCTGCACTTTCGGCTTGCGCGGTGCGTCTGCATCCGAGGACCGTTCTGCAGACCTCGTCCCGCTGAAGCTCGCGGACCCGTCTGACCTCCTCGGCTCGTTCCTCGGCATGCGCCAGGGCTGGTTATAATCCGGGACATTCGGCGCTATGGACATTGTCCTGCGGACGCTCTTCTCCGACCGGTCCCAGCCCTTCACAGTCGACCGTGTAGCCTCGCCCTTCCTGCCACCCCGTGCGTGCTTGTCCTCGCCCCTCTCCCTTCTCTCCCGCCTCCGCTGATTCCATTCCCTAGCTTGCATGAGTGTCGCTTCCCGCGCCTTGAACCTGTCCCGCGCTCCCGGCGTTGAGTGAGGTGCGGCATCCCGCTCGCGTTTCTCCTCAGGTGCGACGACCAGTGTCCCTGTGCCGGAGGCAGAGCGAGGCTTGAGGTCCTTCACGAGACGTCTGCGAGAGGGGGGGGCACTGGATGCCGAAGAAGTCGACGCCGACGTGTGCAGGCATACTATTACGAGCTCCTGCGGAAGCAGCGGCGCATGACGAGCGAGGGCCCGAGAGGAGGAAAGAAGCGACATCAAGTAGGAAAAGGGAGGGTTGTAGCTCGCGAGACTCGTTCAGGTGTACTGTATGCCAGTTTTTTTCAATACCAGACGGTCGCCGTGTGGTGGAGGTCGACCGCGAAGACGCAGGTCATGTATAAGCGCCCATAAATTTGCCCAACTTGTCGGTGCTATACGCGTTTGCAGCTTGCACCCTGTGTTAGTCTAGCACCGGCGGGTTCATACAGACATTAGACAATTCCCACCAGTCATGTTTCTGTCACAAAGCGAGAGGTATGCAGGATATCTGGGCATCTATTGACGGAATGGGATTGTGTATGGATGGCCATGCCAAAGGTACTTTCGCGCAAAGCAATCGAGTGTGCAGGTCGACAGCAATATAGATTACAGTATGTTAAAATGGATACCACGCGGGATGCGGGGATTTTGCTGACGACGAGGGCTGCTCGTGGAGGTGCTCGCGGCGGTGAATGGCAGAAGGTCGGATATATGCGGGACGTGTTACGCAACATTGCGCGTAGGCTATCATCGCTGCGAAATACAGTACTTGAATACAGTTGCCGGAGAACAAGGCTTGCGCAACGCACCATGGGATACGGTAGGGTGCACTCGGTCGACACTCGTGCGGCTCTCCTCCCTCTACCCTCAAGCCGGGATCATCATGTCCCCCACGTCCGGATGGCAGCAATGCCGCCAAAGAACACGACCAACCCCGTCAGGATGCTGACATTCCCCGGGAGTTTTTCAGGTGCCCAGACCTCCTCGCGCATGAATGCAGAGAACTTGGACTCGTTCGCGTCGTGGAGGGCGCCGCGACGCACAGGTGCGCCGGAGTAGTAGGCGGGGCCGGAGCCGGGAGGTGCGGAGCGACGAGCCATTTGTTTAGATTGTAGGGCGTGAGTGCGTGATGGGCTCGGGGACGTAGGCGACGACGTGAACGACGTTGAGGACGTCGGGCGACTCTCGGATGCTGGTGACGAGTGAGGAACACTGGCAGTGGACCCCGGAGCCTCCTCACCTACCGGGCCCCGGGGTCCCTGTCGCGCCGATCCGATCGCCTTTGCAATTGCCACAGCGGTCAACTGTCGGTCAACGTAAGTAGTATATATGCAGCCTCTGTGTCGCTCTTGAGATCTTGAGACCCGAGCCTCTCAACAGTATACACTGCAGTCACTGGCTGCGCAAATTCCTACGCCCTCATCAAGGACATAGACGTGCAATTCGAGTGAACATCTGTTAAAACGGTCTGTCAAGGTATCGGCATCAAACTCCCCATCATTCACATGCTTCTGGTCTGCTCGGTGGCGGAACGACGTCCATAGTTCTCTTTACACTGCAACTAGATTGACTGACACTGCTGTAACCCCGGCTCGCAGCACGGCTGAAGCAGGGTGAAAGAGCGAAACGAGCCATAGCTAACATTGAGACATGTCGGAAGCGTCGTCGCTGGTTGGGCTGTCAACGGAGTTCCTCAAGGTTTCCTCTCCCGAGCCTCATATTGCGTTGGTCGAGATCCTACGGTGAGTAAGCGTACTGTTACGCCTTGACGGAATCACGGAGAACCAATACTTGATTGCAAGGAAGCCTGTGAATGCCTTCAGTGAGGAGTAAGTGCCCGAGCCATTCATCTTGTCGGGAGCTCTCACGAATGCTTGACCTCGACTAGGTGCTGGACAGCATTAGCGCAGGTCTTCAACAAGATTTCTCTTCAGCCTACCGTACGCGTTGTCGTGCTTGCGTCCGCCCTCCCGAGGCTGTTCTCAGCAGGAATAGATCGTAGGCACGTCGCTTCAACGTCTTTCTCATACTCAATGTCCTCGAAACAGTGAGCGCACTCGGAGGACTCGGCGACGCTTTCTCCAACGAGCCTGCCAGACGCGCCCTCCAGCTGCGCGAACAAATACTCTCGTTCCAGAGCTGCATCACAGCGATCGAGCGGTGCCCCTACCCCGTGATCGTCGCAGCGCACGGAATCGCATTCGGCCTCTCCATCGACATCATGGCCGCATGCGACGTGCGATACGCAGCGTCGAATACCGTCTTCTCGATCAAGGTAGGCTGCGTACTCACTCCACCCTCCGGACACTTAGCTGAGAGTACACATTCAGGAAGTCGACGTCGGCCTCGCCGCCGACATCGGCACGCTCGCGCGCCTGCCCAAGATCTCGGGCAACCACAGCCTGCTGCACGAGCTAGCATACACCGCGCGCGACTTCTCCGCGGCCGAGGCCGAGAAGCTCGGCTTCGTCTCGCGCGTTGTACAGGGCAGCCGCGACGAGGTCCTCTCGGCTGCATTGCAGACGGCGCGGACGATCGCGGGGAAGTCGCCGATTGCGGTGCTTGGGTCGAAGCACTTGTTGTTGCATGCGAGGGATCATAGGTGTGTGGAGACGTTGTGGGATTTGAGTATAGCATTAACCCGGTCTCCGTTGGCAGTGTGCAGGAGAACTTGGATTACACAGCTACGTGGAACAGCGCCATGCTCCAGACTGCCGTGAGTGCCTCGCGTTCGCTCCAGTTCGATCATGTAGCGCGTTGCTTACTCTCCTGCAGGACATGAAGGAGCTCGTCAAGTCTACGAAGACGAAGACGAAGCCGCAGTTCGCTCCTCTCGGAAAGCTGCCGTCCAAGCTATAATCAGGCTTTGTTTTCTCAGCCACCCGGAACATCTGTACGAATATTAGCGGTATACTCACACGACAACGATTGCACGTCTTGGTCATCGTGACGATGTGTTGAGCGTGTTCAGCGACCGACTCCTTGTTCTCTCCATACCCAGCTCGATCTACGCTGTAATCCCATCAATGGTTGAGCGTGATCTACCCTCGTTTGAGACACACAAGGACGCATACACTCATAGCCTCGCACACGCAGAAAGAGTCAGAACTGAGATTTAGCAGCAGAGATCTGTGTTCTACTACATATCTATCCAGCCCTACGCCTTGCATTCGTTGCGAAATTGGCGCAGGGTGGTACACGTAGGCCTGTTTAATTTGATCGGGTTCTGTAAGGCCTCAGGCTCAACATGAGGTGGGGAATGCTGCTGCATCCGGATTGGGAAGCGCCGTGGCCAAGTGAGAACGACCAACTGACGACCACTGGCATTGTTGCTATAGCGCTAGGTGACCTCCATCCTACTCCATCGTAGCGGCGCAAGCGCCAATCCTCGACTCCTGCATGGCACATACTGTAGCTGCTCAGCTGCCACAGCGGAACTAAACGTAGTAGACACTGTAAGTTATGATGTATTGTAATGTTGTATTATCATCGGAAATGGTATTGAAGATTCAATTGGAAGCCCTCACGCCCGGGCGTCTCGGGCTTCCACGAGTTCACACTGCTGACTTACTGCGATACATACTGTACCACAGTGCATGCGAGAGCTATCGACATGAGAGAGGGAAGAATCATTCACTGTTGAATGGTTACAGATGTTCCAGGTGTCCAGACAGCTTGAAGCCTGCACGGAAGGATTCAACTGCCTCGAGCTGCCTCGTAAGGACCTCGAGCATTGCTGCGATACTGCTTATGGGAATTCTAAGTCACGTGCTTTTTTACGGAAGGAGCGGCATCACCGGCATGGACTCAAGTTAGGGTGGACAAAGCCCTCCTTGTGTAAGTACAGCGAAACGGACGGATCGCAATTGTCACTACATACCTACTTCCGTGCCTACTCAGCGTCGTCACCATGACACGCCTGCAGTACTGGAAGATGTAAGTTGCTCTGGCAGTTTGTCGCAACCGGCACTGACGGATGCTTCGTTATTGTGGCCAGCATCAACATCGACAAGAGACACACTATCGAGTTTGATTCTCTTAGGCTAAGCGACATTCTCTTCTCGCATGAACCAACCCGGCTCGTCTGGGCGTTGGCAAGGCCCCGCAAGGTGAGTAAGCACCGTGGCCGGGATAGTATGATACTTAGTGCAACATCATCATCGACGCTGGTCTCCTCAGTTCAAACCATACCAGCGCTCACTCAAACGAGGCCACAGTACGGACCCGCACGACCTCGGCGCGCTCAACCTGCCCTTCGACATCCTCGAGCGCATATTCCAGCAGTTCAATTACGACGACATCGCCGATGCTGTCTTCCTCGCGCTCACCAACTCGTTCTTGCGCGACGTCGGTCAGAACCGCGTATGCGAATTGCTGCGCATAGAGTACTCTTGCCCTTGGCACCTCGCGCGTATCGCCTGCGTGGGCAACCGCCTCGCTGGCGACGATTTTCCCCCCGGCGTCAAGGAACGCGAGAAGGCGCAACTCGGAGGCCGCGCATACGACCGATTCCTCGGGGCCAACGTTCCTCGGCTGTTCATAGCAGAACACGCCTTGGCTGACAAGAGGTTTCGTGGCTATTTGGGCAAAATATTCAGTCCGCGCAAAACGAAGTTCCTGTCCCCTGCAGAGCGGCGTGAGATGGACAGCCTGTTGCAGCCCGATTTCTCCTGGGATGGGAGGCCAGAGACCGAGTGGATCCTCTGCAACTGGACGGAGGCTAAGTACGTGCGTGCCAGCGGTGTCGCCAGGCTCACGGATTCGCGCTGTGACGGTCCGTGGACGGATGGCATGCTGAGCCTTGGGCACGTCCTCCTCACCCAAATTTGTTGGTCGTCCGAACGCTCGGGCGCAATAGATGACAAGAGAGGCCTCAACATTCACCGTGGCCCCTGGGCTGGACACTACATTTCGATCACCACCGTGGATCAGCTGACAGAGAACGTGTCCTACAATTGCAAGCAGTACGTGGATGTCACAGACAAGATCCTGGCTGAAGTCTCCGAGCTATGGAGAGATAATGACATGGATGTACTGGAGTGCGCGGCGGAGTCGTCAGAGTCGGACGACAATGAAGAGACATTCCAGGAGTATACATACTCGGATGATGAACTATATCAGACGATGCAGAGCAGCATTTGAATGACGATATGGAGATGGACTTGCAAGACGGGGTGGTGAACAATACAGGAGCACAGGTGCAGCCAGACTAGGGGGACGTAGCAGAAATGGGTGACACATGGAAAGCACAAGACGATATGTATGACGCTATTTCTGTGTTGGTGCTAAAGGCTATGATAAACGACGATGGAGTGGACGCGTCACAGAATCAGTGGAGGCGTGCGTCCCTCATGGACCCACAATGGAGCTTAGTACCACCTAGAGTATTGCCGCACAGTGCGCTCGACGGGTGGTGCCGCGGCAACAGAACCTGTCCCTTGCTGACAACGCCGTGACAGCGCGTTCCACACAGGTTTTGCCATCAGCTGTCCGACGCCTTGCTCACATATGCTCCGCATCGAACATCGTGTCCCGTAAGTAGCTGCTATCGCCACGTTAGACGTGCGATTCGCCCGTTTCGAGGTGTATATATCACTTGGTAGTGCGCATCCGCGGCATCGTTGCACGTGGATATCATCCGGATTGGGAAGCGCCGTGGCCAACATCGTGAGAACGACCAATTTTGAATAAATAAACTCCATCATCATTGCAAGTACTTACAACGCAACGGACAGATCACTATTGTTACTGCATACCTATTCAAGTTCTCGTGCCTAGCGTTTATAACATGTCGTGGCAGTACTGGAAGATGTAAGTTGCTTTTGCAGTTTGTCCCAGCAGGCACTGACGGATGTTTGGTTAACTATTGTGGCCAGCATCAACATTGACAGAAGACACACTATATCGCGTTCACTTCTCTTAGGCTATTCGACATCCTCTTCTCGCATGACCCAGCCCGGCTTGTCTGGATGTTAGCGGTACCCCGGAAGGTGAAAGGCATCGTGGCCGGCATTTGATACGATTCAACTGACGTGACGCTGATCTCCCCAGCCCAAACCGTATCAACGCTCACTTGAACGAGGCCACAGCACTGACCCGCGCGACCTCGGCGCACTCAACCTGCCCTTCGACATCCTGGAACATATATTCCGGCAGGTCCGAAACGAGGACATCGCTGATGCTGTCTTCCTCGCGCTCACCAACTCGTTCTTGCGCGACGTCGGTCAGAACCGCGTATGCGACTTGCTGCTCATAGAGTACTCTAGCCCTTGGCACCTAGAGCGCATCGTTTGCGTGGGCGACCGTCTCGCCGGCGACGACTTACCCCCCGGCGTCAAGGAGCGCGAGAAGGCGCAACTCACGGGGCGCGTACACGATCGATGGACATATGGTTTCGACTCAGAACCTGTTCCTCGGTTGTACATAGACGATGGCACCTTCCTCGATACGGACGCGCGCGGACTGCTGGGCAAGAGATTCAGTCGGCATAATACGTCCTCTTTGTCCCCTGCAGAGCGACGTAAAATGGACAACTTGCTGCGGCTCGACTTCTCCTGGGATGGGAGGCCGGAGACCGAGTGGATCCTCTGCAACGGACGACGGCTCAGTACGTGCGCGCCAGTGGTGTCGCCAGGTTGACGGGCTCGCGCTGTGACGGTCCGTGGACGGACGACCTACTGAGCCTTGGGCACGTCCTCCTCACCCAGATTTGTTGGTCGTCGGATCGCTCGGGCGCACTAAAAGGCAAGAGACGCTTCGCCATTCACCGTGGTCCTTGGGCCGGGCACTACTTTACGATCACCACCGTGGATCAATTGACAGAGAGCGAGTCCTACAACTGCAAGGAGTATGTTGATGTGACAGACAAGATCTTGGATGAGGTCTTGGAACTATGGAGAGATAATGACCCGGATACATTGGCAAAGCACCTGCGGCCTGCGGAGTCGTCAGAGGACGCAGTATCAACATCTGACTCGGACGACAATGAAGAGACACATTGGGAGGACGATTGATCTGGTGACTATGAAGGGATGTACTCGGAGGATGAACCATATGATGACGACGAAGAGGGGCATTGGAACGACGATATAGAGATGGACATGCAAGACGGAACGGTGAACGATATAGTGTCACAGGAACACGTGGACTAGAGGACATGTAACAGACTCTATGGACGACATGGCAGGGGAAGCGCAAGATGACATGTATGCTGACTTCTTTGTTGTTATATAAATGATCTGGTTTCTACCAATGTGAGCACCATTGTCGATGGGTAGCGCCGTACGGTAGGATTACTGTACCTGTGTTGCTAGTGTGAGTTGATGAGTCAATTGGATGTACCGCCGTTATCGTTGAGATTTCAAAGCTTATTACACGATGGCTTGTGCAGCGAGGTATGACTGATTCCTGTGATAAATCTGTGTTGCAGTCCACTGTGGGCCAGAAATGGATGTCTGTCTTCCTGGTCAGCAATGCAATCCGATACCAAGACCTCCACATGAGGTCTCAGGCAGTATCGAACCTAGTCAGCAACGGAGACTCGGATCAGTGGCGCAAGTTCTCTTCTGGCTGAGCATGTCGCGTCTACGCCGTTATGTGCAAGACGGTCAGGTAGTGGAGGTTATATAAGCGTATCACGTCCGCATGGACAGAACGAACCCCTGAGCCTATGCTGGAGCAAGAGCCTCGACTCACTGAAGAGGGTATTCATAGAAGTCGGTTTGACTGGTGAGATCAACACTCGAGATGGATGCAACAGCACCTCCGATAAATAACAACAGTCAGTACAATCTCCGTCCCGATACAGTCACGATCAAAAACCCAAGAACTCGACACCACCCCCGGCCACGCACTCACAACCTCGGCTTGATCAAGTTCTTGACCGCATCTGGGTTGATCAGCGCCTCGGGGTACGGCAGCAAGAACTGGCGCAGATGCTCGCTCCCGCCGTCGACGGGGAGCACTTGGCCGGTGACCCAGCTCGCGGCGTCGCTGAAGAGGAAGACGGTCGCGTTCGCGATGTCGTGCAGGTGCCCCGCCCGCCCAAGGGGAATGTTGGCGGCGTGCGATTTGCCTTTGGGCGAGAGACGGTCGACGCCTTCGGTGCCGCCGATGGGCCCGGGGGCGATCACGTTGGAGCGGACGCCCTGAGAGTGTGTTAGGAGGATGAGAGGGGCGAGAGTAGGAGGGACGTACGAAAGGGCCCTCCTCAACTGCGAGGACTGCGGAGGCTGCAGGATGTTGTTAGCTGCTTATGACGTAGCGGTGCACGGGTATACTCACTAGCATCGACAGCGGCCTTTGCGGCTGAGACGTGCACCTGGTAAGGTGTACCTGCAAGAAAATGAGTGCATAGTGCAGTGCCTATGCAACGTCTACGGACCTTTGTAGTGCAGAGTAGCACTGACATGAATGTACGCGCCCTTCGATGCGCGGACGTGTGCGATGGTGGCTTTGATCGTGTTGTACGTACCGAGCTGCCCCAAGTGCGTGAGCGAGGAGCAGATGACTTCTTCAATGCACATACGGTGTCGATGTCAATGACAGTCTTGAAGCCCTTCTCCGAGAGACCAGAGATTGGGACAAGGAAGTTCCCGGCAGCTCCTACAGGCCGAAACCCGTTATAACACTGGTCACACGTTGGACCCCAGGGAGCTGACCGCAAATGACGAAGTCGATCCTGCCGAACTTCTCGATGGTCTTCGCCGCGGCGTTCTTGAGCTGCTCAGGATCGCGTACGTCGGCTTGGGCGACGAGACACTGTCTCCCAGTAGCCTTGGAGAGCTCTGCCGCGCTCGCATTGAGTCGGTCGAGTCTGATAGATGTATGGCTCGATGATGTACAGTTGACCTCGACTGGCGAGTACTCACTTCCTCCCGACAATCGTCGCATCCGCCCCATGGCGCATCTGTCCTCACTATAGTTTCTGATATAACGCTTTAATGCGTGCCCACGTACCACAGCCTCTGTCATGCCCTTGCATATCCCGGAGCCACCACCCGTGCAGAACAGGACCTTTCCTTTGAATATGTCACTCTTGAAGACCGCCGAGGAGTCGACCACGGGTGCGACGTATGCCTGGGGAGCCATGATATGCAGTACGATGGTTTTTGGTGGGGAGAGCTGTAGGTGCTATATAGTACGGTGATGGTTCCGGTACAGCATGGGGTCGACTGCATTAAGTAGCACATCGGGAAACAGGTGATTGCGGGGAGCGGGAGAAGGATCGGCGCCGTGCAGCTGCCCGACCGAGTCGGGGTTGCCAGAAGCGGACGGGCGAAGACCCTTGGCAGCGCCTCAGTCGCGGAGGCGGCAGAGACCTCGGACAGTGCCTCTCCGACGGACCGACCGCGGGAGCGCGCCACCGACGACTGCAACGACTCTCATGCAGCCCGGGAGCGACGGTGGGCATGCGCACGGTCAAGGTCGTTGTCATCGGCGCGTCGGGCGTAGGCAAGACTAGTCTTCGCAACCAGGTGCGTGCTCGCTGTGCAGCATGGGGAGCTCAAGCTGAAGCCTCTGCAGTACATTTCGGGACGCTTCACGACCGGGTATCGTGCGACCATTGGCGCAGACTTCATAACGAAATCTGTGCCGCACCACAGCGCGCAGGATGAGACGGTGACATTGCAGATATGGGTGCGTGGTCTTGTTGCAATACTGCGGGCGGGACGAGACTGGAGTTGCGCAGGACACGGCGGGGCAGGAGCGCTTCTCGAGCCTTTCATCTGCGTTCTTCCGCGGCGCGGACGCAGCGATCCTCCTCTTTGACGTGAACCAGCCCGAGACGCTGCAAGCCCTCGTGCGATGGTGGGACGACTTTCGCGAAAAGGCCCCCGTGCCGGACGAGGACCTCCAGGACTTTTGCTGCGTCGTCGTCGGGAACAAGATCGACCTTGCCCGCGACACCCCCAGTGTATCCGAAGCGGATGCCGTACGCCTGGTCGACGAGCTCGTCCCTCCACTCTCACCACCTCTTGCACCTATCCTGAGCGTCGTGCCGATCCTCGAGGCAGAGAGCGACGAGGATGACATGCCCACGCCCATTGTTGCGCCGGGCACACCCCCGAGCAAATCTATCGACATCATCGCACGGCGCCCCCGACGCAGCCTGCGCTCCGTCTCGCGCTCGCGGAGCCGGTCGACGGTCTTCCGGGGCGGGACGGTCGGCACAATGACCACGACGCACACGATCTACCACACGCCCTCCTCCTCCGTGTTCGACCTGTTCGAGTCCGCGCTGTCCTCGCCTGCGCGCACGACGGTGTCGATATCCACGGGCTCCGCGTCGCCCGTGCGCTCGCCGTCGTACTCGCCGACGCGCACGCCACGCCGGCAGCCGTCGTCGTCGACGGTCTCGTCCGCGCCGACGATCACCCCGAGCTTCTTCCACCGCGAGCGCGCCCACAGCCTGTCGACGACGCCCGCGTCTGGCCCGTCGCCCGCGGGCTCGTTCTCGCTGCCGCCGCCGCCGGAGCGCCGGCCGAAGCTGTTCTTTACGTCGGCGAAAACGGGGGAGGGCGTGGCGGGGGTGTTCGAGTACGTTGCGCGGCGGGTGGTGATGCAATGGGAATACGAGGAGGCACTGGACGCGCGGACGCTGCATATGCAGGAGGCGGACGAGACGATCCGGCTGACGCACGCGCAGGGGGACCGGAGGCGGCTTGTCGGGTCGTGTTGCGGGACGTGATATGCTAGGTTGTCATTTCTGGAGGTCTTTGTTCTGTCCTCGTCTGGTAGATTGTGTATACAAGGGCTCGGTTCTAACAGTTTCCTCATATTATTGCCCTCTGTCCTCTCGTCTCTGCCTCTTGTACTTTTTATCGCTGCCCATTCCGTTCCACTTCGTTTATAACATGCGCCCGACCCGTATACATTCGCATGCTGTAGCAGCTAAATTGACACTGCGCCCGAAGGCCCTCGAGAGCGAGATTCACGCATGAGGGGATCTCCACGCGCCCGGGCGTATCGCGGACACGCGTCGCTGGCGCAGATCTCGTTCGCCCTGACGATCTCACTTGTGTGTGTACGTGCGTGTTCTCCCGCCATGCAGCCATCACTGCGCCATGGCTGGGTGCCAACGGGCCCCTCGTACCTTACCCTCTACCCATCCCCGGAGGAGACGTGGATGCTGCGTGCGCGCCCTATGTACCGTCCTCCGGCCCGTCCTAACCGGCTGAGGGTCAACGAGCGGCCCCGCGGGCACAATCACTTCAGTCCCTATCGAGTGCAGATGGGTAGGAACACACATGACCGTGTCCTAAGCCTACGGGAGTTCGAGGACGAAGTGTAGCATCCATCAGCACGCTTGGCCAGAGCGTAAATGGTGGCGTCGGTCTTGTGCGTGGCTAAAAGGAGCAGACCAGGACTTCGGCCGGGTACACGCTGCGCCGCCACTCGATGTCGACATCCACGCAAAGGCCCCCTTGCGTCTGTCCACTCGAAGAATTACGTAGCCCGCCGGGAGACCTAGAAGCCTAGCCTGAGAACATCCAAATATACCGGCCTGTATGCGCCCAGCACGTAGTCGAGGTGCAGCCTGGCGCGCAGCTGGAGATAGTACTGTCAAAGGGGAGGCACGATCTGGCCCGGTTCTCACCTGTGACAGAGGAAAGTGGTTGGCCTGCCTTGTGTATTGCCTGAACGCTGGATCTGCGCGCGCATCTGAACCTCGCAATCCCCGACAGGGCTCGCGCATGATGATGAACAAGCTGGCTGACCTCGGTTCGTGCTCTATCAGGACAGATGGTGGATGCGGGGCACGGTTGGGTCAGCCGTACCTGCGCGGACCGATTTCCACGTTCATTCACAGTCCTTGACGACGATAAGTACTATAAGCCGGCGGAAGAAGGACGGGGTTGAATGGAGGCTCGGCAGGGGTTATCACTTGACTGGGGGAGAACACCTTCGACGTCTTCGCCCATATCAAGCGTGGAAGTGACCAAACGGAACGTCATAGTGCTCACATAGCCCACACAGAATCTAGACACGCCTGGCGGTAGAATCCTGGGTGGACACACGACGTGGTGGCCAAGGGTCGAGGTGGCCGTCGTTAGCGAGGCGAAATGAAGCGCGTGCCCGTGCTCGGGCGCACTGGCGGGAAAGAGAGTTGGTGGAATAGGGGCCGAGCAGATAGGTGTCGGGTTTCGGGCCACATGAAAGAGGGCGTGGGTGTGTGTTGATGGGCGGGGTAATTGGCGTCGTTCTCGTTGGCCCGGCGAGGACACCGGACGGGCCAAGGGCACCAGGCGAGAGCGGGCGAGAGACTGGAGAGTTGGGAGCAAAAGACAGCGATTATGTGAACTGCTGGCGGGGAGAAGGAGAGCGTCGGAAGGGGATGGGTGAGAGAGGGAGCCAGCGTGAGCGGAGCGGAGAGCGCCGCGGTCCATGCGCGACGCGACCAAACGCAGCTTGACCTCTCTCACCCACTCCCTCGCCATCAACGACGGCGGCGGCGGCGACCCGATGGCCTCCAAGCAAAAGAGCCTCTCCCCCTCCTCGTCGTCGCCGGGCGCGGCGACCAAACTCCCCAGATTCTTTCAGAAATCGGGCAGGGACCGTTCGAAATCCGTAGCCGACACCGCCGCGAGCACGGCAAGCACCTCCTCGTCCTCGTCCTCCAGCCCTCCCCCCGCACCCGACGTACCAAAGGCCCGCAAATCCTTCAAGAAGGTCCTCTCGCCGACGAAGGACCGCGACGAGAAGCGCCGCGCTTCTCACGACACGGACAGCATCGACCGCGTCGAGCCAGAGACGCCTGCGGACGAACCTCCCGTCATCGTCGAGCCCGTGAACATCCCCCGCCCGCGCACACGCTCAGACCGGCCCTCTGCAGACCCTAGCAACACCTACCCGCAGGTCTACTACCCCTCCAGCGCCTCGGCTGCCCGCCTCACAGACCTCCCCACCCGCCTCTCTGGCTGGTTCTCGCACACCTTCAGCTCCTCCTCCACCGACCTCTCCCTGCCCTCCCTGCTCTCGCAGCAGCAGCTCGCAGCAGCCACGACGTCTCCGCGTGGCAAGAGCTCTGCCCTCCTCACTGCTGCGCGCCACGGCAAGGGCCACCTCGACAAGGCGATGCGCTATCTCCTCGACAGCGATGCGCTGCCCGATAAATGCAGCGACCCTATATGGATCCTTGGCGTCGAACATCCGGGCTACGAGCCGAACCCCCCGCCAACCGCCTCCGCATCGGCGCTCAGTGCGAGCGCAGGAGCGGGCGTCGCGCGACGCGGCTCCGCCGACTCCCGCCGTTCGCCGTCTTCGCTCCGCTCATCAACGTCCTCCGCACCCGCAACCCCGCAAGACTTGTCACCGTTCGATGCCTCCTTTTCGTCCGCACAGCTCACTCCATCATCACCAACATCCGGCAACAATGTGAAGGATCCGTCGAAGAACTGGCCGCCTGTGTTCTACGCCGACTTCACGTCGCGCATCTGGCTCACGTACCGCTCGCAGTTCCAGCCGATCCGTGATACGACGCTCTCTGCACTCGAAACGGAGGTAGGCGAGTACGCTGCGCCGACGGGCAGCCCCCAGCCGAAACGATGGAATTGGCCTCTCGGCGGTGAGAAGGGATGGACGAGCGACGCAGGCTGGGGTTGCATGCTGCGCACAGGGCAGTCGCTACTTGCGAATGCCTTGCTTCACCTACATCTTGGCCGCGGTAAGTGTGCCTCGCTGATTCCGTCCTCTGCGTGCTCACGTCACCCGCAGACTGGCGAAGACCTCCATATCCTATTTATACAGTGGACTACGCTACATATGTTCAGATCATCACTTGGTTCCTTGACCATCCTTCCCCTCTAGCACCGTTCAGCGTACATCGGATGGCTCTCGTTGGGAAGGAACTGGGAAAGGACGTTGGACAGTGGTTTGGGCCCAGCACAGCAGCTGGCGCGATCAAGTGCGTTTTCCTCTTCTATGCGTGCGTTCGCGATTACATGGACATGCAGGACCCTTGTACACACGTTTCCGGAGGCAAATTTGGGCGTGTCTGTCGCTGCGGACGGGGGCGTGGTCTACCAGTCCGACGTCTACGCAGTCTCCCATTCGACCATGGGTTCACCCCGAAGACACGCACGGTTGGGCTGGGGCGACCGTGGCGTCCTCATCCTCATCGGCATCCGTTTAGGACTCGACGGGGTGAATCCCGTATACTACGATACTGTCAAGGTATGTCCGATCCGCCGATGCGTAGTCTCGCTCACTGCAGCTGTGTCTAGGCTCTTTACACCTTCCCACAATCCGTTGGCATCGCTGGCGGACGGCCATCTTCCTCTTATTATTTCGTTGGCTCACAAGCAGATAACCTGTTCTACCTTGATCCGCACCACGCCCGCCCTGCCGTACCGCTGCGGCCACCGCCCATTTTTGGTGACACCCCGGCATCGAGCATCGATGGGCACCCCGAGCGCGCGACGTCGCCGGACAACTCGTACTCATCCGACCGTGAACGGGAGCGCGACCGCCCACGCAAGTCACACCACTTCCGGTCGCCCACCACCCCGACGTCCGTCCGCGTGAGCAGCGGTTCTGGGGGGTCGACTTTCTCGCACCGTTCATCGCCCGCGACGCCCTCCCCACTCCAACAGCAACTCTCCACGTCGTCGTCCAGCGCGGCTTCGCAGTCGTCCTCGTCGCAGTCGCATGCGCGCTGGCAGTCCTCGCCGAACATCCCGGACGACTCGGACATGGACATGCGAGAGCTGGGCGCAGACCTGGACCCGATACAGAGGCATTACGTGACGGCGTACTCGGCCTCGGAGCTGAAGACGTTCCATTGCGATCGTGTGCGGAAGATGCCCCTCTCGGGCTTGGACCCGAGCATGCTCATCGGGTTCTTGGTGAAGGATGAGCATGATTGGCTTGATTTCAGGAGTAGGGTCGCCGAGGTAGGTTGATCCCTGATTCCATGTGCGCTCAGACGTTCACATCTGTACAGCTCGCGAAGACGCACAAGCAGATCTTCTACATTCACGACGAGCCCCCGAGCTGGCCGTCCGATCCGGACGACAGCATAGGGCTCGAGAGCATATCCGAGCCGGACATCGACATGCCCGAAGATGATGACGGCGACTTTTCGGACGGCGTGCGCTCGCCTAGTGCCTCGCCCGACACGAGCGTGCAAGGCGTCGGGTCGAAGAGCGAGGCCGACACAGAGGACGACCCCATAGGACCTGTCACCCCAGGCCCCGGCACAGCCAAGTCGTCCTTCGATATACCCCAGCACGAGGTCATGGCAAAGAGCAAGAGCTCGTCGGTCGACGAGCCCATCGACTTTGACGATGAGGAGGACGAGGAGTGGTTGGACCCCGCGCCGTACCCCGAGGGCGACAGCGAGCCAACCCCCGCCGTAGTGCGCGCGGAACAGCAGGTGCACGCGCCGGCGATGAAGACGTCGCTGTCGACGAGCTCGACAATGAGCACGAGCACGAACGGTAGCAAGAAGCGGAAGAAGACGAAGAAGGGGAGCAGGGAGAAGCAGGTGCCCGTCCCGGTGCCGATGCCGCCCGTGCAGTTCCCCTTCCCCGCGACGAACCCGGACGACGAGGGCTCGCCGCGGGAGGTGGAGGACTTTGAGGAGCGCGAGCGGGTGAGCACGGAGACGGGGAGCAAGCGCGTGCCGCAGATGCGCACGGCGAAGGCGCGCGACGGCGGACGGACGCAGAGCGGCGGTGTCAGGGGCGTGCCTGCTGACGACTTTGACGACTTCTGATGGGTACGTAGTGGCGGTCGGTCTGACGGTCGGTGCGGTCAGTCCGCGCGCGGTGTTCCCGCCGCCTACATGTTTTGTATAGCGTATATGTTATGGTTCCTATGAGCTTCGGGCATACCGTTACAGTACTTATGATCACATTTGGTGTATTTTTTGTGTCGGCATGCGCTACTAGATAGTGACATATCCCCTATTTCCCTCCTCTCTCCAAAGCAATGCTTCACTCGACTGCGCGGACTGATCGCCGCTGGATTCTCGTCCGCTATGGCACCCCCCTTCTCGACATTCGACCTTCGTGTATTTTGCTTTTGGCCGTCCTTTGATACAAGCCACGTGTATTATTGTTCACTCAATATACCTCCTCAACAGTGGCCATATGGGATACGGACGAGGGCTACATTCATGACATATACACGTGCTGTGGATGATGAGCAGTTTGACTCTTCAGGCTGAGGCTGAGTGGAGAAAGACGAAGTACTTACTTATAATTGGGAGACGAATCGATGACAACTCGTTCTGCGCTCAAGCGCTCGCTTGTTCTTTCAAGAACGCACACGCACGAGGCTACCGTGACCGTGCTCGGACTCGGTTTGAGCTATCCCGAACGACTACCAGGTTCGATATCCTGTTAATTGCTGTCCTACTCGACTCACCCAGAATGCACACCAGGATGATGTCGCTCATGGACCTGATTGGAACCTTACCGCTCAAGGTTGAGCAAGAACACCGTCTCTTAGAGTAAGCCTTGACGTTTTTGAGCAGTGACACCTGTTGACCAAGGTATCATTACTTCAGCGACGACCAGGTATGATAGTGCGAGAATAATTATGAACAAGCATAGTATGCTGATGGTGCGTCGTCAAGATGGCAAACGCTATAGCGGACCTCGCTTCTTGCAGTCGGCTGCTCAAATCCATTGCAAACTCGAGGGTCGCAGTCAATCGTTTGCCACCCGAGATATTCAAGATGATAATCGAGCGGGTGGTTGTGCACCGCCACTACTACGGCGACTCATATGAACCCTACGCCCGCGAACGAGCGTGGTCTTCCGAGGATGTTCTTTCGCGCAGGCGAAACAGCTCTCTCGTGCTTCGCTTGATGCGTGTCTGCCATCACTGGCGAGAGATGTCCTTGCGAACACCCTTTCTGTGGAGCGACCTTACCCTTGACACACCTCCGCACTTGAGGGATCTGTTTCTCGAACGATCCGCTGGCGGCGACCTGAGGGTGAGTATAGGCTTGGACAGCGGGCTTACCCCATGGTTGAGATCCAAGCTCGTGTCCGACGGTTCTCGTGTCGGAGAGATCGTCGCACAATTCAGATGGTCGGAGCAGGTATTCGACTGTTTCGATTTCCCGGCACCCGTGTTACGGGTCGCCGACATCACCCAGGGTTACCCGACATACCAGGAGCAAGCGGGCGGTGATACCCAGCTCTTGCTGTTCCAAGGAGACACTCCGCGTCTCTTCCGCCTTTACCTATCCAAGATCCCCTGGTGTCCAGCGAACAAGTTCAGCACCCTCACACAGTTGTATCTCCACAATTGCAGCTGGTCAGGACCCTTCACTGCGCTCGCTTCGCTCCTCAGTGGGACTCCCAACCTTGTCGACTTGGTATTGGACAAGATGGACTGCCTTTCCGAGGACGAGGGTATTCATTTGCCTAAACCTCGCCTTGGTAGGCTGCAGCGACTTACGCTGTCGTCTACACGCAGCAAATCACGCCGTACAATCGTCAGGAGCATAGAACTCGGCGCATGTACCTCGGTCTCTATGTACGGCGGCTCGGATTTACGAGACCCTCTTATACTGGATGACATCCAGAGATCGAGGGGCCCGCGCGCCGATCAGTGGTCCAAGATCTATCTTCTGCGCACCCGGCCACGCACCGCCCCAGGCACCTTGCGATACGTCAACCCTCGCCAGACCCATTGTATTGTCGCCGTCTTCAGGTGTTCTATGTGAAAACATGGACATCGTAGGCGCAGAGTGGAAGGAGACTATCACCACGAGCGAAGGATCTGTACAGCTCGTATCCTCTGTTAGGATACCAGCCCAAGTCGATACATCTCTGGTCCGCGAGGCATGGATCATCGAGCTTTCATACCATGATGAACACTCCAAACTTGGTTTCTCCTCATCAGACTTGGTCAGCCTCATGCGGCGCATGCCAGCACTTGAGTCTCTGACGATGTCCGACGAGACCCTCAGCCGGTTCTGCCAATCACTCATGTTCGCCCGCGATACACTTTGCCCGCGACTATCTTCGGTGCACATCCTGCTCAATGGATGTTCGTCTGGTCCAGTATCCATCCTCAGGCCACTCGTTGCCATCCTGCGCTCCCTCCCTCGCCGCGTATTTAAGGTCAAGATTGGTTATCTCCCAGGTTTCAAGAAGGAACGCGTCTATGCAACGGAATTTGACGCGTTTTTTGATTCTGTCGAGTACGTGTCCTATACCGAAATGCCACATATGGAGATGCCGCCTGTTTACCGTGCCGACCCACACTCCTTCTGGCCATCGTGGCCTCTGCCCAAGTGGAAGAGTCAACTTGAGATGTGGAGCAGATTTGCTGGAGACGTGGAGTAGATTTTAGGAGCTGGCATCTGCCAGTGAGGCCGAGGCCGCGGCGGTTTCTGTCTCTTGCTCTTAGGTCCTGCTGTTGAGGAAGCTGTCGAATCTTTTTTGAACTACATCGTCTCTGATCTCTACTTGTCCCAGTGAGGTAGTGGTCCTCGACTCCGACCGGAGGGAGAGAGGAGGGTTTTGCCCATCGTACTGAGTACTAGTAGTACTTAGAATCCGCGGTCATGTCAGGATAGTACACTGCTCCCAAAGAAACACGGGAGCTCATTGCGGAAGACGCATCAACACAATGTGAGTGCACGGATGCCCGTCCGTCGATTTATCACTCACGCCCTCAGACAGATATGATAACCTCCGACTCGTCCGTGTCTGCCAATTGTCTGCAACCGACCCAGACCTCAGCGAGCTGGACGTCACTTTGGATCGTCTCCGTGACGACCTACAACGACTTACAGCGAGGGTGGAGACCACTTTGAACGAACACTTCATAAGGTGAATCAACATTGATGTAGTGCACCGACGTGATGACAAACGAGTGGCCAGTGGTCGACCGATTGCAGCGCCCAGGGCTCCCTTCCCATGAGAAGTCCGGCTCTATCATGTCTTGCATCGCTCATCGCTCCGCAGGAAACAAATGTTCGCTGCTCTGGGGGCCGAATCGTGTCCTCCCGGGCCGTTCGTCGTACATCACCTGCCAGCGGTCATTGAGAACAGACTGGGCTGCATGGTACAAGCGAGCTCCCCCTAACGCGAGGTCGTCGCCATCGAGGGAATCCCCGACATAGATGGAAGTTGGAGACACCATCGAGCGTTGCATTCGCATTGCATACATATCCCGGATGCGCTCTTGGCCAATGCTACTCAGGAGAGAGTTTACAGGCTTTGGATTGACCTGATCCATAAGACCCTTTCCCTCGACGTGACGAGCGATGTGCTCTGGGACGTCGAAGGGAAGGTCGAGCACGCCGTGATCGCGCGTGTCCGACACTGTCCGTGCTGCGCCCTCGCATCGTAATCGTACGGCTTGGATTGCTTGGACCAGAGAACTAAGGAACGAATCACACCAGCAATTGTACAAGGTTGTGCGCGCCGTGACGCTCACCTTACAAGGGGCAGCTAACGACTCTACCAGGGGCCGAGCCGGTTCGCGCGAGAATCGGAAGGACCACTCGAGTCGCAACGCTGCAAAGAGTTGCCAGTGGTCCCGTTGAATCCGCTAAAGCTTCAAAACTTTTACGGGTCACGATGTCATGGACGTCGATGAAGTGTACGTACATCTTCCAATACCGTCAGTGCCAGCTAACAAAAGATCGATAGACTGCCCCGCGGATCGCACACACTGGCAGCGCCGTGCGCGATCCGCGGGGCGATTTATTAGCTGGAAGTTGACCGATGGCATCTTGCAGTAAGTATGCCAGTCGCTGGATGTTGCTGTGTGCTACCTGTAGTGGAATGCCTTGGCACAAGTATGGAGGCCAAGTAACGAGCAATTTCTGTTATTCAAAGGTGTTCAAACGTTCAACGTCAGACATGATTTACCCAAATACAGCGCTAATAGCCCACATAGAATGCAGACCACTGGCACAGAGAATGCAGCCCACATAGAACGCAGACCACATAGACCACATAGACCACATAAGTGTGGGTCAAGCTCTCACAAAGGCCACGGCGCTGACCACCACCCCGGGCCTTCGCGATCGGCCACCGCGACGTACTACACAACACTCTGACTGAGCGAACAAGCAAGACCTTGCCATCCAATTGTCAGATCCAGGACCGAGATAAGTATTGGGTTAATATACATATGCGCGTGAGAGCAGTACAAAGACATGAAATGGTATGAGTACAACAAGCAATGCGACTTCCCGCTGAGTAACACCCCGCGACGGCTCCCTTACAACTGCATATCGACGTTGATCTGGACGGCCTTGACGTGCGTGTAGCTGCGAATTGAGGGAGGGTCAGGCCTGCATCCAACACAGAAGCAACACACCCAAAACGAAAAAACGACGCACTTCGCCAACGCGTACTCGCCAAGCTCCCTGCCGATCCCGCTCTGCTTGTACCCACCGAACGGCACCGCCGTATGGAGGTGGTTCACGCAGTTCACCCACACCGTGCCCGCCTTGAGCCGGTTCGCCGTGCGCACCGCCTTCACGATGTCGCGCGTGAACACCGCCGCGGCGAGCCCGTACAGCGTGTCGTTCGCCTGCGCGATGATGTCGTCCTCGTCCCGGAACTTCGCCACGACGCCCACGGGCCCGAAGATCTCCTCGCGCACGATCCGCATGTGCGGCTTCACGTCCGTGAAGATCGTCGGCTGGATGAAGTACCCCTCCGACCCGATCCGCTCGCCGCCGTGGTGCAGCGTCGCGCCCTCCTCCTGCCCGGTCTTGATGTAGCCCATGATCCGCTGCGCACGCGGCCGTCAGCACCCGCGCGGGACGTGTAGCGCGCCGGGGAAGGACGCACCTCGTACTGCACCTGGGACACCTGCGGGCCCTGGAAGTTGTCCGGGTCGAACGGGTCACCGACCTTGACGTTCCGCGTGTACTCCGTGAACCGGTGCAGGAACTCGTCGTAGATCTTCTCGTGCACGAAGATCCGCGAGCCCGCGCAGCACACCTGGCCGTGGTTGAAGCTGCCGGCGGAAGCGGAGCGCCCAAGTCAGCGAATCACGTCATGCAAGACACGGATGAACGCACAAAATGCCGAACGCGGCCCACTTGACGGCGTCGTCGAGGTTGCAGTCGTCGAAGATGACGTTCGGGCTCTTGCCGCCGAGCTCGAGCGTGACGTTCTTGAGGTTCGACTTCGCCGCCGCCTCCATGATCTTCCGCCCGACGAGCGTGCTGCCCGTGAACGCGATCTGCGCGGACAGATGAGCGCTCCCCGGGGCGTGCAACTACGGCCACGGAACGCACCTTCTCGATGTCCATGTGCTCGGCGATGGACTGGCCGACGACGTTGCCGTAGCCGTTGACGATGTTGACGACACCGGGGGGGAAGCCGGCCTCCTGGATGTACTTCGCGACGAAGAGCGCGGAGAGCGGCGTGAACTCGGAGGGCTTCAAGACGACGGTGTTACCCGTCGCGAGCGCTGGGCCGAGCTTCCACGCGAGCATGAGGACTGTTCATATACGATCGCATTCAATCAGTGAGATCCCATCGCGCGCAAATCCACCACGTGGTGGTCGAAGGGCGGAACACGCACTGGGGAAGTTCCAGGGGATGATCTGTCCGACGACGCCAATGGGCTCGTGGCGGGTGTAGACGAGCTGGGCCTCGGAGGTCTCGATGGTCTTGCCCTGGATCTTGTCGGCCCAGCCGGCGTAGTAGCGGAAGCAGGCGACGACGGCCTGGACGTCTCCCTTTGCGAAGGGGAAGGTCTTGCCGTTGTCGAGGGCCTCGACGCAGGCGATGGCGTCGGTGTTGTCCTCGATGAGCTGTGCGAGCTTGCCGAGGAGGAGGCCGCGGTCGCTGCCGCGCATGGCGAGTCCGTACGTAGTTTCAAAGGCGTGCTGGGCCGCCTTGACGGCGGTGTTCACGTCGTCGAGGGTACCCACGCTGATTTTTGTGATCAGCTGGCCGGTAGAAGGGTTGATGACACTGGGAGAGGGTTAACGAGGCGACAGTGCAATATGGCGGGTGCGTACTCGATGGCCTGTTTGGTGGAGCCGTCCACGAACTTGCCGTTGATGAAGAGGCCGGTGGGGACCTCGACGGTGCCCTTGAAGACGGGAGTGTTGAAGGTGTGGGTCCAGGTTGACGACATGGTGGGCGATAGGGATGGAGGAGAGTTGAGGAGGATGGGACGACGAGGGTGGCTTATAAAGCATGGGCTGGCGGACTTCCGCAGGGCTGGTGCGGGAAAGTGGAGGAAGAGTCACTTGTCCTGCGCGAAGACATCCTGCTCCTCCGCCAGTTTCCCGGCCCACGCTTCCGGGATCACCTGCCGCCACCCCTCCCTGTGCGAAGCCATCACACTTGTCAGGGTGCTGACACTGACATCCATGATGACGTACCTCCGATTCCTCTTCCCTTGCTCGACGCCGACACCGTCTGCGGACCTGCGTCTTGACTGCCCTCAGCACGACCTCGCAGACCTGGCAGGGGCCGGGCACGTGTCGGTGTCGGTGTCAGTGGCAGGGAGGCGATCGCGTCTGTGGCGTGGGATCCTCGCTCACATGGGCGGTCACGGCGCCCTTCCGTCCGTATATGGCTCTCTACTTCCCATATCCATCACACACCAGCCATCGTCCGTAGTCGCGGCGGGGCGCGCCTCGACCGGCTGGGCGTGTTCCCCGCACTATGCAGTCGGCTCCCCGCACTAGTCGACAGGGGCGCATCTGATGCCCCGTACTACCCCACCCCCGGTATCCGGCAGCCTCGCGACGCCCCTCTCTCCCTCCGTCGGAAAAGCGATCTCCCATGACGCACGGACCTGCAAGGGGGTATAATTGAACGCGGAATGAAATCCTGAGCTAATATTGACGCGGTGATAAGCAGAGGCGTTAGCTTCTCGAAAGCGCACGCTGCGCAGCTTGTAAGGTGCAGAGACCGGCCGATGTCTCAGGGAGCGTCAATTTGGTCACTGCGATCCGTCCGACTAGATTCCGGGGAAGACTGTTTTGTTAACTCGCAGTCTCCTTGAGCGAAACATGCCTTACTGAAGCAGGTACAACACCGCTGTCGCATGAGGGGCTTGATGCAGTCCAACCCTCTTTCCGCCGGAACAGCGATCTCCATAAACGCACGGACCTGCGAGGGGTGATTGAACGCGAGATGAAATTCTGAGCATTGACGCGGCGATAAAGCCGTTTGCTTCTCACCGTCAGGGACTTGAAGCGCACACTGCGCAGCTTGCAAAGAGACCGACCGACTGTGTCTCAAGGAGCGTCGACCCGGTTCGTCCGTCTACGACTCGGAGAAGACTGTTCCATTGGCTCGGAGAAGTCAGTGTCAACGAAACGTACCTCCTCGAAACAGGTATGCCCAGCTGGCGTACATCGACCGCCGAGCACCAGGTCCTAAGACTTCCTTCCATCTTCTATCATTCAGCAGTTCGAAATGAGAATACGTCGTGACCCACTTAACTCAGATACCAACCCTCGCAGAGCCCGCTGACGGCGATACCGCGCCCATCACCTAGCCCACAATCCCCGCAAATGAAATGTCGGGCGCCTCAGTGAACCGTCTCAGGACGTGCGCTCCGCCTTCGCGCGGTGATTGGTATGGATCCTTGGTATGGATCCCGAAAGCTGTGCTGTAACGTAAGGAACCGGGGCCGAGAAGGAGAGAACCGGGAGCCGTATAGCGTCCGCCAACTTTCCGTATACATATTAATTGTCGAGGAGAAGTGTGCGAGCGAGCGGGCGACTGTGGTTGCGCGTGAGACCGAGATGTCGACAGTCGAATAGAGGATGAGACCATCCGAAGGAGTAGTACGCCGCTTCAGATGGGCCGACACCAACGTGATCGTCCAGCGCGGATGTGCCAAGCGTCGACACAAGTATCAGAGTGCGACACAGACTACGTACGATTCGCCGGAAGGGTTCGGAGCACGTCAAAGCCTTCCCGCAGCATCAGACAACTACAGTCAGGAGTCATCGCAATCATAAAGAAAAACACAGTTGACTTGCCGCACATCCTGTAAGCATCCCCCATCGAATGCATCAGATGCGCCGCGTCCCCGTCCCCACAAGTACCCCACGGGGTCGCCGAACACGCACCATGGCCAATCTTCCGATCGGCGGAGCCCCTGTCGAAGTCCATACATACGCCCCCGGTAATGAAGTGGCCGGGAGCCGTAGCGCAAGGTGCCAGCGGGGCATTTGCATTGGGGATGGCGAGGTTCGCGATCGACCGGACGTGGGCCCTGTCTCGCCCCGCGGCATCCTAGCGGGTTGCGAGCGAGGGACTTGGCACTCTGACAGGCCGACCCGGAGGTCCGTGCCATGAGCAATGGCCTGAGGGGTTTGTGTCAGGATAGCGAGGGCGTGACCTTAGCTGCTGGATTCGTGGCAGACTCGGAGCTGGTTCATTCAGAGAAGCTCACTGTGACGAAGCGATGATGAGCAAGTCTACTGCGTCCCAGAAAGAGGGACATAAAATGCTCACCGCTTACGGCACCCTGGAGTGTACCGTTGTTTCAAGAGTGATCAGCCCCGAGTGCCGACAACAGAAAAAATCATGATGTGCTGCCGCAGTGGCTTCGCACTTCGCAATTCCACTGGCAGCCAGTGTTGCGGCGGTGATAGCACACCAGTGGAGCAAGCAGGGCCAAGGTTGTGGGATGCAAGGAAGCACCTCTGATAGAGAGACAACACAGGAGCACTGACGCAGGGACATGCCACCCAACAAAGAAACATATCCGTCACTCACTGCAAGTTATCGACCAAAGACACGGCCAGCCCCTTGTCTCCTCCCATACTACCGAGCAACCGCTCACTCCTCCGCGAACTGCACTTCTCGCGCCTCGCCCGCCTTCCACGCCCCGCCGCCCTCCGCGCCCCGCCAGCGCATCTCGACCTCCTCGAAGACCTCCACGCGCTTCGTCTCGACGAAGCCGAGCTTCGCGAAGAGCGCGATGCTGGGCGCGTTCCGCATGCCGATGCGCGCGACGAGGGCCGTGCGGGGGATCGGGGGCAGGGCGTCACGTGGAGAGCCACTCAGGGGAGGGCGACGGGGGGCGGAGGTCGCGTAGGAGAGGAAGAGCTGGAGGACGGTGTGTGCGAGGCCGCGGCGGCGGTAGGCTGGTTCTGTCAGCGTGGTAAGCCGAGTGCGCGGGATCCAGCAGACGATGTATATTCTGTCAGGGGCCGAGTCGGGAGAGCAAGGGATGAGCAGCGCACCGGCGATCATGATCTCCACTTCCGCCTCGAAGTCCTCGTCGGCGGATCGCCTTTCAGGAAGAGGTTCACGTCCCCGATCATGGAGAGGTCTTGCAACCAGCTGGCGTCTGTCGTTGATTCGCGTTCGGACGTGCTTGTGGACGGTTGAGAGGACGCGGCTTGCTCGTTGGCGAGGATGATAAACGTCAGTTCTGTGAGGCCGAGTCAACGCTTCAGGAGCACTTTGTATGATTGGGACAGACGTACTATCTTCGTCTTCTCTCCATTTCCCTGTAATACAGGAGTGATTAGCGAAGACGCACAAGACACAGACGGCTGAGCCAACTCACGCTGCATCTCATATTCTTGCTCCAGAGTCAGCGGCTCGCTCGCCGTGGACTCTTGCAGCTCGGACTTGTCATCCATTCATGATACTTCTAACTACCGCGCCAAACTGTTAGCCCTCCAATGCACGCGGTCGTCTTCGTGAATGCGATACCGACGGCGACGTGTTCGTGCCTAAGTGTGCAAGGTGAAGGACGTTTCCGTGTCAACCAGTGGTGCCGAGGGAGAGGGGAGAGGAGGGGAACTGATAAGTAGAGCGTCGTACCTATAAGGCACAAGGACGACCTGCGGGTCAACGATGATGATATTCTGGTTACACCTCATTCCTCTCAGTTCGACCCTCTCCTTTTACAGGCTTCTGTCCTTTCCCTCAGTCGTTGAAGCTGCAGTTTCCGTTCCGAACGTACTGTACCTGCGCGTAAGACGCGTTCGCGACCACCTGAGCAGCTGGCTGAATTTACTTCCGGTCCTGTCTGCTCTCGAACCTCCGAATAAGGTGCTGTCTCTACCCGAGCTTGGGCGCTCCGTCGCTCTGAAGGGCTTGACGACTCCAGGCCTCGCGCGAGCTGCTCGAGATTCGGGATATGACGTCGGCGGTGTTGGTGTGAGGAGGCGACTCGAGTCGCGTCGATAGCTGTGAGGGGACCGGATGTCGCTGTTACCGACCACCGAGATTAGAGTACTGTCGCCGCTAATGTCTGTTCCGACATCCGAGTCGTGTTCTACTTATTCTGGGTAGGCTGCACTCACTGTGTATAGGTTTTCTGTCCGCGGCCGTAAGACAATTTGGTTCACAGAGCGGGCGGGGTACGCAGACAGGACGTGTAGAGTGGACTGCAGGCCGCGGAGGCGTTTGAGCTTCCAAGCAAGTACTTGAGTACCGTTCCGGTAAGTAGTGGACCGGCAGTCGGGATGCGTGCTCGCCGATTAGACGATCGATCCCGCCGATTGCCTTATCGGGTCAGTGCGCCTCGGAGGGATTCGGGTCCCCAGTGCGCGCCACAACGTTGGCGCTTCTGCTGAAAGCCGCAAGTCCATGTTCACGAAGTCCCGCAAGGAAAGTCAAAGTCCCGCTGTAGTCATTCTACCGGTCGTCGATGGTGCAAGGCTTGGTGAGGGTTACGGACTGAGCTTTCTTTAGCCAAGACACGAGACGCTCGTGCAGACGGAACCCGTCAAGTAGAGACGGAACCCGCACAACGAGCGTCCCACGAAGCATCAATGCACTTGCGATCCTTGCTACGGTGGAAGCGGCAGCCCGAGCGGTGGACACGTGCGAAGAAGGATCTGTCGTCGCTGTGAACGTGGTTGAGCGACATTGACGTGCGTGGGTCATTTCCGTGCATCGAAGCACACTGCAGAACCCTAATCGATGATGCGCTGGAAAATAGAGCAATATTTGGAGTGACCCAGTATACTTGTGACGAGTTGAAAAGCTAAGAGCAGACACCAGCAGGCTGTTGTAGACGCAGAACAAACTACGCAACGACGAACTTCACATCCAGACGAGAGCAAGGACCGGGAGAACTCGGGGAGCCCGCACACAAGCGCCCACTTTCCGCGCCACCGATCGGCAACCCGACAACCGGAGGCCGCGCTCTGCTCTGTTCCTTCCGCGCGCTGCGGGCAGGGCTGGATCCCGGTTATTGGGCACGTCCGTCCCGTCGGCCGAGCGAGAGTCCATCTCCCGGTCCTCTCTGGCGCAGGCGATATAAGGCCTGGGGGAGCCGCCATTGCGCTTTCTTCTTCCCCGGCTGCTGCGACGTCTTGACACTCTGTGTGCGAGCTCTCCTTCCCTTGATGCGTTTCCGTTCTCGCTTGCTGGCCTCCGCGCGTACCTTCCGGATTCGGACCGAATGTGGCGCACGCCCCGCCTACTTCCCAAAATGGAAATCCCGCCTCGCAAGTCCGCGCCCGTACGGAGGCGGTCTACCTGACCGAGTATGTGATCACTCTAGGTGGCTTTCGTCCTGGAAGAGCACAGTGGGACTTTGCATGTGATCCCACTGTATTCTGTCCTGGGCGAACGTGCTTCTCTCCGTGATTTGCACGCTCGGCCTCCGAATGGAGGCGTGTGGCCACTTGTTCGTACACGGTCATGAGAAGATGCAAGGGATCGTCGTTACCCAGGCGGCACAACTACTGCTCGACTCGTACCTGGTACGCTTCCAAGAATATTTCGGTCCACCAGTGCTCCCTCGACTTCCAAGAATATCCCGCCCGTGCAATGCATCTCTGCGCTTCTTCGCTCCGGTCTGGCAAACTCGGCCAATTTCCCTACCTCGTGGTCCCCGGCGGAACGTTCTTCGTAGGAACGCAGAGACTAAGGTTGGACCGTCCGCCCTACAAGTACCCCTCCGCGGGCCGCGGGTGCAAACGCGCACACCACGCGAGGCCCTTAATCTCGCGGCGTACGGCCTGCCTATCGGGTCGACATGGACAGGTCGACTCATCCGGACGTCTATGGGCTTCATGGGACGCGTCTGATACCTGGTGGTCAGCGGGCCTGCACGCAATCGGAAGGCGGGTCCGCATGGCGGCGCCCTCATTGCTTCGACATCAAGTAAGTAATTGCATAGGTGCTCGTGATGCTGCGTCTATCGCCGTACTTAAAGGCTAACCGGGTCCGTCGCTATTGCCTCTTCGCTTCTCTGGCCTTCGCCTTGTCCTGCAGGCCAGCGAGGTTCATATCCGCTTTGTGTCTGTTCTTGATCAGCGGAGGATCTGCATCTGGGTTCTGCTTGTTCTACATGCGCCGAGTTCATCTCCTGCCTTCTGTCGGCCTACTTCGGTTTGCCTCGTCCTCGAAACACGTGCGTACTCTCTGAGCTGCACTGCCTGTCGCGCATCGACACCTGCTCGCTGGGTATCACTGGTGGTCAAGGTTGGTGTCGACGAGGGGCCACACGATGCATGCTCACCATCACCTGGTCGCTTGGCTTCATGGTTCAATGTTCGCGGAGGTCACTGGAGCTTCCGAGATCGGAGGTACTCGCAGCCCCCGCGTACATCGTTCGCTTGGTCAGTGTCTTCCGGGTCCTCACCACTGTCCTCTGGCCTAGAAGGCCTCCTGGGCCCTTCTCCGCGGACGCGCTCACTTCAACAGGCGTTCTGGCTGCTGCCGTGTGGGACGATTCGAACGCGTACGAGTCTGGTGGTCTAACTTTGGACTCGTCGTGCCACCACTATGGCGTCGGGGGTTCCAACCCAGCGGGCTGCGTCTATTGACGCGTTCAAAGGAGCTATCTATCTGATGGATCACCACACGATCGCGAACTGTGTATCGGAGACCCCACGAAGACGCTCAAATTTTCTGGGGCCATGTCAGGTCGCACGGTTCAACGGTTCGTCGCTGGCAGTTGTGCGCCGCGTTGCAGGTCCGCAGGTGAGTGTGTCGAGGGGTGTCTCCCTGAACGTTTGAACGCTGTGCCGTCACCACTCCCCAGCAGGCACACAGCATCGGCCTGGGGACGACAGCGCATCTGACAAAGCCCAAGTGTCTATGCCCTCGGGCGAAGTGTCGAACCCGCACTCGTGACGGCATGGGGAAGGCACGCGAGAACCGCTGAGAGGAGACAGGAGATAGCGCCGTGCTATGCCTGTCCAGGGTGTCCAACGACTGATGGTGAGTGGACATTCGGCGTGTCTAGTACCGTTTAGCCTCCCCAGACGCAGTGTGCGGGGTCATCAGCGCGGGGTCAGATGAGAAGCCCGCGTGCCGCCCACTACGCTCTTGGCCGTATCCGGCAGGCACCCGCTTACGTAACGCTTCTGGTAAAAGACACGCTCTCGCGGTCGGGCCTTCCTCGTCTCGCACCATCCCAGCCCTCCTCCTGCATCGCTCCCTCTGTCTTCGCTGTCACCCCGCACAACAACGATGTCTGCAGAACTCAGCGAGAAAGCGAGGGCGAGCCCGTCCCAGCTCGAGAAGGCCGAGAACGGGCAGGTGCACGAGCAGTACAACGCGCACCACCATCAGGTCCACGCAGTGCCCGCCCGCACTGCGCTGGGCCCGAGGGACAACGCGAACTTCCGTCGCCTCGCGAACCCGGGTCCTCTGTACGTGTTCTGCGCCCTGTGACCTGCCGCCTTCCCAGCCTGACTCGGGATCACAGTGGCCTGTTTGCGTTTGCGTCGACGACGCTGATGCTATCGCTCTTCAACGTCTCGGTGCGAAACATTCACACGACGAACGCGATCGTGGCGATGTCCCTCTTCGTGGGCGGCCTCGCGCAGTTCTGCGCGGGGATGTGGGAGTTTGCCTGTGCCAACACGTTCGGCGCCACTGGTGAGTGTGCCTTTCCCGCGCCCGGCCGCCGTCCCTCTGCGGCCGGGATCGAGTTCCCACGCGCTGACCGACATTGTCCCGCAGCCTTTACGATGTACGGCGCGTTCTGGATGTCGTACGCGACGGTCTTCATCCCTGGCTCCGGCATCACAGCCGCGTATGCTGATGCTGCCTCGGACGAGGCGACCGCACTGGGGATGTACCTCATGATGTGGTTCATCGTCACATTCCTACTCTTGTGCGTATCACCTCCGGATTTGCGCCCCTGATTTTGGCTGATCTCGTTCCTCAGTGTCGCATCGCTCAGAAGGAGCATTGGCATGGCCGCTCTTTTCTTTTCCTTACGTTGACCTTCATGATGCTCGGCATTGGTATGTCTGAACACGCTCCGCGCGGAGACGTTCCGTTGACCTCCTCCGCAGCCCAGCTCCAGCCGTCCGTCACCGCTGCATGCGCCAAGGCAGGCGGCGCGCTTGGCATTATCACCGCGTCCATCGCGTTCTACGTCGGCACTGCACAACTGCTTGCTCGTAACGAGAGCTGGTTCACGCTCCCGTGGGCGAGATCCCTCAGCGTGTGGATTGAAACCCGACCTACCTCCCCATCGTAGCACAATGCTCTTAATATCACCTTAGTCCGCCTGGTATTGGAGGATTGGCATGCTCCGTCCCGTGTACTTTTAGCAATACCCTCGGGTATGCCATACTTACGCCCTGTAATGATAGTAATCGCAATGAATGCACCCATTCGACGTCCATCGTGAAGCTTTTGCACTCGTGTTCACCAAACTCTCAATCGATGTCGAAGCATGCTGCCCGCTGCCGTCGGCTGGGCGTCTGGTGCGGTAGTTCTACCGCGACGCTGTTCCTCGGTGGCGACGCTGGCAAGGTGGTTTACGCGCCGCGATCGGTCGTGATCGACGCGGCGCGGTGGTCCGGTGGAGCCTTCCCCAGCCAACCCGTGACCGCGAATTTCCATCTGCCACCCGCGCCACAACGCAGAGCTGAGAAGGCGGCCGCGGGCGGTCGGTCAGGGACGCGGGGAGTACGCAGGTGACCGTCTTGCGGGGTTCTGGACACCTTTGACAATTGTTTTCTTGCGACAGGAGTGAGAGGGTGGTCGCGCCAAAGTGGGCCATATTCGTCCTTTGGCTCGCCTTGGGCGGCGGGCGCGACGCTAAGGGGAACATAGGGGTGCATTATCCTGAGCACGGGGTTGCTTGTAGGCTGAGGCGAGGGCGAACGAGGGCCGTCGTAGACTCGTATGTCAGCGTGGACGACACGGCGCTGACTACACGGTCCGAGCTATTGACATGCGCGACGGTGAGTCATCCACGACCAATGCTGCTCACACACGGAGTCACGGTCCTACCGGGACGAGTTGCGGACGAGCTGAGTCCGTGCAAGCTGACCGTGGCGTTACATTATTCTCGATTCATTCTTGCGCATAGGTCACTCGCCATCCCGCCCGTGGGCGGATGGCGCGTGCTGGGTTCCTTTGCGGCCAGTTCTACGGTGCCGAGCTGGCCCAACATCGCAATTTCAGTATTGTCAGTTGTCGTGACCAGAGTCCTTAGTGAAAGAAATCCAGGTAGGGGGTTCCTCTGCGGGTCGGACACTGGTATTACGTCGCCATGCGGGCCGGTGCGGAGTCATGTATCGGTCGTCAACGGTCACTGTCCGACGATGGGTCGGCGCGCCTTTCTTTTTGTTTTGGTAATAAACCTTCATGGGAGTGGGTGAGCGAGTACCCATGCGTGCTTACTACACTGACTTCTGTTTCCAACTCGTGCATAGACCCACACACGAACGGTTTGGCTGACGAGCGAGAACCGTTTCATGCCCCGCTCGCATCGCTCGTACATGTCTGGCCGTTATACATCTGAGCAGACGTCGACGTCGACAAGCCGGACAGCCGGACACGCTCCGAGTCGAGTATCCGCTCTGGTACCTCTTCCACCACCAAACGACACTGGCCGAATAGCCATGGATGTCGTAGTGGGGAACAGAACGATTGAGATATGCTGTGAGTCCGAGTCGTGGGTGTCTTTCGAGTCGCCTGGATGTCGGAGCGCGCGTCCGACCGTATTGATGTACCTGCTTGTCTTTGGACCCGAGTCTACTCGAACGGCCAGGGTTGTCGATGGATACTGCAACTTGCGTTGCGATAGGCTTGAGCTACTACCTGTACTTAGTACGCGCGCGCACTGTAGTCGGCGAATCATTTTCTCATTAACTTGAAAGTACTCATCTCCGCCCACAGGTTGCCACTGCATATTTTCCTCCAGTGCCTGCCAGACCGACTTGGCATGCTGATAATACAAAGGCGCGACTTCAATCATCATCAGACGTGGTGCGCGTAGGCTGAGTTTCTGAACAAGATCCACGGCGAATCATTTTGCACAGAGGACACTGAACATCAAGGGCGGCAGCCCGTTTGACCCGGGTCTTCGGGCCTCCATGTGTCCGTGCACTGCGAGGTGCGTTTCCAGGCTTCTATCTTCACTAGTCATAAGTATCCCGCACGCCAGTGTAAGGGATCATGATTCATGGGATACAAGTCCGAGGTCGGCAAGGCGGAAGACACCACTCGGTGAGTGTATCAAGTGTTGCCCCAGTGCTCGTTTTATGGTGCTGTTTAGTTTTTATGATGCTCAGAGTCACTCAGTGAGCTCGAGGATGTCTGAGACTCACGATTATCATCAATTCACATTGCACAACGCACTTCCAGCCAAACGCATATTGACTAGGGGCAACACCTTTCCGAAAAGCGTCCTCGGTCACGTGATCAAGACGCGGCGAGAAAGTGGACACGACTGTCTCATCGTGCTGTCGCTTCCGATATGGTTTGTATTAAATCACAAATATATTCAGCTAGACTGGTGTGTATCTTACGAGTGTCTGTGAAATTCCGCAGAGGAGTGAAATGAATACAGCATGTCATGGTAGTCATTATGTTGGAGGAACTCCATACAATGTCTCGGTGAAAGCTGTGTATGAGAAATCTAACCACAAGGTCAACTTCATCACACATTCAGACCCACGGTACAAGAAATGATATGGTCCGAAATAATCTTCCAGGCCCGTGGATCATCGGTGATGAGCCCAGAAGGGCAGAATCCACCTTTTGTATGCTGGGAGCCAATCCTGGGCCCAATAAATTTTCTGGGCTGTCGGAGACAGTGGTACAAACATGTTGATGGTAGTTTGGTACATGTAGCAGCAAGGGAACACGAACGATAGACACAAGACTGGCGGTGAACGCGTCGAGGCGCGCTAGTGGCGCGCGCGACTTGCTTACGTAATACGCGTCGCACCGCAACAAAGAGGTGCACTTCTGGCGTTCCACCGCGTTCCAGCTCCTGCATCAAATGTGCGAACGTGGTCATTGAGCCTCGTCTGACAAAGTCTTCTGGATGGATTTTTTTGCAGTGTTCTTATTGTCGGGCAATAGAAATTGCCGCCGCCGCAGAACATTTTCGGAAATTCTGTCCAGAACACTTTCTCAAGCCCGAATTTACATGAATTATCATCACTTCTCCGGAATATTCTGAAGTGGATGAACCGGAGAAAAGTGCACCTCTTTCCGCGCCCACTTTGTGAGGCGCGGCAGGCGGGTGGCGCGCGGACGCGTCGGAGTTTGAATCGGTAGTGCGTTGCCCCTACTCACGCATATCGATAGACGTTTCGTCTTCGGCGAAGGTGATGTCTCCGGCCGAGGTGCCGGGGTGCCGCGCCACAACGGCTACCGCGAGACGGGGGTCCAGAGGGGTCCAGCCACCTACCACCGATCCCCGAGGGATCCCCGGGTGGCTGTTGTGGCGCGGCAGCCCCGGCATCTCGGCCGGAGACATCACTTCGGAGGAGGCGAAACGTCTATCGTTATGCGTTTGGCTGTCAACGCACTTTTGAGCGCTTGTTACGAACCCGGAAACGGCCGTGGCCATTGTCGTGGGAATCTTGGCGGGTTTAAGTACTGAACGCCGGGCGGTTCAACGTTCCCCGTCCAACCTCAGCCACAACCAAGCCACAACCGTGATCGACTTGAACGGCTTCGGACGAACTTTTGCTGCAGTACCGACTGGCACTCCATCTCTGGCAACTTCAGCCCATATCCCAGGTCATCAACACTGTACCCCGTAGATCTGGCTGTGACCGTTAAACAACCCCGAAGCTCCGGCCAGCCGCTAAACCCCAACCAGAATGGGCCAATCATGGGAGCTGTATGTCACTCTCGCACGTAGGCATCGTGCATTGCCAACTGACATTTGTTGTCTTAGCTTTAATGTCGATGCAAGGCGCAACTTTCGTGACATTTCTTGTGCCAAGGTAGAAGGGGTGTTGTTCTATGCAGAGCCAAATGGTCTTGTCTCGATGCTAGCCATTCCTCGAAAGGTCAGAGTGCTATAACTTGTCGACGCTAAATGCAATCTAAGCACCGCTCTATCTTTAGCCTAAGCCATACCGGTTGTCGAGGCAACGACGGAGCTCGGAACCGCGAGACCTCGGCGCACTGGATGTACCGCTTGAGATACTCCAGCTCATCATAGACAACATCGACCTCGACAACATCGTGGATGTAGCGTCTCTCGCGCTCACGAATACCCTCCTACGGACCATCTGCGAGAAGCGCATCTACAAAGCAATGCTTCTCTATCATGGCACTTGGTCGTCCCAGCGTCTCGTTTACGTTGGCCAATACCTCGATGGCGACGACCTTCCACCGGGAATGTTGCAGGAACATGAGAAGAGAGAACTCAGCGGGAATAAACTTGACCCCAACGATTGTGACATCCGTGTATCGCGCTTTTTCGCTGCGGCCTACGACGCTAAGGGTGCGTACTTCAAAAAGTCGCGTTGGCCGGCTCAGTTCCGCCGGTTGCATTACGCCTCGAATCAAGTCTCCCCCGAGGATCTCATTGAATTGGACAAGATGATCGCGCCGGATTATTCCTGGGATGGCAAACCGGAGACGGAGTGGGTCTTATGCAACTTCACGACGGCAGAGTTCGTGCGCACGAGCGCTATTGCGAAAATTACCGGCTCGGCCTGCAACGGTCCTTTCACCAATGAAAACCTCGGCCTCGGTCATGCTCTTCTAACGCAAATTGGCTGTAATCTATCCAACAATCTGCGCTGTGACGGGATGTGGCACCATGGGCGCTGGGCAGGACACCGCTTCGCTATCACGACCGTGGATCGGTTGCAGGAGCACTCTGTTTTCAGGGACAAGGAATTGGTCGACGTCTCGAACGAAGTCGTGGAGGACGTGCTAAATATCTGGAGATGCGAATTTCCTGAAATTTTGGCTCCGGAGTTCAGTCAGGCTCAAACCTAGGACGAAGCGGAAACGGCGGCGCAAGTCTGTTTGGTGACCTTGGTATGGAGCTCGCTTCATTGCCACCTGCATGGTAGCCTTTCGTACGGAGTCGCTATTACCTATATGGTGGGCTTTTGTCAAATGGGATGGCAGACGTACTTACAGCAATACTGTCAGTAATCTCCATGCTCAGGAACTTTACTTACTGAATTACGACGCATGGTCTCTCATCCTCTAGATTTAGTCTTGTACTACATTACTCAGTTATCAAAGCATGTTTGCAAGTCTAGAGGTCGTCACGACCAGCGCTACTTACCGACCACAGTACGTCGTCTGGTGACTGTCCTGAGTGTTCATGCCAGAACTACTGAGTCCCAGATAGCGAACGCGACATTGCATCCTGACAGTCGTCGATGACGCCGTACATTTATGAAGCGTCGGTGTAAAGATCCAGAGTTTGATCCTCATGATCCCGGGCTTTAGCGGCACGACACTTCCTCCATGTCACCCGTGTAAGCAGCTGTGCTTTAGAGCAAAATCAACCCAAGACGTTGGGCAGCAGGTCGTTGTACCTTGTCTCGCACGTATGTACGGGACATTGTACCGCTGACATAGCATATGCATCAGCGAGCAGTCTTGCATGCGAAGAACATCACTGCCAATGTTTATTGGAAGCTCTAAGCTGAAGCGTCAGGTCCTCAGAGCAATCCTCTACCGATAAGCGTGTCTACATTAGGTCGCAAGCACTCACCTATGCTTCATCAGAGGCCACAGGTGGCAGGATCGTCCGATGGAAACGGTGTGTTGCAATGACATTCCGTACGCTATGAGATAGTAAGGTACATTTTCTCTAAGACTTCCACTTGCCCCGCACCGGCTGGAGAACTGCGTGTCATGGTGCATAACGCTTCCCATACACGCCTTCCTGGATCGCCTTGATTTCTACCGTGCCCCTATCAATACACAACTCCCCGGCTCACGATATGAGACCACTTACGAAGAGCGAGATGCTTGGAATGGTAACGACACATGGCGAGGTTCCTGGGAATCACATAATGAGACGAAGCCCTCTTGGGGCAATGCGAACAGGGGACACGCACCCATCATGAACCACAGGTTGGGGACGCCGAGCCACCGCCAGGCGCCGTTCTGCTCACCCTCGTCGTTCAGTTCCAGATCCGTGAGACCCGACTGGCAAGCTCGTCGCCGACCAAACGCTTGATGGAAATCGTCGCACCCTCGAAGCTACCCCACAGATTATAGCTCAGCCAAACAGTAATGCGGCGGATACGCACCCCGTGGCGTACATGACGACGTCAGCTTCCACTCGCTGCCGTCTTCGAACCTGAGCCAGTCTTGGTGAAGCGGTCGATCAAGCTGTCGTTCTTGATCTTAATCTTGCCGTCAATGATCAGCTGGCTAGTGCCGACATCTGGTGCGGTGTCAGCGGCGAGCGGCACATCTGCAGCACGTTCACGAACCCAAGTAGTATCCTCCGCCGCGCGTCATGGAACTGTAGAAGAATCCAGCGTCCTCGGGGCCCCAGCCCAGTCTGAAGCCGACCTTCTGCAGACTTTCTAGGAGGTCCCTGTTGCACGAGCTGTCAGACCAGAGCCACGTTCTCCGTGCACGGAACGTACTTGTCTGCTTCTGCAATGTCTTTGGTTTGTCGCTTGCCAAGCTCCTTGACGAGGAAAGAGGGCATGGACGTGTGCACGCGGTCGCTGACGTCCGTCGGCCCGACACCCTCCCAGAAGGTGTCTGTCCGGATTGTTTCAGCATTGCGAGTCCAAGACATACATCATGAGATATACCTCCGAACAAGCGCGGTGCAGCGTTCCGAGTTGTCATGACGTACGTCTTGCTCCTCTGGAATATGGTGACGTCTTCAAAGGAGGTGAGCAGCAGCAGCAATGCTGTAGTTCGTCAGCTTACCGACACCGTGTTCAGCGTAGTCAGCCGCGATATCGTGTGCTGAGATCAAAGATGTATTCAGTATGAGCCGTAGTGATTAATGATGTATCTACCTGATGTGCAAGCACCGACGATCACAACCTTCTTGCCAAGGTGATCTTTCGCCGACTTGTGCCGTGTCGAGTGCAGAGTCTGTCCTTGGAACTCATCCTGCCACGAACAGATGAGCATCCCCTCTGCCACCCACTTCACTGCGTGCCTCCTCACCTCTCCCGGGATTGAAGGGAATTTGGGAACCCCGCCGCCGAGGCCGAGGGCCATAATGACGTGATCGACGACGAAGGTGCGCGTCGTGCCATCCGCCTTTTCAACGACAACCTCATATTTGCCGTTGTCCAGGAGCCTGACGCTTTCAGCCGTCGAGCTCGTCCAGACGTTTAGTTCCAGGGCCTCCGCATAGTACTCGAGCCAGTTGGCTAGCTACACCCGAGGTAAGCTACCGGACGGCTTAGAGCATCGTGACGATGGTCTGACCTTTTGCGCGGGCGTGTAGACCGGCCATGTGGACGGGAAGCTGATATACGGAGTCTAAGGACACTTCCCGAGCGCGTCGAAAAACATTGACTTACGGCAGATATGGTAGATGATCGTACCCTTTTCGAGAGCCCAACTCAACTTATGGACTTGTGCGAGCAGAATTCGGAATATGACTCACAGACAGGGTCATGCAGGCAGAGGGCCTGGTACCGGTCCCTCCACTGATCGCCAATGCGCTTCTGCTTCTCAATCACCAGCGTCGGTACGTCCAACATTTTCAAACGCGCTGCAATGTCCAGGCCACTTTGCCCCCCGCCAACCACGATCACAGACGGATCGCCCTTCGAGAAAGAGCTCTCCTCCGCGCGCTGGCTCAGCCACTTGCCATGGTTAGGCAGGAACTGACGCCGGGACCCAATCTTCTCGGGGAAAGCTTTCAGGTCATCGAGGGTTGTGTATAGAGTGAACACCTTCCACTCTCCACTGGCCGTCGGCACCAGCCTCACCACGCCGGTCCCGACCCCGACGTTCGTCTCGAAGTCGAAGAGCGCCTGGACCCATGCAAGATCAGGGTACGGCTGCTTCAGCTCCGCGCCGTCGCGCAGCTTGACGATCGAGAACTCGAAAGGTGCGAGCTGGTCGTCGAGGAACTTCTTGATCTTCGCAACGCCATGGAAGGTGCGGAACTCCCAGGTGAGCGCGAGGTGGTCGCGCCACCAGCCGTCCTCGAGGAAGAGATCGGCGATCTTGGTCGTGTCTTTCGCGGAGACTGCCTCGGCGAACTTCGCAAACCATTCTGTAACGACTTTCTGGGAATCGAGATCGGGTTGAAGAGATGCACCCAGGCGATCGAGGGTAGGCAGGGCAGGGTCGCGGGTGTTACTCTCCGGTACGTCTTTTGAGAGTTCAGAGCGGAAGACAGGGCATCTGAGAGCTTGTCGAAGACGGAGGCCATGGCGGACAGAGATCAAGATGCGGTCAGTCTACGAAAGGATCTTATACGACCAGCGTGTACGGCATCGAGATGAGCAGGCCGATATGGAGGGCGCGGCGAAGAACTTCACGTTCACACAGGCCCGCCCGGACCTTCTCGTTCTGTCCGAGTCAAAAAATGATCAAACGAGACTTCAAAGTACAGTAACATACCTTCCCACGGTTTCTGTATTACTTACTGCGGGTCACGTTCACGCGTCGACGCATTATAGCGCGCGAATGGCGCAAGTCGGGCGCAAGCAAAAGGTTGTCCTTCCTCTGCGCGATCATCTCACATCCGCGAAGGTCACCTTGGCGTCGAGGCTCACTGTATCGAGGGCACAAGGCCGTCGCAGAGTGTGAATAGACCTGAACAACTGTGGCCCTGCATCACCCTGCATCCACTCACCTGGTCAAGGGCACTAACGCAGGTCTTCCAGTTAAAATGGAGATCGAGAGTGAATGCTTTGTATAGGCGTGATGTGCTAGTGTCCACGAGCCGTCACAGATCATAAGACTGAGTACTGAGATTAGAGGAAGGAGGTTGGCAAAGTACGCAGTTTCATTACTCACCTTGACGTACGCAGCTCAGCTGATGAGTCCTAGGGCCTTCGCCAAAATGAAAAGAACGCCTTCTTGTTCTCTCGTTCCGCAGCACCGCCTCAGGATTGTTGTGCGAGACGAGCAAACAGATATGGCTGACTGAAGCTTCTGCGCTGGAGGCCTTTGCAGGCTGCAGCCGCAAGGACGGCCCGTAGAATGATCCCGTGCAGACGGTCGCTGACACTGCCGTCGTCCGTCCATTCGCAGGTAGGCTGTGAATTACTCGGGACCGGAAGCTCGAAGTCTCACCACCAGTTATGACAGCGTAATCGCGGCCTTGGAGTCCCCGCCGGTCTCCTAGTGATTTGGGCGAGAACGCCACAAGCTCTCAGTGGCCACTGAATGGCCATTTATCGGGGAGGACAACTGGGAAGGCCTTCGAGTTCATGAGAGGAGGAGAGAACGTATGGCGATACCCTGGAGACGTCGACGTCGCGTTGTCAATCAGCACTGTACCGTACCGTACAGTTGAGTGTGCGGTGGCACGCCCGTTTGAGCCCTATCAGGTCAGTCTCCCACGCCTTGCCCTTGGTACGAGCGGTGATGAATTGATTATCTGCTCTTAAGCTTACTCTGCGTAAGGTTATTCTGCATACGCGTACTCTGCATACGCGCACTCTGCATAAGCGTACTCTGCATAAGCGTACTCTACCGCGTCTAGAGCCTCGGAGTCGGTGGGCCACATCCGTCTGACCAAACTGCACTTTTGATATCGACTCTCATTATTCTTCAGATTTGGCCTGCTGAATCTCAACCAGCGAAGTCCGACCAGGCTACTGAGGAAGTTTCTATCACGACGTAGTATTTTGCAACTGCAAACACGTAGTGCATGCCTTGAGGCTAGACACTACTCCACCGGCTCGGATTACCATGTCAACGGTACCCTGGGACGCGAAATGACCAGGACGTGGACGGACACCGTCCAGCCCTCTTGGGCAGACCCATACAGTTTTGAATCAGTCGTATGTGGTGGTGCCGTATATGCGATCGCTGGGCTGACTACTGGCCGTTCGAGTGACTTGAAGGGCGCGACGGTGTAGCGCACCTACTCTGGCGACAGTCTGATCCCGCGCAGGACCCGGGTTACTCATCGCGATAGAAGGATGACAAGGCCAACCAAGGCGAGCTTCGATGTTCGATCAGTGTTATGAACCTGTCAGTGTCTCGCGCGCAATAATCGGACTCATTCATAGAGTCCGACTCATAGACCAATGTGCTGATCCCTTCCAGTTGCAGACGCTCGTCAGCTTCGTCAAGTCTCAAATCGTGCCGTGATCAGTCCGACAGCTGGCTTCCTCATTCTGCGGCTCCAATGCGGGATGAACGCGGGTCTCCGTCGACTGACAGGGTATCAAGGCGACCAATTCACAAGACCTGGCTCTCCGAAATAACCCATTCACTTCCGGACATCAGGCGACACCACTGTGGTATGGTTCCCGGTCTGATAGCGTGACCCCTCTGCCGAACTGGACTAGGCCCCGACCCACGAAGCACGGTAACCTTCTTCCGACTTCAGGCGCATCACGGTTTTGAGTTTTGCGTCTAGGAATCGAAGCGGTGTCGGCATTGTTGGACCCCCTTATGAAGGCCGTATCTCGTACTGCATCAGCTGGCACCCGACCTGAACGCTTGGCTGGCTGCGTCGGCTGCGCTTGAGGGGCACCTGCTCCGTACTTCGCTAGGCAAGTGGTGAACCCGGGTGCCCGTCCGCCTGGTTCTCTCCGGTGTCGCGCCTCCTGTATAGCTCGCTTCTCTGCTATCACTGCTGTCCAGGTGAGTATACACGGTGTCTGTAGTCGAGTACTGCAACATGGCTGCGACAGTTCTCGCCTCCGATGCCGTATTCTAGACGCCAAAATGCAGCCTACGTGGATGCATGACGCTGTGAGACAATCATGGCTAGGCGGGAGCCCCTCTCTCGCGCCGCACGCGTGATGCTAATATATGATACTGCGTCGCGTGAACACAGTGATCGGGCGTAAGTAAGACAGAAGCCGTGGGAATTCGTGTTCACAGGGACTAACACCTTGTCATTTGACTCTAGGTCAGGATCAGCAGGCCATGGTCGGCCCTGCATACACGGGAAGGCCTTCGTCCTTTGCGTCGAAATAGGTCGAAATGCCTATCTCTGTGTCGAACGCGCTGGCCGTATATAGAGTCCCGCCTTTACGGGCTTTATCCTAAACTCCCTCAACCATGGCTACCGTCTTCGACAAGGTTTCGGACGTTCTGTCTTCCGCTCTCCACTCCCAGAAAGACGTCCCAGGGGGTCCCAACGACGTTAAACCATCACTTCCCACTGCCAATGGCCTAACTGAGCCTCACGTCTCCGTTCTCAACGCGCAGAAGGCCGTGCCCACCAGTACGGACCTGAAGCCTGCTCTACCCACGCTCGATCGCCTTGGTGTCTCGCTCCAAGCCGACGTCGATGTCCAGAAAGTCGCCACCGAGTGGTTCGCGAAGTTCGTGCCCGCCGCCTCTGCGAAGGATACGACCAAGATCGTCGACCTCTTCCTCGAGGACGGCTGGTGGCGCGACCACCTCGCGCTCACCTGGGAGCTCCGCACCTTTCACGGCGCTGCGAAGATCAAGAAGTTCCTCGACGACCAGCTCGCGCCCTTCGACTTCTCGGGCGTTAAGCTGTGCGACGGCGCGGAGCTGAAGCGGCCGTATCCCGACCTCGCGTGGGTCCAGGCGATTTTCGACTTCGAGACGAACGTCGGGATCGGAAGCGGCGTGGTCCGGCTCGTACCTACCGCGAGCGGGGAGTGGAAGGCGTTCACGCTGTACACGACGCTCGAGGAGCTCAAGGGCTTCCCCGAGAGGATCGGGCCTAACCGTAACTTCCTACCTAACCACGGGAAGTGGCTGAGCCAGCGCGAGGAGGAGCGCACGTTCTCGAAGGGCGACCCCGCCGTTATTATCATCGGCGGGGGCAGAGCGGCTTGGACGCTGCCGCTCGCTTGAAGATGTTGGGCGTTCCGGCGCTGGTCATCGAGAGGCAGAATCGTATTGGTGATCAATGGAGGTATCGGTATGAAGCGCTTTGCCTGCATGATCCCATCTGTACGTGCAATCGTAAATCTAATTCACCCGGTTCACTGATCGACTTTGAAATAGGGTACGACCATTTGCCATATTTGCCGTGAGTGTGCCGATGTATTGTATTCGAAGATGCGAGCACCGATCTCACCCGTCGATGAACAGCTTCCCACCTACGTGGCCAGTCTTCACACCCGCACAAAAGGTACGGAGTGTATTACAGTTCTACGATTGATGAAGTGTATTGACAGAACGCTAATATCGAACTTCAATGTAGCTTGCCGGTTGGCTCGAGTACTACGCAGAAGCCATGGAGCTGAATGTTTGGACAAACGCTGAAGCCGAGAACGTCAAGCTTCTCGATGACGGCAAGTATGAGGTCGTGGTAAAGAAAGGAGACGGCACGAAGCGTACATTCACCGTCGACCATGTCATCATGGCAGTCGGTTTTGGCGGCGGAGTGCCCAAGATGCCTTCTTTCCCCGGGCAGGTCAGTTGTTCGACAACATAGTCTCTTCGCGTCGAATTAACTCGGCTGTAACAGGAAGAGTTCCAAGGTCAGATCTTGCACTCAACGCAGCACAAATCAGGGAGAGATCACATCGGGAAGAAGGTCGTGATCATTGGCGCTTGCACCTCCGGTAGAGAAGTCAGACGATTCTACTGTGTGCCATGCTGAATACGTCATTGTTTGCAGCACACGATCTAGCGTCAGATTACGTCGAGCACGGAGTCGGTAAGCTGACGTGCCACGGAATTTCTGCAGCTTCTCATCGTTAGCACTTCAGACGTGACCCTCTTCCAGAGGAGCGAGACGTATGTTATGTCGACGAAGAACGGCATGCCGCGTGTGCTCGGTGGTATGTGGTTATCATACATGTGTACGTGTTTTGAAGTTCAAATCGACTTGCGCAGAAACCTTCTGGGAAGGCGCCGGACCGACGGAGCTCAACGATCGCATCCACACCTCCATGCCTGCCTTTATGATGAAGGAGATACACAAGCGGATCACAAAGGACATCGCTGAAGATGACAAGTACGTATGATTGATGCTACCAGTCCCCGACTAAACCCACGCGTCATAGGGAGACCTTGGACGGTCTGCGGAAAGTCGGTTTCAAGCTGGGGTGGGGTAGCGATGGTGCTGGCTTCCTCTACAACGCCATGAGTCGTGGAGGAGGGTACTACTTGGGTCCGTTAGCAGCCTACGCGTGAGTGTCTATTACTGACGGTTTATCACCAGATGTCGGCACATGCCAGAAGATCATCGACGGCAAGATCAAAATAAAGAACGACAGCCAGATCGAGCGCTTCACCAAGACTGGTCTTAAGTTCGAGAACGGCACCGAGCTCGAGGCTGACGTTATCTTGTTCGCTACGGGGTGCGTATCAGGTCCACCGCCATGTCAGTGAACCAAGCAGCTGAATTCGTCTTGAAAGCTTCGAGGGTGCAACGAGGGTGATCAAGCGTTTGGTCGGCGACGAGGTTGCGAGCAGAGTCTCGCCGATCTGGGCCCTGGATAAGGAGGGCGAGCAGAACGGCGCCTGGCGCTTCCTCGGCGTCCCGAATCTCTGGTTCATGACCGGTATGTGATGGTGCCATCTGGCCCAAGGAGCGACACTCACACTGCAAATTCTAGGTAACTCGCTATGTGTCGCTACCACTCCAAGCATCTCGCTCTCCGTGAGTGCTATCGCTCCGCATGTGTTGTTTTTGGTTTTGTACTCACCAAGGGCGCGACAGAAATCAAAGCAATCCAGGAAGGGGTGTATGGAAAGCGTTACGCGCCGTAATGTTTGGTTGCTCAGCGAGTCTAGAGACTTGGTCGTAGAGAAGCTAGAGAATATACATGTATTGTAAAGCAAGATGTACACTATGATACTGCATTTGTATGGTTACCATTCGCGAGCGAGCCGGAAACTTACGTGTATACTTGACCATCGTCTCTACTATAAGCACCTGTCACCGAGTCCTTGTCCAATGCCGAGCGCACCGAATATTCATTTGACCGTATGTTTGCTGGCTGGGAGTTTGTCCAGTATACGCCGTGGCAACACATGCCTCCATATATCCATGACCTCGTTTATGACCTTGTCCGTTGCGTCGTCCCAGGTCTCCCTGTCCACCATCAGGTCCGAGTCCTTCATTGTCGATGTTTTTTGTTGTTCCGTTTGTCTGACGAGCCTATGTTTCTGCTTTCTATCGATCTGTCCGTTTTGTCGCTAGCATCGCGTCGGCTTCGCATGGACTGTTGTGAGGAAGCGATGGCCAGCCCATCGACCCCGGGAACGTACCCACCGGCGTATTCGGAGAACATGCTGCCCGAATCATCTCCTGCCCAGAGATCTGTGTGAGCAGGACATGCCCGAGGGTCGGAAATTTCTTTGTCCAAGGGCCACGGCACTGCGAGCCACTGAGGGCAGCAACGCCACTGACACGCACATATTCGGAAGTTGTCCAGTTGTACAGAATCCACTCGGTCGCAGGATTTCCGTCCCAATAGAATCTTCCTCCACCAATAGTTCCATTTCCTCGCGTTCCGCAGAAGACAGGCCTGGTGTTGTACTGGTGAAACTTGGCGCTCCAGAGAAACGGCAGTCTCCTGTCGTCATGGTAGAATCTGTCTGCATTGTAGAGGCGAGAACGAACGGGTCGTCATCCACAATGGCATTACCGGCGAGTTCCTCCTTCTCGTCTTCCAGCAACATATCGGCAGGTAGGTCATCGCCGTCAACGTTTTCGCCGACTAGGATGAGGCGTTCACTGTACCATGGGGCATGGTATTCGCCCGACACCAACTCTTCATTGACGCGCTTCTGCCCGAGGTCACGTAGCAATGAATTCGTGAGGGCGAGGTAAACGGCATCCTTGATGTCCTTGGAGTAGATCTTGCTGAATATATGGTGCAGAACGTCATACGGTAGATCCGGTGCACCAAGGTCGCGAGTGTCCGTGCTAAGACCGCGTTTGTTCACACTGACAGGTCCATACGGCTCGAGCTGTGATACAATGGTTATTGCACCAAACTATTGATTGGTATGGTTCGCCACTGTCACCTTTCGAGGAATTGCTAACATCCGAATCAGCCGAGTGGGGTCATCCCTGGACAGTACGTCCCAAAATTTCGAAGAGCTAAACTCCAACGTCTCTCTCTTGTCGATGTTCAGCCTGCCGGCGTGAAGTGCGCCTTGGTCAGCTATGTTCTCCCAACGTTCCATCGTCGACATGGGTATCAACTTACATCTTGTAGTATTGTCCCATTTTTCAGAGTGAATCAATATTGCGATGTTTCCGGGAAAAGGGTAATGGTGGATGCTTCAGGTTGTTACAAGGGTGTGCAAGCCAGGAGTGGGCCACTGGCGGCCACGATCAATCTCCGGAATAGGAAAGCGGCACGTGGACGTGCCACAAGACGCGACTTGGGGCGCGTCACAAAATCAGTCGCGTCGTGGAATCCGGCTGATTGCTGCTTGTCCATTGCTGCCTCCTCCCTCCGCAGGATGTCTGATATCCCTGCCCTCCTCATCTCCTCTCTCAACCCTGCAACACGCAAGCAGGCTGAACAGAGTCTGCAAGCCCTCAGCGTCCAGCAAGGCTTTCTCTCCGCTCTACTTCGTATTGTCCTCGAACCATCGCAGGATCGCTCGGTCAGGCTCGCCGGCAGTGTGTACCTCAAAAATGTCGTAAAGACTAGATGGGACGATGTGCGTGGATTGACCCGGACTATGCGGATACATGGACTGACATGCTCACAGGAAGAACAACCCGTTCCGGACGCAGACAAGGCTGCTCTGCGGAATGAACTCATCCCTGCGATGATCGCGCTGTCCAACGCGTCTGACAAGGCTATGCGAGCACAGGTGGTCGAGTCTGTGTCCCTCATCGCAAAGGAGGACTTTCCGGAGAGGTGGCCTGATCTGGTCGATGTAAGTCTTCCCTCCTAGAACGTCCGATCCACTGGGAGGAACATTTCCGAGGTATCTGGAAGCTGCGCTGTGGACGCGTTAGTGCTCGTGCGGATGAAAATGACTGGCAGCACTTACCTGCGAGCATTCATGCCCGCTGGACAGTTGCTTTAAACTTGCGGCTACGTCTCGACATGGCGATGACACATCGCCGTTTCGGACGCCTGATCATCCCTGTCCAGCGTGTCCTGAGTAAGTGGAACATGGTTATCCACGACGAGCTCGCCCTACTAACTGACTGGATGGGGTTTGAGTGGGCGATCCCGAGGCTGATGCTCGTCAATGTCTACGAGGACGTGATGCTACCCGGCCTGCGCGACATTCACTATTTTTCTCGGCGATCCTATAGACGCCGGATGATGAGCCTCACACTGGCCAAGTTTTGGCTGTGCGTAGAAGCATTTTTGTCCCTGGGAGGACTCGCGGGGGAATCCGCCGGCTGGCTTGCTCATTGCCAGTTGCGGATGCTGTATAGAGCCCTCCAAGACAGAAAGAAAAAGCAAGCTGTGTTCTGGGCCCGCTCATCTTCTCACTGGGAGCCAGTTCTCTCTGCTACATCTTCGGAAGACTCTGAGTCTGTCCCTCTTGCAAGTTGCGCCTATTTTGCGTTCCCTGAGCAACGACTGCCGGTCAACGCGATTAAAGCAGAAGGAATGCGAGGCGACGCGCCTGTGGCTCGCGCGAGCCGCAGGCTGACAAGTCACCAATGGTAACGATGTGTGACGTTTCGCGTTCCGCGTTTCAGGAATGCTCGTCCCTGTGGATCAGACTTTCTGCTCCTTTGGCAGACTATTGCGCATACCAGACCTAATCTCATAGCACGTCTAGATACTGGTGTCCTCGCTATCCCCGACAAATTACGACATCAACATTGGCGTGCTCGAAACGGCACACTCCATCTTCCGACCGTGGCGTGCCGCAACACGCAACAATGACCTCTTCACTATCATCAACTATGTCCTCTCTCGCTTCGCGAAACCTTTCCTTGAATTGCTTCTCCACACCACTACCTTACTCTTCACTACACCATCTCCCCCCAACCTCGCCACGATCGCACAATCACAAGTAACACTCGTAGACATCTTCTACGATCTCACGTGCCAGGATCTCCCTCCAGACTTTGAAGATACTCATGAAAAGTTCTTCTCATCTCCTGATGGCTTGTTCTTGCAACTTTTGCTTTGGGATCCACCGCAGTTGCGAGGCGAGGTAGGTGGCCTTGGCATTCTTGAGCAGCGGCAACGGCTCAACGCGCGATGCACAGGATGACGACACAACTCCCTCCCTCCCGTCGCAGATCAAGACAGGTGTTCTGGAAATCGCAGAGCTTCATATCAAGCTGTACTCGGAGGTCATGTCCGGCTCGAATGCCGTTCCTGCATTCGTCTCCTCGATTTGGAACATGATCAGTGGTGGGAAGCGACAAAGCGTCGGGGACGACGGTGTAAGCATCTCTGAGTCTGTCCCGCATACATCGACTGAATCTATCCCCAGCTCGTCTCGCAATCCCTGCGCTTCATCTCCACAGCGATCCGCATCGGCCACTACAAGGAACTCTTTGGCTCGCGGGAGATCATCACGAACCTCGTGCAGGGCATCGTCATCCCCAACGTCGGGCTTCGGGGTAAGGCCCTGTCTTCCTTCCTTCTTCGCACCCACTCACGCACTGTTTCGAATTCAAAGAGCACGAGATCGAGCAGTTCGAGGACGACCCGCTCGAGTACATCCGGCTTGACCTCGCCGTACCGTCCCTCGGCGGAGCGGGCATGAGCACGGACACCCTCACGCGCCGCCAGGCGGCTGCAGAGGTCCTCCGTGCTCTTGTGTCGTCGGGGTATGAGAGTGAGACGACAGAAATAGCAGGGTCATGGATCGGGCAGGGGCTCCAGGAGTATACAGCGAATCCCGCGGAGAACTGGCGCGCGAAGGACACGGCGATTTATGTCATGACGGCAGTGGCGACGCGGGGCAGCACAACACAGGTGGGTGAACGGAGGGTGCAGTAACCTCTTCGTAGTGTTGCTGACATGATTTCGTTAGCATGGTGTCACGTCGACGAACACACTCGTGGATGTCGTCCAGTTCTTCTCGGACCACGTCTTTCAGGACCTGCAGGCTGAGTCGGGTTCGGCGCATCCGATCCTCCAAGTTGATGCTATCCGCTTCCTGCACACCTTCCGGCATCAGGTTAGTGAGCGGAGTTCACGGTGATGTACATGTACTGATCTAGACGACTTGCAACAGCTTGTCAAGCCACAGCTACTCTCAGTCCTCCCGCTGCTCTTGCGTCACCTCGGCTCAGACAACTATGTCTGCTACACGTACGCCGCGATCAGCGTCGAGCGGATACTCTTCATCAAGCAGGGGACACAGTTGATGTATGTTAAAGCAAGTCAGATTCACGTACCTTTGGGTCTCACGTATCTCTACGCAGGTTCACTCAGGCAGACATCCACGAACTGGCGCCACATCTTCTCGATGCGTTGCTGAAGAAAATGGAGTCTGCGGGCACACCAGAGAAGGTTGCTGAGAACGACTACCTCATGAAGTGTCCGTACCTTCCAGGGCGTCAGTGTACCCATAACTGACCAGCTAACTTGTAGGCGCGATGCGAGTCATCATCACCGCCCGGTCGACCTTCACAACGGGCTACGAGCGCTTCCTGCAGAGACTGGTCAACATCCTCGGTGCGATCTCGAAGAACCCGAGCAACCCTCTCTTCGACCAGTTCATCTTTGAGAGTATCTCTGCGCTCATGAGGTATATGGATTGTGCAGACGTGCGGAGATGATATGACTGACCATTCGTGCTGCAGATTCGTTGTTGCTGCCAACCCGTCGACACTGCCGACTTTCGAGCAAGCGCTCTTCGGTCCTTTCACGATCATCCTCCAGCAAGATATTGACCGTGGGTGATCAGTAAGGTCGACCGGTGCTCTATACTTACCACATCTGCAGAGTACATCCCTTACGTCTTCCAGGTGCTCGCACAGATGCTCGAGTTCCACACTGGCGATGTGCCAGCAGAGTACCGCAGTCTTCTTCCGTTTCTCCTCACTCCCGCCGCGTGGCAACAAAAGGGCAGCATTCCGGGCTTGGTCAAGCTGCTCAAGGCATTCCTCTCTCGAGATGCGAAGCAGATGGTCGCAACCGGCCAGTTCACGGCAGTCTTGGCAGTCATCCAGCAGCGCCTCATCCCGTCGAAGCTCAATGACGTGTGGGGCTTTGAGCTCCTGCAATCGGTGGTACAGTACATCCCACCGTGAGTACCATCATACTAGGAGGATAGTATTAAGTCTCACGACTGATGACCTGAACAGATCGGATCTCAAACAGTACTTCCGCGCTCTGATGGTGACGCTGCTCACGCGGATGCAGACCAGCAAGACAGACAAATACGTCTACCTCTTTGTCTACTTCCTCGCGTTCACGATAGCCATTCCTGTTGAGGGTCTGGGACCTGACTATGTGATCAGCTCAGTGGAAGAAATTCAGCCTCAGTATGATTCTATTCTCTCCGGTAACTTGGCTATACTGACGCACACATGTTAGGCTGTGGTCGCAGATCGTCGGGAACTTCGTGGTACCACAAGCGCCGAAAATGCCCCCGAAGGAACGCAAGGTCGTTGTCGTCGGCTTGACGAAGCTACTTACACAAAGCGCGCTGATGCTCCAGGAGCCTTCAGTACAGGCATGGTAGGCGGTCGCATTGATGCTATGTCCGAACAACAACTCACCAGTGTTATGCTGCAGGCCGGCGACGTTCACCTCATTGGCGAAGCTTTTCCAGGAGCCGCAGTTCCTAACTAAGAAGGATGAGGAGGACCCCGATGCCGGTATCACTGCAATCGACTACGAGGAGCAAACGGCGGGATACCAGGCCGCCTACTCGCGACTAGCAGCATCTGAGACGGTCGCCGTCGATCCTGTCGCGCATGTCCGGGATCCTCGGGAGCACCTCGGACAGGAGCTCGCGAAGCTCTCGCAGAGGGACCCAAGGGTGAAGCACTTGTCGGTGCTGCCGACGCGGCTGTCGCGGGACCGTTCCTGCAGTCGCTGGCAGCTGCGGGGCACAACATAAGCTGAACGAACGTTAATGGGTTTCTGACCAGTCCATCACGCAACGTAGACACCATGCATATGCACTCAACACTTACGGTAGGTAGGAAGGAAATCGAGCATAGTCAAGAATACAACATGCATTGTACATCATTACCATTCACAAACACATCTACGTTCAGAACACTACCAATTGACGTTCGACGTCCCAACCACAACGCTGCAAGCCAGGCTTCAGTGTATGCTTGATCATGCCGTCTGGACCGCATGCGAGCACCATAGCTCGCTCGCTTGGGAATGGGAGGTGCTCTTGGAGCATCGCATCTGTGATTCGACCTGTGCTGTACGGCCAGCCATTCGGTGTGACGCTGAGTGTGTAGTGCAGATGGAAGCGATTCTCGCCATGCGTCGCGTGGAGCCCGTCGAGCTCCTCTCTGCATAAGATGTCCTCTTCTGTTTTGTTGGCGTTGATGAGCCAGATACGAGTGTGCTCGAGCGCAGGGTCGTGCAGCACTCCTCGAAGCACCTGCAGGATAGGAGTGATGCCTGACATTACATGGAAGTGAGTCAACACGGCTCGGTTTGAAACAAAGACCATGGACACTGACCAGAGCCGCCGCAAACAAGCCCGAAGTCCGTGACTTCTCTCTCAACTCCTCTGAAGCTGATCGATTTATGCCCCAACAGCACGAACGACCCAAGGGGACCTTTGATGTCGAATGTATCCCCGAGCTGAAGCTGGTGAAACCCAACCGTCATCTTTCCACCTGATGGCCATTTGTCGTTGGGAAGATAGAGCCTGGGACAGATCCGTGAGCTATACAGAATCAATATGAGTTAGGAGTAGACGCTGACTTGATCAAGAAGTCGATGAAGCCCTTTGCGTCTTTGTCCGAGACCGGTGTATATGCACGCTGTACCACTCACCCGAATCCTTACGCTTCAGCCGGACGAAGACGTGCTGGCCAGTCGGCAATCCGAGAGGCTGATCTGGATCTGGTAGCGCGAAGCGGTACAGGCGAGTGTCGTGGTTAATGACTTCAACGTTGACAAGAGTGACTTGGCGCCAGACACGCGGGAGAGGAAACGGCCTGATGTCTCGTCTTCTGACGCCTCGGTTTCTGCATCATTGGGGGTACCAGTTTTGATAAGAGTCCCGACGTGGAACTGGGGAACATTGATTGAACGTGCATGTCACTTCCAGAAGTGATGCTTACCTGCCGGAGCTTCGCCCACGCATCCGCAGAGTGAATGGCTCTGAAGTCCTCGCTTGCGTCTTCTCCAGCTGCGAGAAGAATGCTGTCCTCTCCGCCCGGATGGTCATGTAGATATCCAGTCCCGTCGTAGACTTCGCCGTCAACAACAAACCAGGGCTTGTCTTTTGGTTGTGTCCTCAGTTCACGGAGCGTCACTAGTCTCCCGTTGCCTCCTTTAGGGACAGAGGGTGTTTGAGTTTGAGAAACAGCATTGTCTTGAAGAGTAGCGAGGGCGGATGCCGAGAAATCAGGGCGGAGAATATTCGCTCCTGATTTTGTCATGAGCTGGACAATTGTCAGAATGACACTACCTTCCTGGACACGTGAACATACCTCCATCCAACCTGCGGAGTACTTGCCAACAGGCGCAGGGTGCACAAACCTGAGCTCGGTAATCACCCCTTCAACAGAACATTGCTTCAAGATTGCAACGCGATGCCACCTGAATATCATCCGCCCGCAGGGTCAATCGTCGTTTCCTGCTCACCGAACTGCGTACGCACCAGTTGTTCATCATAGACGTTGCGTTCGGATACATGTCTCTCGGCTGCATATTCATGGACTCGTCCATTCCGCGCACGGAGATGACGTTGGCCCCCGCCAGTTCGAGTTGGTAACCTCGAAGGACCAGAAACACCAGCAGCTGCACGCACACATCTCAGTGCCTGTAAACCCCCTTAATCGCTGATGGATCAAATGCTCACAAGCACGTATCACGCTCATCCAAGTCGAACCTGCCAAAACTGGGATCGGAGTATGCCACAGCTCGATATAAGTCCTCGGGATAGTCAACGTTCGCTAGTCGCCAGTGTGGCCGTCATCCATCGATATCTCCACGCGGCTTATTCTTCGCCCACCACCAGAGTAGGCATATCCTTTCAGCTCGTAAATCGAAGACTGAGTAGCCTCAGCGGAGGGGTCGAGCATGAGGATCTCTTCATGCGCGGGCCTTGCGATGGCGCTGTTTACGTTGAGTTCGCTGGAGAAGGTTGAATGAGTCATATGAACGAGAGAATAAAAGGGGAAGCCTACGTGATGATATACTTGGGGTCGTACCACCACTTCTTCTCCTCTGCAGAACGTGCTTGTTCTGGAGTGAGTTGCGTAGGCAGGACTTTGTTGTCTGGGTGTGCGTCGCACCAATTATTATCCATTTTTTAAACCATTATATGACATTGCGCTCACCAAAGAAATGCAGGTGATGTTGACTCTCAACAGCTGATACTTCGATGCGTCTGAGCCACTAGAAAGCGAGCATGAGGATGTGCAAGGAAGATTGATAGCATATCCGTACACACCTTGACGGATCTCCCACCAATTTGTCCGGGATGATCATTCGTACCGGGAACCCATGGTCAGGCTCCAGTGGTCGGCCATTCATGGCCCATGCTACATATTACAAAGGACATCAGTTGGTGGCTCGGAACCTTGCTGGGGACGCCACACACCTACCAGGTAGCCCTTCTCCCGATTAGATGCCCACGTAATCGTTGCGAAGTGCCGTATGGCCCGTTAGGAAGAGAGTCTCCTCCCTCGAAGACGACGTGCTTTGCGCCAGCCGACCGAAGAGGTTTGACATAAGCAAGGATGTCTGCGAGGTAAACGCCTGTCCATAGCGCAGTGGACAGCCCTGCGCTGCCCCATCAAATCCTAGACTTTTCCGTAGTACATTTTGCTCCTTCCGCCTGTTGCCAGCCAGACCAGTGTGACGGGCAGAGTCACCACTTCGAATCTCTCCCTAAGGTCCGCGATGGAGAAATCGACTTCGCGTTCAACAAGACCGTGAATACGTATGCGCCACGCCCTTGATTCCTGTGTTGATACCTGGGGCACTGCACCGTGGTTGCGGACGAAGTGCAGGTGTGCAGGCGTAAGGAAGCCCTAGAAAACCGGTAAGTAAGAACCTAGCCAATGAGAGGAGAGATGATGTAAGCAGGTGTCTCGCTGTGGCTGGCGGGCGCTCCGCCATCACACCAGGTTGCCTATTTTGGACGGACCACGTTAAATATAAAACGGAACGTACGGTTCGGAAGAGAGTTATGAGGGGGGCCTCGGCGTTGAAAGGATGTTTCCCCGTCAGGCGTATGAGCTCTGGATTGCGATGCACCCAGCGGTCAGGTGTTTGAGCGTCCTGTCAGGGTACGCAGCGACTCGGTAATCATCGTCCTACGAAGAGGAAAAATACATACTCACTGCATGTGCGGTAATAGAGGTGTCTCATCTTCAGGGATCGTTGGGAAGCTCGAGGGATAGCTGCTCTTCAGCTCGTTATCCGAAGGCGGAGAAGATGACCGCGACGAAGCTGAGCTAGAGGGTCCGGAAGCGGACGAAGGGGAGAGGCGTCCGTCCTCGCTGTTGCTGCTACTGGTGCTCGGCGTGGGCATGGTCGCAGGTGCATCTCAAGCTCTCGCGGCCAACCTGTGATCGCAGGTACTGTATTTCTCACTGACCGCCTTCTTCGGGGGCGTCTGAAGGGCGTCATCGGATCCGTGTCGTTTGAAAGTTGAACGCCGAAATTTATTGGTACGATAAGGGTCTCCGCTCGCGAGATAGCCGTGCTATCGACAGGGGCACGGCGTTAGGCACGATGTCCAATGGCCCTCCAAGAACCGCCTCGATAGCGATCGTTCCCGGGTCCACCCAGCGAGACCCAGCAGGCTTTGAGTCTCGGTTACACATAGGCCAGATTATCCAGGATTCTCCCTTCATTGCGAACTGAGAATTCGTGCCCCACACTGCGTCGCGCCGCCGTGTCCCGCCACACTAGCCCCATTGCCTCCACCCCCCGAGAACGCCCTCTATCAATCGCACAGGTGAGCTTATCTATGTTTTGGCTTGGCGACAGTGTCCGACTACGTCCGAGGTACTCGGATCGGTATGAGGAGAAAGTTGACAACCTGTGCGAGGGAAAACGTCATGAGCATATACAGACGTCAACCAGTCACGCTGCTCAAGCGCACGCCATGCTGATGCGCGACGAGGCAGCTCGGACATGTGGAGGGCACACTCACGATTGCAACGACGCCAGAGATCCAGAATGCCTTCCCGTACGGCTTGGGCTGCATCCGGAAGATGAGGGCAAAGAACACGCCGCCGAGGTTGCCCAGGGCGCCGACGATACCCGTCTGTGCAGTCGTTAAGAGAATCCACCATATATCAGCGAGGGAACGGAGTGCATACCATCAATCCATTCGAATCTAATATCAGAAACAGAGAAGGAGAGAAGCGTTCGTCAGACACCGAGACTACAGCAGACACTCCACCAGTCACTTACTCGGATTGCAATGGGGGACGAGCGAGAAGTTGGCGCCGTTTCCTGCCTCGTTGAACAAGGCGAGGATGACGAAGATGACGATGACCACTGCGAGGGACGGGTCCGACCTGCTGTCGATGTAGACGCCGAGAGCGATGGACATGATGCCTTGGACGACACCGAGGGCGAGCGTGAGGTACTTCTTGCCCGGGACACCGTACCTACGGTAGATCATGTCACCGAAGTAGCCACCTAGCGGGAACACATCCGCACGGTCAGCACGGAAGTAACCCCCGCAACCCAGCCCGTGCACTCACCGAACGCGCGCGAGAATACGTTCAGCAGGCCGTATATCGCGGCGATGTACCCGGCCTTGGTCTGCCCGAACGTCTTGCTCTGGTACATGCTGAACAGCACGTTCGAGAGGTTCGCGTCCACCGCGAGCTCGAACCCGAACGTCGTCAGGTACGCGAAGCTCGGGAGCCACGTCAGCGGGCTGAGCGTCGTCTCCTTCACGACCGCCATCGTCACCGGCTGGTTCACCGCGACGTCCACGCTGCTCGTCACGACGCCTGCCGCGTCCGGGTTCGCAGGGGAGACGGGGAGACGTCGACGTCCGCGCTCGCCTGCTTCTCTTTGTCCGTCCGCTTGTCCGCTTTCTCCGCGTCCTGCAGGGTCGACACGTCCTTGAGGTTCGACGAGGCGTTTCCGGCGCTTGAGGAGTCTTCGATGACGTTGGCGTCCTCCTGGAAGGAGGGTGAAGGGCGGGCGAAGCGGTCTTCCCACTTGCCATTAGGATGGTCCGTGCCGAAAATGAGTGTGAGCGCCGCGACGGTCAGGAGAACGGGCACGGGCACGATTGCGAAAGATGCTACCGAAGTCTATCAGCACGTGTACCAAAAGAAGTGAATAGATCCCAGCTTTCCTTCGTCCGTCTGTCGCCTCTTCCTTGACACATCTGCTGTGTCATGAAAGGCAGTACAGGCGCGGGCGAAGGAACGCGGACGTCGAACAGACGCCCGAGAGAGTTGACTTACCTCGCCAGGCGACATGCTTCGCCAGACCGTCGCGGATGAGCCGGTCGTAGACGGCGAGCATGATGATGAACGTGAACCCGCCGCCGCTGTTGCCCCACCCGCCCGCAATGGCATTTGCGCGGCCAACGACACGCTTGTCGAAGAACGCAGACGTCCAGGCTTGACACGGAACGAACGTCCCGCCGAGGATACCTTTGCAACAAGTTGAGTGAGGGCTCCATTCGGCTGGACAAAGAGAACGCGGGGGCCAGGGACACACCTATGAAGAAGCGGACGACATACAGACCCGAGGCGTTCGAGATCGTGCCCGCGAGCCCCGAGGGGATCGCACCTAGGACGAGGAGGCCAGCCATGACCTTGCGAGGGCCATACCGGTCAACGAGCGGTCCCACGATCAGGCGCACAAGGAGCGTCGAGCATAATGAGACGATGTTCGAGTTACCTGTGGTTCATGAGTCTCGTGGTCGCTGTGTTAGGGTATGTCTAGGGCACGTACCAACTTGGCGGTAGACAGCTTCAAGTCGGACTTGACCGCTCGGGACGAGAGGCGAGAAGGCGAACCACGACAGGAAGCAGTCCAAAAGCCGAGCCATGATCTGAGAGGTGAACACAAGTCAGAAACAGACTGGTGGTTTGCCAGATTGTAACCGCTCACAAGTGGAAATTCCGCGAATACTGCGTCTTCACGACAGGATCGGAAGCGTCGTGCACTTGCCATTCAAGGGTTAACACGCGCCTCCGTGATTAACTGCCAGAAGGTTGGCGGGGAAGCCGATGTGGGTCGTGACATAGTAGGTTGATGGTTTCCCTCGAGTGCTGTGCGCCCACACTTTCTCCAGAGACCTGGTGAGGGGAGGACAAGGGTCGTTCGGAAAAGTTTCCGGTGTGATGGGGCTGTCAACTCACCGAGTTCGTGTCAGCGTTGTAATCTCGGTCGCCTCAGGTTCCCTGGCTGATGTCGTACGGCTGCGGCCCCGCCGTGTGCTATCCGGAAAACTCGTCCTCTGTTCGCCCCTGGTCAACTGGAGCCGGAACGCGGCAGTCTGCCACAGAGGTGTAAGAGATAAGGCCGGGTGCAAGTGAGCCGGGTTGCGGGTGTGTTATCGCGTCCTGGGGCTGCTTCGCTTGAGCGCGCTGCACAAGCGCCGCGTGCCCCGACACTGTCGCCCGAAAATCCTTGAGCCTATCAGCCGGAGGAAAGGTGTGCTCGGGAAGCCTCTCCACCAATGGACCTTCTCCATGTCGTCGGAACCGCACCGAGAATGTCGGTCCCTGCTAGTAGCAGTCGCTGATCGGATATCGTCTGGGTACTGTGCTGGGTATCGAACGAAGACGTCCTTATCTCCGCATGGGGATGCCGCCCCCGCACGTCCGAACCAGCCTGGAGCAGGTCCCTTCGCCGCTTGTCGATAAGAGGAGGGCGGCGCAAGATGAGTACTGTTCACGCGGGCCAGCCACTCTGGGGTCGGGGGACAGCTCGGGTCGGCGTGCCAGGTTCTCTGCCATCAGGAAATCATGTCCCGTTCGATGCGCTAGCCCGAAGCCGCAGGTTACATGCTGGGCCTTTGTCTCTGAAACGTCTCGTCAGTGCAATCCATCCTGTCTTTCCACCTCACTGCGTGCATACGTGATATCATGCGTATGCAGTTGCTGCATCGAACTCGCCTCGTCTCGCGTAGTGGGCGATGGCGACTGGTTGAGCAGCTGAAGACTTGGAGCGTCACATCGTCCGAGTCGTCGCTGTCGAACTCGATCGCCGATCTGGATCGCAGCGATACTCGCGGAGCTTGAAGCACTCAGCCACCCACTCGCCGACCAATCATCCGGCATGAATTCTCTTATCGCTACTCACCGGTGCAGGAACAACGAAGCGGATACTCGACATGCTAATCTTCGTACCGCAGCGGCCAGGGCCAGGCGGTTATCAGGCGCATGCACGGTCGGGCGGGCCCGGTACCGGTGGGTATGGGGGAAAGAAGGCTCTCTGACTCTGACGGCGGAGACCGACTTGCTGAGGTGAGGTTTGCAGATGGCATCCTGGCGTTGAGTTACGCCAACCCCGCGTCCTTGGAACCGAATTCTCCCGCAGGAGATTAGGGCAGCGCCATAAGCGTAACGCGCAGGGAACCCCCACCTCAGCCCTCACTGTTCCATCGCACCTGGATTCTTCCGTGAGGCAGGATGTCGTCGGAAGGAGAGAGCTCGCGCAAGACCGTCTTCGTGGTGGGGCTGGGGATGGTCGGCATCGGTATGTATCCCTTCGTAATGGTGGGATTCAATCTCACTTCCCGCAATCACAGCCTTCATCGAAAAGCTACTCAACCTCGATGCAGCCTGCAAGTACCGCATCGTAACCTGCGGCGAAGAGACACATCGTACGTCTCGTTTCAGTAGCTATATGTCCCGGGCTGATCCCGATCCCGATCTTCCGCTGCCTAGTCGCGTATAATCGTGTGGCTTTGACTGAGTATTTCCAGCACCGTAGCGTTGAGAAACTCTACCTGAACTCCCGTGAGTATCCCTTTACGACAGAAATATCCTTCTGACCCACATCCTCCGTCTCAAGCCGACTGGTATGCGAAGCAAGACCCGGACAGGTTCAGCTTCTACGTCGGGGAGACAGTCATCAAGATCGACACTGAGGCTCACGTCGTAGTCACGGACAAGGGCCGTGAAGTCAAGTATGACTACTGTGTCATCGCCACGGGCTCCGAGGCGACACTGCCGAGTTATGCGAGCAGGGACGTACCTGGCCTGTTCGTATACAGGAACATCGCCGACATGGACTCGCTCCTAGCGTACTCGGAGAAAGACACTGTCAAGGGCGGCAAGGTCAGCCTGACAGCTCGCTGTCCTTGAGCGCAACTAACCAGGTGCCGCAGGCCGCAGTTCTCGGCGCGGGTCTGCTCGGTCTCGAGGCCGCCAAAGCTGTATATGACCTCGACACAATCAAGGACGTGACGATCATCCACCGCCAGACATACCCGCTCTCCCGCCAGCTAGACAACCACGGCGGCGAGATCGTCCGAAGGCGGATCGAGGCCATGGGTGTCACCTTCCTTGGCGGCGCCTCCGTGCAGAGGCTCGCCACGAACGACGCTGGCGTTCTGACCGGCCTCGAGTTGACGGACGGGAGCTCCGTCCCGTGCGACGTCGCCGTGGTCGCCATCGGCATCACGCCCCGGGACGACCTGGCACACGCGAGCGGGATCCGGTGCGCGGAGAGGCACGGGATCGTCGTCGACGACAGCCTGCGCACGAGCGCCCCGGACGTGTTCGCCATCGGCGAGTGCGCGAGCTGGCGGGACAACACGTACGGCCTGATCGCGCCCGGCGTCGAGATGGCGGACATCCTTGCGTTCAACCTGACCCAGACGCAGACGGACGTCGGCGAGTTCAGGCCGCGGAAGATGAACACCCCCGACCTGTCGACGAAGCTGAAGCTCATGGGCGTCGACGTGCGTACCGTCCCGCGTGCAGGCGGTCGTAAAGCCTGAGTCTGACATGTATGGTCATAGGTTGCCTCCTTCGGGGACTACTTCGCGGAGAAGCGCCGTCCCAAGCCTGCCGACAGTGCGGTGTCCGTCAAGCTTAAGAAGCCCGCACCGGCCAATAGTGAGCCTCTATCTTGGAATCAACGCGACGCGAACAAACCCTCCGTATGGGAGGTCGTGGCAGGGCCCGTCGACGCGACGGGCCCTTCGCTTACAGTCAGTCAGGACAGTGCGCTCCCCCCTATGTCTGACTTACCCATCGAGAAGAATTCCTCGCCCCTGCTTCTTCCAACGGGGCCTCATCGCCCAAGGCCGATGCCTCTGCGCCCAAGAAGCGCCACGGGCACGGACCCCCAGAGGACGGGCCCACCGAGACGCTCACGTACCGCGACCCGTTCGCGGGCGTGTACAAGAAGTACATCTTCACCGCGGACGGGAAGCACCTCCTCGGCGGGATGATGGTCGGGGACACGGCGACTACATCAAGCTCGTCGCGCTCGTGAAGAAGAAGAAGGCGCTCGACGTCCCGCCGTCGCAGTTCGTGCTCGGCGCGGGCAGGGCGGGCGACGACGCGGGCGCGGACCTCGACGACGACGCGCAGATCTGCTCGTGCCACAACGTGAGCAAGGGCGACGTGCTCCGGAGCGTGCGCGCCGGCGCGCAGAGCGTCGGCGACGTGAAGGCGCGCACGAAGGCGGGGAGCGGGTGCGGCGGGTGCATGCCGTTCTTGACGAACATCTTCAAGGCGGAGATGAAGCGGGCGGGGAACAGCGTGAGCAACTATATATGCCCGCACTTCAGCATGAGCCGCGCGGACCTGTTCGACGTGGTCAGGATCAAGAAGCTGAAGACGTTCACGGACGTCGTGGAGAGCGTGGGCGTGACAAGGAGGCGGTCGGGTGCGAGATCTGCAAGCCTGCCGTGGGCAGTATCCTGTCGTCGCTCTGGAACGAGCACGTCATGAATCCCGTGCATCACTCGTACGTCGTGTGGCTCGTCGGCGTCGCACCGTCTGACGTGTCGTGTAGAAATCAGGACACGAACGATAGGTTCATGGCGAACATCCAGCGCAATGGTGAGAGTTTGGCACCCAGACGTCCGCGTAGCAACTCATGCACTGAACAGGCACATTCTCCGTTGTCCCTCGAGTCGCCGCTGGCGAGATTACGCCAGACAAATTGATTGTCCTCGGCCAAGTTGCGAAGAAGTGTATGTCAAACACTAGGTCCCTTGTCAAACGACTGCTGACGACACCCATCAGACGGCCTGTACTCGAAGATTACTGGCGGACAGCGTGTCGACCTGTTCGGTGCACAGAAGGCCGACTTGCCTTCGATCTGGAAGGAGCTCATCGACGCCGGCTTCGAGAGCGGACACGCCTACGGCAAGGCACTGCGCACGGTCAAGTCGTGCGTCGGCACCAACTGGTGTCGCTACGGCATCGGCGACTCCGTCGGGATGGCGGTCCAGCTCGAGGAGCGGTACAAGGGTATCCGCTCGCCGCACAAGATCAAGGGCGGCGTGAGCGGCTGCATCCGGGAGTGTGCCGAGGCGCAGGGCAAGGACTTCGGCCTCATCGCTACGGACAAGGGCTGGAACATCTTCCTGTGCGGCAACGGCGGCGTCACTCCGAGACATGCAACACTCTTTGCTAGTGACGTCCCCCCGTCGAAGGTCCTCGGGATTCTTGATCGCTTCCTCATGTATTACATCCGGACCGCCGACAAACTCATGCGGACGTCCCGCTGGCTCGAGGAGATGGAAGGCGGTATAGAGGTGTGTGCGCTTTGTAGTGTTGTGCGATCGGCCGTGGTGCATATCTGACCCCTCGACAGAAACTCAGACGGGTCATCCTGGACGACGAGCTCGGCATCTGCGAGGACTTGGAGAAGGAGATGAAGGACCTCGTCGGGACATACTACGACGAGTGGAAGGCGGTCGTAGACAGCCCTGAACGTCAGAAGCAGTTCCGACAATTCGTCAACACGGATGAGCGACGTTTGCCTGTGGAGCAGGTGCTGGAGCGCGGTCAGCCACGACCGGCAGACTGGGCGAAGGCATTCCCACCAGCGCGCTTGAAGGAGGACAGTATCCGGACTCCCAAGGAGCAGTGGAGATGGCGCAAGCTGGCTCAACTGGAGGATCTGATTCCTACGGATGCAGGCACAACGTGAGCTGTTGCACGAAGCTTCATCACACCCGTTACTCAGCTCTTCTGGTAGATCTGTCGCCGTCAAGTACGGCGATAGCCAACTCGCTATCTTCCACGTACCTCGGAAAGGTTACTTTGCAACACAACAAGTAAGTGAATCAAGCCCGAGTGATGTCGGTTTGTTCTGACCGTACACCAAGATGTGCCCACACAAACGCGCGTTCGTTCTGGAACATGGCATTGTTGGCGACGACCCAAACTCGGGCAAGGTCTACGTCTCATGTAGGCATCTATCTCGGATGGTTGTGGGATTGCGTCTGATTGTAACTGCAGGTCCTATGCACAAGCGTAACTTCACTCTCAAAGGAGGCGATTGTCTGAACGACGACAACTACAACATCCTGACCTTCGATGTCCGCGTAGAGGACGACGACATCTCGCTACTACTCCCGGAAGCGGAAGAACTAGACGAATTGATTGGGACGAGCAAGTGGATGGTCAAGCGGAAAACCGCGGAAATCATTGACAAAGGCCTCGGAGATGGCGTTGAAGTAGCAGGTTCTGACACAGGTTGCGGCGGACAGTCAACAGCGTGTGGTGGCGATCCGAGATTGGATTGGTGAATAGCTTGTTCTATCAGAGAACAGATGCGTTACAGCACGCCTGGAGCGGTCCAACCTTAGGGTCTACATCCGCGCGATCGACAGTTGAATACAAGAAATATGTTCGTCAAGTGGACCGAAGCGTGAAGACGTGTTCGTCTCGGAGGCATCGACATGATTGCGATTGCATTCACAGCAACAGAACTCTACCACCAGACCAAACCAAGGATGGGTATGCGTTGCTAATTCTGTCATGCGATACTGTAAATGTGCTACTCTCTACAACAATTTGAAAAATACATATGCAGTGATTTCGTGCGCTTCTACTCCTAGACGTTCGTGAGATGTGGATGTAATCAACTGTGCGGTCTCTACACGCGGCGACATTATGCATCATGCATCATGGTTCGTCCTCGATGAATATACGATCGACATCCTTCCAGGAAGCCGTCTGACCCACATGCTTGGCGCCCCATACCTTGTCGCGCTCGATCCAATACTCCAACTCGTCGTTGATCATCGACGGGGTCCACACCCTCTCGCCGGTGTCAGGCTCCGTCTCTGCAGAGAACCATCGCGGACGGTGAGGAGGCAAGCGACCCTCTTCGCGCGCTTTTCGTGTTGCTCGCTGGAGCTCCTCTTGCTTGTTCTTGAGTTCGTTCGCACGTTCATACTTGCCCAGTTCGAAGGCGCGTTGATCGGGGCGAACACGACAGTCTGTGGGTGCGACGTAAGGCCCAAGTGTGTCCGGACAGTCATTCAGAGTGATGGCGAATGGCGTAAGGTTGAAAGGTGCTGTAGGCTTCTCCGAGTTGCGCCAGAGTAAGATATACTCGGGGGACGATGAAGTCGAGTCTTGGCCACTGATTTTGACGTCGGGGTGGAGCTGCCCAATCCCAGCGCCCACGGCTCGGGCCACTAGTTGACTATTCCAGCGACCGGCCATTTCGTAGGTCACGTTGCCATGAACATCTGTCACGTAGCCACAGATCTCGTACGCATCCTTCCCTCGCCAACCACGGGGTTTGAAGGTGAGCACACACTTGTCACCAGTGCGGTGGTTCGTAATCTGGGACACTGTCAGTGAGAGCCTAATGACATGAAGTACCCGTACACTTACCACCATGTCGCCGTAGTGATCTATGGTAGGCGAGCCCAAGATGAAGCCGGAGACATTGGTGGTGACCTTCTTCCAGCTGTAATGTTCAATTACTCGCCCTTCAACGTGTGGCCCTTTAGCTGCTGGGTAGTCGGGTGCCCGCTCCTTGGGAAGCAAAAGCTCTGCGTGCGCCACGCCTGTCGGATGGATCTCAAATGACTTTCCCATGAATTTGTTTTGAGCGTCAACCTAACCAGCTTCCAATTAGCGGTTGGCAGTGCATAACCTCGGAGTCGCCATACCTCGCCGTAGTAGCGCCAATGCGGAGACTCCGCCCAACAGGCTGACATTGGGGGGTGGTGACTGACTTGTTCCGACACGTAGCGATAATCCTTGTCTAGTGAAACATATTCGAAGGTCTCGCTCTGTGATAACATGAGCATCGATCGGAGATAGACATTACTGATCACATACCAGCATTGGATTGAAAGGTTTGGCTATACGGCCGATCGTCGAGGAGTAGTTGGACATCGCAAAAGCAGCTACATATGCAATACGCCGGTGAGGATCTGTCTCGGCGTACGCAGAGTCCACTAGCGGGCAAATATTAGCAATGGATACGTGAACGAAGTGCTGGATAGCGACTCACGACAATCGGAGAACTCCATGTCTTCGGCCTACAGACATGACATCAGCTACACTGCGAGTGAATGTTGGGATGATGTCACATACCATACGTTGCAACATGCTTGTCGGCTCATTGAAGAACACAGGGAAGGAGATCTTTGTCAAGTCCTTGCCAATACTATTCTTCAGTACTGCCCATAGGCTCATGGGTGGCCGGTTGTCTGTGTCAATGGCGAGCCGTTCACGAAGCTTGAGGTAACCAAGATACTGGTCCCTGTGAACAGTGATCCACAAGTGGTCAGATACTACAGGCTTGACGACGAGGTTCGGGAGATTGTTGGCATCGATGGCATCGAAGAACTCATCCTCCTCGTCTGTGTCGACCATGCCGTCGTCATCCGCAGTAGGCGGTGCTCCAGTCGCTGAAAACGTTCGAGACGCTGACGCAGCCATCATGGATTGTATAGGTGACGTCGCAGATGGTTGTCGAGAAACCGGGCGGCGAACCATCCCCACGCCGAGTCCAGGTGTTGGCGGCGGCGACGAAGGCGGGTGCCCACCGAAGGAGCTAGCAGACTCAGACAATGGAGAAGCAACCAAAGGCGACCGGGCCTTGATCGTACCCTCGCTCTCCATGTGCGTCATCGCGGACATGTAACTCGACTCAGCCATTCGGCTGCGCCGGCGCGACTGCTTGCGGAGCTCGCCCTCCAGCGTCTGCGAGTCCTGCACCACGAGCTGCAAGCTTTCTTCCCAGAGATTTTGCCGCTCGCGCTCGCGCTCGGCCTTCGCCTTCCACCAGTCCTCGCGGTCCTTGACCATCTGCACGTACTCGACCAGCATGCCATGCACGGACTGCAGCGTGTCCTCCACGGCCTTCCTCAGCTCCGCAGTTCTGGGAGACGGGTCGGGGACGGGTATCTTCGAGACAAGGTCGGACGCGAGCTCCACTTGGGCCACGAGTGTACTGCCTTGTAGCTCGAATGAATTGTTGTGCGGAGGGACCTTGCCCTCTGACTCGGCGACCGATTCGTGTTCCTCATCCCGCTCGTCGCTAGACTCCTTCAGGCTCTTCTCGTGCTTCGAAGGGCCCTCGTCGCCTGACTCCGTCTCGCCGCCCACGGTTGAGCTCGCACCAGAATGGTGAACATTGTCGGCAAGCTTGATGCGTGAGACATGCGTGCTGGCCATCGTCCCTCGGATGGAGGCGGCCCCGGAGAAGCTGGGCAAGCTGGGCACATCGCTCTCGCCGCTCTTACGTTCACCATTGCCCTCCCGGCGGGCGTATTCGGTAGCTTTCTGCAGTGCTTGCGTCCAGCGCGCGGCTTCCACACGGTGGTTTGCCTTCAGGTACCACTTCTGTGCGTTGCTGCGAGTACCTGTGGAATGTACCTCAAAACGGAGTCCTGAGTTGCCCTGGGATATATGCAATACGGCGGTCTTCATCGCAATGGAGCCCGACTCGCGACGGCCTCGTCTTCCTGGTGTCGGTAGTCTGGCGTATGTTTCAGCACGAGAACAGGAAAGAGGACGAAGATGACTGACACGACAGGACCCCCTCCTTAAGTACGAACCAACGGGTGTTGTAGCCTTTCGCCACGTTTGTATACTTGTTCAGATACCCCTTCAGCTCCGGCGGTTCCGCGTCTGAGGCTGGTTTCAGAAGCGATGGGTCTTGGTTTGTAACTGTGCCATTGTCAACACAGCTGAGAATATGGAGTACAATGGTCCGCTTACATTGTCTCAAGAAGGCCTTGACACGGTCATCCTTGCCGGCGCTGTCATATACAGCTTTGCCGTGTCGATCTCGCGCGAAGACGTCCGCACCCGCACGGACAGCGAGTTCAACTAAGCGAAGGTCCTTCCGTCTGACAGCCTCGTGCAGAAGTGTCCGCCCAGATGACTCGTCCAGATACGATAGGTCCACATGGCGGATTCGTGGCGACGAAAGAAGCTTAATCAAGTCCTCGGTGGAGGGTCAGTGGGGAGAGAGAGTATATATGTTCGCAGCAACGAGCGGTAAGATGCAGTCAAGTACGCTCGTGAATCTACCCAGGCGCAATGAGCCAGAAGTCCAATGGCTGAGAATGCGCACATACCTTGAATTGCCCGCGTAGTCTCCTTCCCCTTCGCAACATCAAGGCACGACCTCCCCTCACTGTCTCTGAGTGTGTCGTCAATCCTTCCTGGTCAAGCAGCAGATTGACAACTTCAACGCGTGCTATTGATGCTGCGAGATGAAGAGCAGTCGTCCCAGAGCCAGGTGGGTGGACCGAGTTAGGAGAGATCGCACGGTGAGCCAGGAGAAGCGCGACAGTATCGGCTGTTAGACGCGTTCAGTGGGGATTCGAGATTATCGATCGTTTAACACGTACTCGACGCGCAACGTATGGCAAGATGAAGGGCAGTCGCGCCCAAGTCATTGTCTCCCTCTACAGATCTCCGGCTGTCCTTGTTCAGTGCAGACAGGAACGTATGTATACGCGCTGGGTCTCCTGTAAAGCATGCGGTCAGACAGAACCTCTATGATGTTGCTGATAGCTAACGAACCACTTCGCAGCGCAGACAAGAGCTTGACCTGGTAAAGCGGGTCCGGTGTCCCTGTGAATCTTCAGCATTGCTTGCCGCTCTCCGAGATGAACGTACACACCGTATGACTTTCGACAGACTCCATACTAATCAATAAGCTTCACAGATGAGGTTACACGTGTAAAGCAGGTCATAGAGCACGAAAGAATCGCATTCAGGGGGGAACCGAGTGTGGTGGGTGTAGAGAGTGGAACTCATTGACCCTGTGGAAGTGGCGCAGCCACAGCCTGCCTAATACGGAGGTTACATTTACTTATTAGTATTTATGGAGTATAACTAAGTACTTATTAACTTACTGTAGACTTTCTGGAGTTGCCTCTTCGGCGCACTGGCATCTTTTTATTATTTTCATTCTCCATGTTTACCCTCCGTACGCTACGTACATGTGGAGCCATATATATATGAGCCATACGGCGCACTGGCATCTCAGCTTCAAGTTGTCTCGTTCCTGAACCGTTCAGTCTCTCGCTCCGGGATGCTTTCGCAGTGCTTGAAACTTCCACTCATTGCGAACCTGTATTCTTCCGCATCGGTTGTCGCACATCTAGAGTTCTGCGCGGAGGCTTGATGCAGCTGGTCGTGGTGGCCTGTCACTGCGCTCTCACTGGGTCACCGGGGACTGCTCCATACGACGTGCGATTAGCATGACAAGGCGAGCTACGCCTGAGATCCTCATGTGGATCAACGAGTCGTTCAACATCGGACCGGTCTATCTTGTTTGCCGCATAAACTACGGTTTCCTGCGGTTCACATGGTACAGCTACGTAGCCGGGCTAGGATCACTAGCCGACCATATGGATGCAAGCAAAGCTGCTCGGTCGTTCGTCGAAGCAGCTGCTGAAGTGGGATTCTTCACCATCGTTTTACCTCTTCCTCTTGCTCCGGGTTGGTATGGACAAGGATTCATCTTGATTTATCTACCTTGCTACGTTATCTGTGTCGACAGCACAATTTGAAGATCCTAGCATAGGCTGCCTAGCTGCAGCATTATATGTGGACTCGGAGCGTCAGTTGCTCGGAGCACAGCCATACATACACCATGCGCGTGTTTGCAGATGCTTCACGTCTACTTAGCGCTGGGTGACCGCTGGAAATGTGAGTCGTTTCGACTTCATCTTCTCTATGCAAAGTAACACTAACCTCTGTCAGCTCGTCGCATGGCCAAGCCATTCGCGAGGCAAGCGTTGACAGTCGCCATGCAGGTACCTTTCGATTGAGATGCAAGTCTTAGTGTCTTCTGAACAATCCGTTGATCCATGGGCATACATGATGTAGGTTGCCGACAGCATGCTGAGATACCTAGAGGATACAATCATATCAGACGTGCGGTACGAACTCCTCCCGTCATTTTCATGTGGTGCGTGGGTAGTTGTCTTGGATCGGAGGCCTGTCAGGTATGCTTAAGAGCTCGCCGCCTATGAAGCATCATAAGAGTAACTTCGTTCGTTCCCTCGACGTCGGCCTCTGGTGTAGGCCTTCGTTCACCACTCAGTCCCCGTTCCTTGGGACACTCTTCGGCTTCAACTCCGGTACATCGGCTCCTTCTCGTCATTCGTTAACATGGCTACCTTCGCTTGCTTTTTCCGCTAGTGTCCTATCATCTTTGACTGTAGCTCTGAATGATTGGACAAAGCGTGTTTGAGCGGCGAGTGTTCATATGATGTTGGGCGGCGAGCGTCTACATTGTGAGTGTGCTTCACCTACCGTCCCGTTTGCGCACTAATCATCCTACCACTAGTCGGGCTCACCAACTTCCGTCTCGGACCTCACTTCGGCAGCAGGGTGGGAATACTTGATTGCGATGCTGACAGTACAGTGCAAGACATACGGGTCGTCTGTGCCGACCCTTCTGCGTCCTGCGAACATCTGTTTCAGGGTGGTGCAGTTGGAACGATCGTCCGGCTGCCTGAGAACGTACGTGCAGCCGTTGACTATGTGATGCCGTCGATGTGACAGTCTCCAGTGCACAACGATGCCCTTCGCTCGTGTCGCCAAAGTCTGGGACCACGAAATCAAATTAGGGATGTCCGTCGTCTAGGTAGATTCTACACGCGTGGTGCCTCCACGAATGTCAAGGGGATCAGCCTTGATACAAACTTCAGCGCCATCGACGTGTCTCAGTGAGTCCGGAAACTTAGGCTCACGCGAATTGGAACTTTTAGGTCTAATCTCGACGGCTGTTAGGAATGGTAATGTCACGTTCGCTATTCGGGGACTCACGGTTCTGGCACGAACAACTCTGCCTCCACTGCGGACAGACGGCGCACTGTGGGTATTGAGGATAGTAAGTACTACGTCCGCGATAGTCGGTAGCGCTGATGTGACGACCCTCTGAACTGCTAGACATAACCAGCTTCAATCATACCCAAACTTCAGACGTAGCCACAATCACCTTCGACAATCAGACTATTCTTCTTGACACCACGGCACCCGCAATCTCGGTCGGTGGGGATTCCGCTACGGGAGACATCCAGATTGCGGTTACTCCGCATGTCGATATCACGATTCAGTATGGCGTCGGTGCAGCTGGGACTATCGTCCCTCCGAAGCTCACAGAGTTCGGCTTGGTGACCTGTGAGATTGACATCTCATATCCGCTCTTTGTGTATGGTACTCAGTCGTCTTCTCCAGACGTGAACGGAAAGCTGGATGGAACACTCCAGTTGAATACCAACGTATCGGTTCGTGCTGATGTATGGTTCCTCCCCGGCCATTAGCTTGACGTCGAGCGTGTTTACAGGGTACCTTCACGACTGGCTCAATCCCCTTGTTTCAGATCGGCATCCCAGGATTGGATATCCCGGGGTACGTGAGCGACATACTCTCCTAAAGCTCTTTGGTTCACTTCGCCCTAGGATCCTGAAAATTGGTCCCACGTTCCAGATCAATGCTAAAGCCACAGCCACAGTGGACGTTGGCGTCGGGCTTGATGTCGGGTTTGACTTCAGCGCCGATAACCTGGAGTTGTACTTCCCTCCGAAGTCAATATACTCAAGCGGGACATCTCGAATGGACAGAACAGTGAGCAGTCACGCTGAACACGGCTAGTATGACTCGAAACTAATCGCTCTGTAGCCGCGCAAGTCAACCTCCTTGGACCACCCGATGTGGCTTCCAACAGTACTCTCACTCTAGACTTGATACCCGGTGTGCGTCGTTTGCGTTAGGGCTTTGTCTTCACATGCTGAGGCCCGTTCCAGATTTCATTCGGCATTAACGCGCTTGACGGCATCTCGGCTGCGTCGGTCAACCTCAACCTCGACAACTTCATCGAAGTAGACCTCGTGCTAGACAACGACGGAAGCTCTGTCGTGGCCTCAAATGCGACGTCCGATAGCACGGGAAGCGCCGTCGCAGGCAGCGTAAACGTCGAGGGCGGTTTCAACGTCGTCGCTTCTGCTGATGCGTCGCTCTTTGGTCTGCTCGATGACTCGGAGAGCGTGACATTGTTCTCGAAGACATTCGAGCTTTATCATGTGTGTCACCTGTATGCCTGCTTGTTGACTTCGCTGACTCCAGGAACACTACTATAGGACGATTTTTGAACGGCCTCCCTCGCCACGATGACATGCATGGGTGTTGCATGTGTCGTCGGACAGTGGACATTTGACGTCATCGTATTCGCTTTTGCTTTGTTGTACCTATGGACGGGTTGGGCATCATGTTGTCTCTGGATTGTATTGCCGCCAGCACAAAATATACCCTGATTCAAACATTCATTGCCAGGGAATCCGAGATCGTGATATGTGAGTGAACCTGGTGCGGTGGTACATATAAACATTGTATATTCAATTCCGTCGCGCATATGGTCGATGACGTTGCGCATATGGTCGACACAACTGCGCATACAGTCGACGCTGCCGCGGGACATGGTCGTTGATGCGAGGAAGTGATGATGCAAGGAAGGGTCACTGTACGCCGACTTCTAGTATGTGATGTTACTGAGGATGGAGACTACAGTACCACGCCCACCGTTCCACTTCGACATAAGGCTACCATGCGGGCGGTGATGAATTCCGCTGCTTCCTAGGCCTGAACTTCGGAGCCAACTCTTCAGGACGCTCGGCTCTCCAGATGTTCAGCACGTCGCCCACGACAGTCTGCGAGACGTCAACCAGATCCTTGCCCTCGAAACAGGGTGTTCCTTCAATCGATCCATGGTCGTGATAGCGAAGCGTGTCCGCCCAGCGGCCACGGTTGACGGGTCCGTCGTAGAGAAGCTGTTCTGCGTAGACCAACCGATTTGCGTCATGAGCGCATGACCAAGGCCAAGGGTCTCCTTCGTGAATGGTCCGTCACAGGCTGACTCCAGTTGCACAAGACCCACTCCGTCTCCGGCTTCCCATCCCAGGAATAGTCGGGTGCAATCATCTTGTCCAGTTCACGAAGTTCGCCGGCGGAGAGGGGCTCCGACGGGTCGTCGTCGTACCAGCCACGGAGGAAGTTGCGCAACCTCAGGCTTCCAAACTGATCCGGCCAAAGCGATTCGTTGAAATCCACATACTTGGTGAGTCTTGTCGCCACATCGTACACGCGCGATACAGGGTAGTCCCCATAGTAGGGGTGATGAAAATTCCCAGCGAGTTCCTCCTTCTCGTGTTCTTTGAGCATTCCTGGTGGAAGGTCGTCGCCATCGAGGTATTCGCCGGCATAAATGAGACGTTGGAACGCCCAAGTGCCATGATAAGCAAGCATTGCTTTGTAAATCCGCCTGTCGCAGATGGACCGTAAAAGGGTGTTCGTGAGGGCGAGAGATGCTACATCCGCAATCTTGAGGTCGGGGTCGTCTACTATGAGATCGAGTAGTTCGAGCGGTATATCCCCAGGCTACGCGGGCCAGTGATATGTCCTCGCGCTCGGCAATATGTATTGTCCAGGCTGTAACAGAAATGCTCTCAGAACGAACTCGTCACGGAGACCCATATACTCTTACCCTTCAGGAATGGCTAGCATTGAGACCAGACAGTTTGGTTCCTCAAAGAAATTACTTCAGCCACCTTAGCAGATGCCATGCAGCCGCAACGGCGCCTTGCATCGAGATTGAAGCTAACAGAGGCCACAGATGTCAGCCAGCAGTACTTGATACCATGTACGAAAGAAACGGACAGGTTCTTCAACTTCCACTGTTGGCCCATTTTGAGCTGCGGTCCGGCTGGATCTTGAGTATGTACCGTTTGGTGGTCACAGACCGGTCAGCAGGATCGAAAGCCTGAGGGGCCTGAGGTATAGAGTCAAACTGCCCGCGCCCGAGATGGAGATTCAGTCGGCACACTGGTGGTGGTGGTGGTTCGTCGCGCGAGCACGGAATAGAGTACAACCGCGGACAGATTCCCACGAAATAGCCATTTCCGGGTAAAAGTAAGTAGCAGCGCAGGCACCCTCGCCGAGTTACACAGCACAAGCAGCACCGTGATTCATGACACCATATACGAGCTTGCCAGGGCGACGCCTGCTACATGCCCATAGTTCTTGCTCAGACAGAGATGCAACCGGAAGTGTCGTTCAACTTGAGCGCTGTGTCACGTGTGTGAGTAGGCCAACCACCCAAGGCCTGGGTCACCCAGTGGGTGTCGGCGACTCTTCATAGGTGCGCATTCAGCAGATCGACCTCGACGAAGAGGACTAGGAGGGATCCACTGTACTATACTCTGATATAGGAACACTTGCCAGCACGGCTAGCAGGAGAAGGTGTATACCCTTTGCGGCTTCAACATGGCACGGCCGCGATTGTCTGTGTCTGTACGGGTACGACTGCGAAGCCGAGACAGCCTCGCGCAACTTAGTACGTCACCTCAATGTACAACGTTCAGCTACGATTGCCTACGATGCCTACAGTCACTGCAGCGTGTTCCTTGGTCTCGGAGTTGGCTACCCTTATGCCGGTTTACGTCTACAGCCCATGACCATGTAAGTCGCTGAGTGCTCAGAAACTAGGATTTTGTGTTGACCTTGAGCCATCGACCGCTCCGAAGAGTGTACCGGAGAGTCGGAAGACACGTAAAGCTGCGTACACGTGTCCTTACCAGCTATGCACAGGAACGCGTCCACCTCTTCCGGTTATCGAGCTTCTCACCCGCAGGGTACGAGCTTGTCAGTTGACCTGCGTTCTGTTCTAATCGCTAGCGAGACCGGGACATGCCCGCTCGCATGGGGAAGTGTATTCTCCACCGTGTTCGCGGCTTATCTATGGAGGCAGTAATGCGATGGGTATAAGTCTTGACTTGTACTTGCTACTCGCTCCTCAAACTCCTCGACATGGCTGCCGTCTTCGACAGGGTCGCAGAAAGCCTCACTTCGCTTTTGGCTCGCAGAAGGGAGTGCCCGGCTCCGCTAGCCAACCACAAGTCGCTCCGCCTAAACTCAACGGCCTCTCAGAGCCCACGTCGCCGCTATAGACTCGCAAAGAGTCATACCCAACGGCACTGATGCCCTCAAGCCCATACTACCTACGCTTGATCACCTCGGGGCCACCCTCCAAGCCGATGTCGATGCGCAGACAGTCGCCGGGGAGTGGTTCACCAAGTTCGCCGACGCCGTCTCCGCGAAGCACACCGGCGAGATCGTCAGCTTCTTCCTCGAGGATGGCTGGTGGCGCGATCACCTCGCGCTCACATGGGAGTTCCGCACCTTCCACGGCGTCGCGAAGATCAAGAAGTTCCTCGACGACCAGCTTGCCCCTTTCGGCTTCTCGAGCATCAAGCCACGCGACGGCGCGACGCTGAAGCAGCCATACCCCGACCTCGCGTGGGTTCAGGCGCTCTTCGACTTCGAACGAATGTTGGCACTGGAAGCGGTGTGGTGCGGCTCGTTCCGACAGCGAGCGGCGAGTGGAAGGCGTTCACGCTCTACACTTCTCTCCAGGAGCTCAGAGGGTTCCCAGAGAAGACTGGTCCTCGACGCGAGTTCCTGCCAAACCACGGGAAGTGGCTGAGCCATCGCGAGGAGGAGCGTCATTTTCTGGCGGTGACCCTGCGGTCATCGTGATAGGCGGCGGCCAAGCTGGCCTCGATGTCGCAGCGCGTCTCAAGATGCTGGACGTCCCGACGCTGGTGGTCGAGAAGCAGAATCGCATCGGCGACCAGTGGAGAGATCGCTATGAAGCGCTTTGTCTGCATGACCCCGTTTGTAAGTGGACGGCTCTACACAGGCACGCTGGACATTCCTAATAACTCGGACGTGTCCATTGCCAGGGTATGACCATATGCCGTACATGCCGTGAGATATCGTCCGCCCTGTCCGTGCCGTGCGTAGTCTCATGACCATGTGCATCAGCTTCCCGCCTTCATGGCCGGTTATTCGCCTGCCCAAAAAGTAAGAAAAATCGCCATCCGCGATGCGAGAGCTAACAACCGCCTGACGACGCACAGCTCGCAAATTGGCTCGAGTACTACGCAGAGGCGATGGAGCTCAACATATGGACGTCGAGTTCTGCCGAGAGCGTCAAGTTGCAGAGCGACGGCAGATACGAGGTGGTGGTCAAGAAGGCGGACGGCACGACGCGCACCTTCCACGTTGACCATGTCGTCCTCGCACTCGGGTTCGGCGGCGGCGTTCCGAACATGCCGACCTTCCCTGGACAGGTACGACCCTTTAATCTGAGCGACAGTCGGTGTTAATGCGGGCTCTAGGAGGACTTCCAAGGCCAGGTCCTGCATTCTACCCAGTTCAAGACTGCTAGAGATCATGCCGGCAAGAAAGTCGTGGTCATAGGAGCTTGTAATTCAGGTAGGTCGTCGTCTCAAGCTGTGTCTGTTCTCATTACGATTTATAACACCCGTACCAGCGCACGACATCGCCTCTGACTACGAGGAGCACGGCGTCGGTGCGTTGATTGCTATCGGGCATTTTTTCGGCTGCCTGACGGCGTGGCACAGATGTGACCTTGTACCAAAGGAGCGACACGTACGTCATGTCTACCAAAGAGGGCATGCCACGCATTTTCGGTGGTAAGTGTACAGTGCGCTGCTGAATCTACACGAGCTCACCGCAACCGGATCAGACACGTTCTGGGAAGGCGCGGGTACGACTGACGTTGGCGACTTCGTACACACATCCCTGCCTACCTTTATGATGAAGGAACTGCACAAGCGAGTCACGCATGATATTGCCCAGGCGGACAGGTGCGTCGCGCGCGTGTCTGAAGATAGCTGTCTACAGCAATGTTGCTACGTGACATAGGGTCTTGCTTGATGGGCTGAAGAAGGTCGGATTCAAGCTCGGCTTCGGATTTGATGGTGCTGGATTGTTGTACAACGCGATGACTCGCGGAGGCGGCTACTACCTTGGTACGTGGGTACAACTCTCGTTCTCATGCAGCTGTGCTCAGTATGGTCAGATGTGGGGGCAAGTCAGAAAATCGTCGACGGCAAGATCAAGCTGAAGAATGATAGTGTGATTGAGCGCTTTACCGAGACGGGCATCAAATTCGAGGATGGCAGTGAGCTCGACGCCGACGTGATTATATATGCCACAGGGCGCGTGTGTTCGACGTAGACGTCAAAGGCATTCCGCTGATCTATTGTCACGCTCAGGTTCGAGAGCGCCGCGAAGGCCATCAACCGTGTTGTTGGGGACGAATTGTCTGCCCAGATCCAGCCCATATGGGACCTCAACGAAGAAGGGGAACAGAAAGGTTCCTGGAGATGGCTCGGCATCCCGAACATGTGGTATATGCTGGGTGCGCACCCTTGCCTCTTGCTCGCTTTGGCAGTCTAAGATGAGTCTTCTATCAATCAGGTAACTTGGCCATGTGTCGCTACCATTCAAAGCACCTCGCTCTCCGTGAGTGGATTTCTGAACAACATATTCTTGTGTTTATCAGCCATATACACAGAGATCAAAGCCATTCAGGAAGGTGTACACAAGAAGCGCTACGTCACAGTGCTCTAGCTTTCAATGAGGTCTCGATATCTCGTGGTAATATAGACGGGGTTTCACGCCATGCAATTCCTGTACATAGACCATTGGCTCGGTACATGTGGTACATACATATTTGGGAATACGGTATCCGACTCTAAGCAATGACAGGAAGCGACGTCACGCGTCAAGCGTCGAAAGCGCGCCACCGTGACCGTGAACGTTTGAACTTGCCGTGAACTGCCATTCGGAATGACTCGGAGCTCGCGGCGCTCAGCAACTGACAGAACAAGGAACGGTTAGCGACATCATGATACTTACTGGGTACTGATTACATGCTGAGTGCTCGAGTATACTAGTGTATCCCCACGACACTAGTACTGCCTTGCATTCCGATTCGGCTCACGCGATATTCCCGTCTTGCACCGGGAGCTTGCCTGTGTCACTGCCAGGTTTCCACTCGTCTTTCAGCGAATCACGGGTTGGAAGTTGAACTGTCGTTCTTGTCACTGTGAGTACGGTACTCGCTTGTAAGTAGCACTTGTTGACTGTGGTCAGCTGTCAGGCTGAAGTGCGAATAGTTCTTGCAGCATGCCTGTGGATATGTTATCTCTCACCGAAGACTCGCTACTCGCCATAATGGACCTCATCTCTCCCCGGGATGCTCCCGGGTCACTGATGACGGTTTCCCGAGAGCTCCTCCCCATAATGAAACGACGGGCTTGTTCAGAAATCATGCTGGCCGACGGCGTCGCAATGCGACCACCAGGGACGCTATCGCGGCATTTACGTACATGCTCGAAGACATCCACGATCGGCTCAGATGGCTGCGGTTGCTCACAGTTGGCGCGTCTGCCCTTCATGTTGCAGACGACTACTTCGTTGGCTTTTCCCATTTATCGCCCTTCAAGTTCAACCCGGACGTCATGAAGTTGCTTGCGGACCTACTTTCAACTGTGCCGCATCTACGGAGTCTGTCCTTGGAGATGTGCTGCCTCTTGAACCTCGGCTTCGCAGTGCCCTTTTAGGCCTCCCCGACTTGACATATCTTACATATCATGATGGACATCGGGCAGCATTCATTGGAAGTTCTTAGCCAGATGCGAGGGAGTCGTGAACTGCACACTCTCCAACTATTCCGCTGCGACCTCGATGATACAAACTCGACAATGCTGTGGACGGGACCTGACGTCGCTCATGGCCACACGAGCGACTCCATTGGATCTCCCCACGTACAATGGCTTCGCCTCAGCGTGCAGAACAATCATCGACCACATACGAAGACTCTACTCGCTCTCGTGAGGAACGCATCACCCGTCGTCTATTCTCTAAGACCAAACAAATCACTCCCCGCTTCCTACTGGCGCCAAATGGGTGACTCTTTGCCGCGCTTGCGCTGTTGGCAGATTACCGTGACGTGTACTATGTCGCACAATCGACCCAGATGCTTGTTGCCTTTCTAGTGAGTGATGAAGATGATCACTCGACTTTGTATCTCAACAAAATTATACCACGCAGGAATCGATGGCCGAATTTCTGGTGTCGACCCGGATAGTAATGGTCCAGGTCTGCATCCACGAGTTCCTCGCGCAGGCTTGGGACGCCGCCTGTGTGCAACCGTCCCTAGACCGTCTCGCAAATGCGGTTCCGTCCTTGCGGTACCTCTCGCTTGGCATTGGTGGTCAACCTTATGATGACACACTTTTTATTGGAAAGGTGTGGTGGTGGCGGGTCAAAGAGGAAATCGCCAGTGGTATCAGAGTATTGAGCGCCCTCGAAACAGATGCGGGCCAACGTTTATCCGAGCACCAATGCACACCTGGCTGGAGCTTTGATTCGGATCATTACAGTGAGCTGTGCTTCCCATTAGTTCTATCATGTCGCTGACTGGGCCGTGGCTAGCGTTACTCTCGACCACTCAAAAGGGACAGCATGAACAGGAACTTGTTGAAGTACTCCCTCCCCACTAAGGCTACTTCTATACTACCTTCATTGACGACCCAACTATCGAGCTGACTGTAAGTGATGTTCCGTTTTCTCTACCACTTGTCGGATAGTCCTGAGCTTTGAATGAGATCAGACCATACAGTGATTTGAAGGTAGCCCTCTGGCCGCCGGCTGGTCTTCTACGAGCATTGACCGGAACAATATATCCCGTGTCTGCTCTGGAATCGCACTGGCACATCAACCATAGTCATATCATGCTCCTGCTCATCTGTCCTGTGTTATCTCGCTGTCTTGTTATGTTACAGCTTTCTATCTCCCAATTCGCTAGCCGAACGATACAGCGGCCAGTGGCACTGGCAGCCACCGGTGACCGGTGACCGGCCATCGCCCATGCGTACCGTCTCTGGACGCTGTCTCCCCCATTCTGGGATGCTACGAACTACTAATGCACTTACCCGAACAGACGGCACGTAGTTCGAGCAGAGCACTCTTACACGACGAAAGCCGTACATGCGATTCGGACGGTGTTTCACTGTCGCTCAATGAACATGCACACGTCAGCATTCCCCACTGGCATGAGCAGTGATGCTGCCTGGCCAACTGTTCCAAGAGTCAACTGATAATAGATGCCCGCCTATGTCTCTGCCCGCGATAAGGAGATCCACAGCCGGCCTTCTCAGGCTAGCGACTTTGTAGCACTGTCCCGAAGACTGCATAGATATGCGAGGTTGACTTACGGCTTGAGGCTACGAGGTTTTGACAAATCATAATCAACCGTTCGCTGAACGTAGTAGACCGTCTCCAGACGCCACCGAGTTGTACTGATGATGGACGCATTCGTAGTCTCGCATAACCCGTACTGAACGTGATATCGTACAACATTCACTCTCCTTGTCGCAATGCAAAGCCTTGGGAAGACATCACGAAGTCGTGTATATCGTGACTTTCCATGCCATTCTGTTGAGACGATGATCGTCAGTTCCATATACGACAGCGTATCGATCGGTATTCCCACTTACCCTGTAACTACGTCTTAGAGCGTATTGTACACCGCACGAAGTCCTTCAAGCAAATCATCCGAGGCGATGGCGACTACCCCCGCGTAAACATGACGCCTATCTCCATTCTCTACGACGCGGAATGAGAATGTCTCATCCGTCGCGAGCATAATCTGACCGCGGAAGGAGGGTGCCATAGAGGAGGTCTTTCCACCGTAAATATCGTGCCAAAGGCCCACCGGCAGCGGAGAAGAACAGGTGAGAGTCCGCTGAGAGGCAGGATCCAGGATTGCTTCAATCCAGTCTTTAAGAGCCTCCATGGTTCTCTTCAAGCTCTGTAGAACGGATTGGTGCATGAGCGCAGCCATATCGTATCGGAAATTCAATAGGTGATGAATCGACTAAAACTCACCATGATTGTGTTGGATATATGGGATATATGGGAGTAAAGGCGAGCAATGCTGAGATGTTGAAGCATCGGGACAGTCACACCCTATATATATAAGGCCATTGATGTGAGGCCTCAATGGCTCACGAGGGGTCCGCCGAGGTGCCCGTCGAGCAGCGCGAACCTCGCGCACGTACAGAGAGGGGCAATCCCCATCTCTGGACGTGGAACATCGACGATCGGACGGATAAGGCGCAAGGAGAGGATGGCGCAGTCAGTGGGCAAGCCCGGTGACTGCGGCAGAGGTCGACGACATGTCCCTGAAGGGAGACGGCCACCGGAAACGTCAGCGAGAGACGGAGAAGAGAAATCGTACTTCTATGTACAAGCCCGGGGTGGCTAAGCCAGCCGGCGTAGGCGGAGGACGCGAGAGAGAGAAGAATCGAAACGAACGTGCAGATGAATGACAGTGTCCATTCGAAGTACGATACGTGGGAGCATGAGTACTTGAGTACTGGCTTACGTACTGAGCTTTCCAATACCGGTGACCGGAGTGTGAAGGGTACGGCCGGACAATTGCTATCCTGTCGAAAAAAACGGGTTGATGTTGACGTTGACGACCTTAAGCTGTTCTGTTTGATAGTCCCGAGACGTCGAACTCTGTGTTGAAGACATTTTACACAAGTTGGTACGCTGTTCTTGACGTTGAAGTTGACAAGTGGTTAGACAAGTGGTCGACAGGTGGTTTGACAGGTGGTTTGACAAGTGGTTGACAGGTGGTTTGACAGGTGGTTTGACAAGTGGTTGACAGGTGGTTTGACAGGTGGTTTGACACAGGTTGCCCGGCAAGCGCCGGGCATCCGCCACATCCAAGTACTGAACTAGTCTCCGTAGCTGACCAAAAAGAGATACTCTCGTTTAGTACTGAACGTACTGATGATCCACTGTCGCTGAGACGGACACGAAGAGATGCGAAGCCCTTTACGAGGTATGTGACGCATTTGTTTGCGTGCCCGGTCCTCCCTCCATTATCCACCGCCTGCAATCCGCCAGGACCGTCGCCGCCTCTCGCGTTGTTGATCGCCTACGCCCTCCACAGAACGCGGCCTCACACATCGGTGATGTTCGCTGCCCTCTACCTTTTCCAACGTCTAAATGCGTGGTTCCCTGCCGCCAGCGGCTCGTCGAGTTACCGTCTATAGATTCCCGCTTTCATAGCATCCAAGCTCATCTGGGATGAACGTACTCGAACAGGTCGTGGAGAATCGTAGGCCGGGGCATGTGCGCCCTCCGCAAGATCAATCAGATGGTGCGAGAGATGTGCTCTTACCTCGAGTAGCAGCTCAACATCGAACTGGCAGCGCTGAAGGAGTTCGAGGCGAAGGTGCGGAGGAACTTCAAGGGCCACGAAAGGGCCACAGGCCGTACCCTAAGTACGTGCTCCCCTCGCCTGCGCCGACACCGGTACCATTGATTGACGCCATACATATACGATGCCACGTCCACCACCACCCCGAGCTTCGCCAGGTATCCGTCAATGTCGTCACCGAAGCCCACCCCCATGCCTGTCGACGCCAGCACGGCGTACCCAAGTCCGCCCGCGAGCCCCGACATGCCCGACCCGCCCGAGCAGTCGTACTCCACGTCCACGAGCCCCGCGTCGTCCGCATCGCCGTCAACGCCACCAGGTTCCGTCGACGCCAACATCCGCCTCGCCTTGCACAGCACCCACGGGATGCCCCACGCCATTGAGCAAGAGTCCGTCGCCGTCGTCGTGCCGTCTCCAATGCAGAAGTAAGCTGGCCAGTCGCTGTCGAGGTCGAACACGTTCGACTCGTTTCCTGCGAAGGGCTTGCCTTCAATATCCAACGTCATCTCGACCGACCGCGCCTCGACGACGAAGAAGGCGAAGGACCAGGGCTGGTACGCCCACGCGACGCCGTGCGTGTGATAGGCCCGTCGCGCGACATGCTCATCTCTGTCTTCCATGCTTGCTTTGCCCCAACTGGTTTCCGCGTCTTTGCTCGCGCAGGCGGCCGTTGTCGCTTGTTATCTCGGACACCATGCTCTCGCATAGGACCTATTGCATCTGGTTCGTGGCGCCTTTCTTCTTTTCTTCGCTCTCGCACTGCCCCGCTCACTGTCCGCATGCTACTGCCGCCGCAAACTCTTCATTGTGCCGTGTCTGCTAAGATACCCAGTTTCGCATGTACTGTTTTTCTACCATGCAAAGTACCTTGTCTATGTTTGTACATGGCTGCTTTGGGCTCTCCGTTATAGGATCTTGCGTATTCTGTTTTATATTATAGGTGAACATAGACTCCGTTACCGCAGCGGCGAAAGCAGGTGAGCAAGACCCTCTCGCGGTTGAATGTGCTCGAGTCGATATCCGCGAGGGAGTCCCCTTAAATATCGGCGACCGACCGGTGATCACTATGTGTCTTGGTCTCTCGTATGCTTGCAGCAGCTTGCTTTCATTCATTGACTGGCCGCCGCGTATTTGTCGTCGTACGTGGTCGCTGCCTCTCCTTATTGTGGACACCATGCTCAGGCACCGAAACCTGTTCATTATCCGATCCGTAGTGTTCCTTGTTGTCTCGTCGTCTCTTGCATCATCCTTGTGCCACTGCGCCGCCTACGATTACCCACTAGAATCCGGGGTTGGAGCTTTCGTGCCATGTGTCTCCGTATATACGACCACCCTCCCCCAGTCACAGCTATTTGCATAACGATAGACACCCCTCGTCTGTTGTAAGTAGCTGCAATAAGGTCGTGTTTAGGGTCTGCCTACGGGAGACTAGCGTCTCCGCCACATTGCAACACACGTGCCTCAGATCTCCCTCTCACCTCTCACTCGCACACTCAAGTACTCAATACTAATCGGACTGGCTTGAAAGCCTCATTCTCGCATTCTACGACGCATATAAATTGGCTCTATGGAGGTGTCGACAAGGCCCCGAATGCGCAAGAAAGTGGCCGACGTGGGCTCCGAGTACTAGTACGAGTAGTGACGGCCATGGAGCCACAAAGTGCGCGTGCCAGCGTACGAGTCTGAAGTACTTGATAAAGGTTACGAATGTATGTGAGTATTGTACCAAGTACGGTCACAACATCATGCAATATGTATTGTTTTGAGAGGTATCGTGAGTACTGCGGTCAGCTCTGCAGACTGCAGTACAGTGTACAAGTATGCAAGAGACCCCCATGTTATTAACTCGACAGAACGAGGAGGCTCGAGACGAGTGAGGTGATGAGTGCCGCCGAGCCCCGTCTTGTGACCTCAGCGAACTGTACGCCAGTTGGAGCGAAGGGCGGGAGCTGTGCGAGAGATGCGAGCGTGGGCAGGAGGCTCTTCACTGTCAGCTGTGCACAGGGGAATCTTAGAGGGCTGCACATTGAGCAGGCATGGGGAGCACTCACCTGAGCCCACTGAGAGTCAACGTCATTGTCGCCAGCTATGGTGATATTGAGGCCATGCAAGAGCCTGAGGCTGTTCTGCAGGTGCCAGCACCACGAGTTCCGAGTGCTAGGGAGAGCGTACACCAGAGCGCATGGTGGACGAACTTGTTCTTCAAGGAGGAGGTCGAGGACGCGCTGCGAGATGCGATGAACCTGAACTCACTCAGCGTCCCGCCTATCACGACACGACGCAGGGCAACCTCGAGCAGACCATCCACATGTCTGCGACCTGGTAGACCACGAATTAGCGGCCTCGCCATCAAAGGACACGATATAGAGCCAGATTGCGTTCACGAATTAGGGCGATCGCGCGGGGATCTCAATCGATCGGTCCGCCTTCGCGGCCGCGACGCTCGCTGCCTCATCGAGGTCGCGCACGGTCGTGTAGAACCGCGCGCTCGTCGAGACGACGACACCGGAGTACGCAGGGTCGAGGACGAGGTATCCACCTGCGAGAAGGACCTTGCCGGGGGCATAGACGGCGGTCGTTGGTGGTGAGTGATGGGTGCGGCCGCTCGATCGTCTCTCATGAGCGGTCATGGGGCCATCATGCATTGTTGGGCTCGTCGGGCGCGTCGGGCGCAGGCGACGTGGTTGCACGGACCTGTCAGGTGACCTGTCAGACAATCTGTCGGACGACCTGTCAGACAGCCTGTCCGACAACCTGTCAAACAACTCAACTTATGAACAACAAGACCAACATCAACGTACGTACGGTGCAATATCAACATCAACGCCCAAAAAATGACACCAAGATCAACATTCGTACGTCAGGTTGTTTTTGTCCGGCGAGGCCCTTCATACCGGAGGGGGCGGCGCGCCCGGCAGCGCAGCGCTCTCTGGATTTAGATGCGCTTCTAGACCCTGGACTCGCACTCGTGGCGGACTCGGTGAGTCAGTTGTTAGCCGCATCGCCTGAAACGCTGGCCCATCGTACATAAGAGGCAGGATGATGGTGTCGAACCAATGTCGAACCTAGAGGAGGAGGAGGGTATTTCATTTACATAGTCACGCGTTCTGGAGGTGTCTCTGGTATGGGTTTTTCGCTCTCCGCTCACCTCCGAACGGCTGATTCCGAGACTAAAATCCGAGCTGTGGCTGCGTTGCTCTCACCCTCCCATGTTCGCAAGCGATCGAGGTGCGTGTTATGTATTCGAGTCGGCGTATGGTGGCGGCGACCTGAAAATCACACATACTTTGCAGTCCTGACCTATCTTGCGCCCTCCGAAGAGGCCCTCGACTCTACTTTCCGTACAGGATACACTGGGATATGCGGCGTCAACATCGAGCACCTACTCGACGCTGCCCGTGCTGTTCTTCGGCTTCGCAAGGCAGTCGCTCCCACTGAGATCCGCATTCTCGCTCATGGAGCGTATAACAAAGTCTTCCTCATTCGGTTCGAAGCGAGTGCCCTTGTCGCGAGGATCCCACTCCCTAAACCCCCAGCGGCCCGAGACCCCCTTCGGCTCAAGTCCCAACTCGCGACACTAGAATACATGAGCGTACACAGACCAGACGTCCCCATTCCCCGACTCCTCTCTGCGCAGCTCAGCGGCACCAACCCGGCAGGCGTGCCTTATACGCTCATGGAGTTCTGCAAAGGCACGCCGATCACTCCTCCAGAGTGGCACAATATGTCGAATGCGAGCAAGAGTATGGTAGTTGATCTTTGGCTGAACAATGGGCCAGAACAACAGCGCCGGTTCCGTTCAGTGCAATCGGAAGCATCGTGGCCGATAGGACAGACACTTCGCACTGCGTCTCGCAGCACGGAATTCGCATCATACCTATGATCCCACAATATCCTAACAACTCTACCGAGCTGCTCGATCCGTCGATCGAGGCGCGGTGCGGGCCCACTACGCTAGCCGAACATTGGCACTACGCCCTTGACGCCGCACGTCGTGCCATGGTCAAGGAATTTCCCACGGATGACGATGACCGACGTACGCTCATACGGTGCGCTGATATCATACGGGACCTCATCAATATCGCCGCCTCGCTTGACCCATTGGCCAACTCGACCTCACTCTCCGCCGCGCCTAACCTTGCCCTGATACACGGCGATTTTGCGTGCTGGCGCAACGTGCTGTTCTCGGCGGACCGCACACGCATCGAAGGCATAGTCGACTGGGATGATTCAGTCGTCGTTCCCCGAGATATAGCGGCTCGGTATCCCGAGGAGCTGACAGACAACGCGGGTTGGCAGTTTGACCCCGAGGACAGGTTCGCCATACCACCTGATGCCTTGCCCGAGGATTCGTCTTCGTGGCAGATAGCACTTGAAAATACGCAGCTGCGGAAGAGATTCAGGGACACAGTGCAAAGATTCGATCCACAGCTGGCGGCGCTCTACACGGACCCCAAGGCGAGGTTCAGGCGGCGCGTGGATTATTTAGCCATGCACGATTGGCGAGGCTGGTATCTATATATCGACTGGATACTCGAGGAGGCGATGAATGAGGCCCATGCAATATTTGAGAACAGGTTGGCGTAGCTCAGACTGGCACAGACACATCACAAAGTTCGTACTCTGGTCATGCATTACTACTACTTATTAGTAGTATTGAGTCTGTATCAATACGCGATTCAGCAAGCATATACTAGTAGGCGACATGATGAAGCTGTCTCACAGATAGCTCTCTAGTAGCGGTCAATGCTATAGGAGTATATGTACTCAAAAGGCCCCTGGCCTACTTATTAGGGCACCTTCGTATGTCTGCCGAGCTTCAGGTACGTCACGTGCCAGCGAACGAGGTGACTATCAGTATTAGTATCTCCCGCCGAAGTACACCTCCTCACTGGCAGACGCCTACTACCGGAGTGAGTACGTATATTATTCGCCGACCACGAACGAAGCTCTACTGATCACTCGCTGACGTCGTCCGAGGCCATAGCTGCAATGTTTGTTTGGCCCAAGTGACGCCCGTAGGTTGAAACTGTCATACGACAGCTTGAACCTGGCTTTGGATTATCCCGGCCCAAATCGATATTATAACAACAGTTTTTGTTCCCACTGGCGTATATTGGGCGAATCACTGCAGTAGCAGCTTCATCGTAGTTCCCTGTCGATCCCTGGCACTGGCATGCCCCAATTTATGTCCACTCAAGGTGTGTCATACATTGACGCATGGCGGCGACCCAGAGCTCACACATATCTTGCAGCCTTGACCTACGCTGCGCCCTCCGAAGAGGGCCTAAACTCTGCTTACCATGAAAGATACACGGGGATATGTGGCGTCAACATCGAGCACCTCCTCGACGCCGCCCGTGCTGTTCTTCAGCTTCCCAAGGCAGTCGCTCCCACCGAGATCCGCATCCTCGCTCATGGGGGGTATAATAAAGTCTTCCTCATTCAGTTCGGAGCGAGTGCCCTTGTCGCGAGGGTCCCTGTCCCTAAACCCCCGGCGACCCGAGACCCCCTTCGACTCAAGTCTCAGATCGCGACACTAGGATTCATGAGCGTATACAGACCAGACGTCCCCATTCCCCGGCTCTTCTCTGCGCAGCTCAGCGGCACCAACCCGGCAGGCGTGCCTTATACGTTCATCGAGTTCTGCAATGGCACGCCGCTTACTCCTCCAGAGTGGCACGATATGTCGGATGCGAGCAAGCGCATCGTAGTTGATCTTTTGGCTGAACAATGGGCCAGAACAACAGCGCCGGTTCCGTTCAGTGCAATCGGAAGCATCGTGGCCGATAGCGCAGACACCTCGCGTTCGCTGTGGCAGAGACACAGCACGCCACAGCGCGGCTTTCGCATCATGCCCGTGATCCCACAATATCCAAGCGCCTTTACTGAGCTGCTCGACCCGTCGATCGAGGCGCGATGCGGGCCCACTACACTTGCGGAACATTGGCACTACGCCCTTGACGCCACACGTCGTGCCATGGTCAAGAAATCCCCGCAATGGAGTGACGATGGCAGACGTACTTTCGTACGGTGCGCTGATATTATACGGGACCTCGTCAATATCGCCGCCTCGCTTGACCCATTGGCCAACTCGACCTCACGCCCCGCCGCGTCTAACCTTGCCCTGGTACACGGCGATTTTGCGTGCTGGCGCAACGTGCTCTTCTCGGCGGACCGCACACGCATCGAAGGCATAATCGACTGGGATGATTCCGTCGTCGTTCCCCGAGATATCGCGGCTCGGTATCCCGAAGAACTGACGAACCAAGCGTGGTGGCCTGCTGACCCAGAGGACGTGTTCGTTATACCACCTGAGGTCTTGCCTGAGGATATGTTTTCGTGTCAGATAGCCATGGAGCATACGCAGCTGCGGAAGAGATTCAGGGACACAGTGCAAAGATTCGATCCGCAGCTCGCAATGCTTTACACGGACCCCAGGGCGAGGTTCAGGCGGCGCGTGGATTATTTAGCGATGCACGATTGGCGAGGCTGGCTTTCATATATCGACTGGATACTCGAGAAGGCGATGGACGAGGCGTATGCATTGGCTGGGAACTGGAGGGCGTAACTCATACTGGCAGAGACCCATCACATAATTCCCAAATCAATGCCAACAAGATGTACATTACTATCCTTTGTATCGATGCGTGAATCTGTGTGCGTAGGCAACTCTAAAATAAGTTGCGTCATGTATAACGAGTAATAGTACATTGAATCTTTAGTCCGCCATCATGACACCAACTTACTCTACACACGCTCGTACACGTACAAGTACGCCAACTTTTTCAAGTCACGTACACTCTCGGCGTCAGCCTTGACGACCTTCTCATCATTGAACAATACCCAAGCGTCCTCGCCTGTCTTCTCGTCTTTAACCCGAATGTGCGCAACGTAGTGCCCAGAGTGTACTGACGGGCCTTTGTGAGAGATGAACGCCTTGAGCTTGTATTTTGCCGGTAACTCCGCCGAGGCGCCTAGACTCGCTGTCTTTGACACCTCCGCCGCGGCACTCGGTGCGTCTTCGCCATTATCGTCAGGATGGGAAAACAGCCATTCTACAGCTCGTTCAGCATTCCCGCCCTGGAAGAGATGTCAGAGAGCGGAACCATTAAGTCAGGTTAGGAACCTAGAACGTACCGTTTCCCGCAGGGCCTTGCGAGCCTGGGCATATGTGAAGCCCATCTCGGCCAACATGCTTATTTGCTCCTGCGGCGGCTCGGGAGCAGAGCTTCCAGACCCAGGAGCCTGGATTGGGGCGTCGATGTCTGTCCAACACGTCAGCATCGCCCGTGCTAACCCCGAGAGCCATCTCACCGGGATCTTCCATGTGCTGGAAGAGCCATTCCATGGCGGCCTCCGCGTCGTTGTTACCAGTGGCAAGGAGTGCTTTCTGACACCGCACAGTCGGGAACCCCATTCCCTCCAGTTGGGCGATCGCGGCTTCGTTGAACTGCGGAAGGGCGGAAGCTGGGGAACATCGATGAACCTTACTCATACAGTCCAATTAGGGCTCGCACCGACCTTGCTGTTCGTTGGGTAGCTCGACTTCCCCAGGTTGCAGTCCCCGCCCAAGATAGTTATCGAGCTGCATCTCATCCGAAACGGCCAACGGAATATCTAGATGAGAAGAGTGAGCGGAGAAATCACCCGCTGCGTATGAGTCAACACCTACCGAGCTTCGCCGGTACCCAATTCACGAGCTGGAACTTCTTCGCATGCACAACGAGGACCTGCGGGAAGGCCGCGAATCGCGATCGCCTGCAAAAAGGGCCGTCAGACGTCATACATACCCCAAACCAAAACAGATTGACGGCCAGACGTACTTCGTCGCGATCACGTTTTTCTGGCACGCAGGGCAATTGTACTCGAGTGCCTCGGGCCCCGTCAGGATGTCCAAGCACTCAGACAGCTCGACGTCCGCGTACAGGGTCTTCCCTTCCGTGTCCTTCCCCTTCTCGCGCGCTGGCACTGGCACGCTCGCCACGTCCGTCTCGTCAACGCGGTAACGTACCCGCTTGCACTCGCCACATTCCAAACGCTGCTCCATCCCGAACGCAAACACCTCAGTCGGCTCCGCACCCTGCTCACCACCCGTCTTCTTCGCGTGCCGCCGGAGGACAGTGAGCAGGTGCGTCAAGAACTCCTCCGAGTCCTGCTGCCGCATCGTGCTGAACTCCTCGTGGCCTTTCCCAATGAGCGCCTTGAATCCACTCGGGCGCACGCCCTCCTGGAAGACAGGTGTGGGTGAGTCATGCGCAAGAGGGTTCGTCGCTTTGGGCTCAGACGGGCCTCCGGCAGCTGGCCGCGGGTGAGAGTAGCGCCCCGAAAGCAGACCGTCGGCGAGTTTGTGCATCTGGCAGTCGACGCAGTTGGCCGGGAGCGACTCCGTGCAGGTGGTCCAATGCTGGGCGGTAGATGGGTAGTACCGCTGTTGGAACGCTGGAAGCGAAAATAACGTTTGCACGACAGATGCCATGTAACAGCTAAGGGGATGTCAATGCACGTCCTCCGATAGAGTAAGATCACCTGCCTATTGCCGAGGTTAGAAAGACCAGTGAGCCCGGACCCGAACACAGGCTCAAGAGCCTTGCCGGATTCATCAGTGAGTGAAAAATCGAACTTCAGATTGTGTTCAATTTGCTGCAAGAGCCTTAGATTCGCTAGGTGACTTGGTACAGATTACGCACCAATTCAGTCATGGACTTCTCTGTCTTAGTCTGCGTCTGGACGTTTATGCCAAACGTCGCAAGATGTAATGCCATTTCTGGATCGGTCTTTGCATCATTGCAAATATAGCAGTAGATGTCTAGCGAGGGAGAGCTCAGTGCTGCGGAACTGACGATACGATGGCCGGCAATACTGACCCGCATTGCCCTCAGGTGTGATGGTACCTAGTTTGACGCTGACAGGATGTTTCGTCTCTTCGTAGTGTTGCAGACCATGGCCATTACCTCCGAGACCACCAAACTGCTGTCGACCACAGCCAAGCGATCCACAGGTCAGGCATAGCCACAAATTCTCCTTCAGGTCACATTTGGAGCAATGGGCCAGTCCTGCGAGCTGCGCCTTAGTGACACCCGCACAAGATAGGGATGTCATCGTTTACCAGATGCGAGGATCGGCCCGGTAGCCTCTTGCTGCAAAGTCAATGTATGCTCGCAAGGAGTGATCTCCTCCTCCCAAGCCTTGACCTCGGATTGTCTGGCGGATGATAGAGACTGCATGACACCATCGCTCAATGACTTGACATGCGGGTCGGCCATTGCGTCAGGTATCTCAAGCCCATTAATAGGATCGCACTTCCAGCATTTGAGAACGGTCTTGTGCTCGTACTTGTCCTCCTCGCGATCCTCCACAATGGCGAGCTTCTTCATCTTCGCTGGGGGTTCTTCTTCATCTGCCTGGAGCTAGGCTGTCAGTGGCGCGCATGAACACCGTATGAGCTTCGGCATACACGGTTTGCAGAGGGCCTCAGCTTGCGCTTGACATTGAGCGTGAAGGAGTGGCCAGTCTTCTCGGCGTGCGTTCGTGCATGATGCCTGTCTTGACCAAGGCATCCCCCGTTGAAGCATGTCAAGCATACATCAATGCCCAAGGGGTGGTCCTAAGCCTTGGATCTGAGTTCACGTGGCCTGAGCGAACAAGTCTCATACGCCACCTGGTTGTCAAAGCACTGCGTACATTCCTCTCTGTGCACAGACTGAGAAATCCGTGGAGGCTGTAGCCTTGCAATGTCGCTGATGTGTCCGCAAACCATTATGACTGACAGCAGCCACCAGCACCATGACAATAACTGAGCTTTCCGCGAACGCTTCAAGCCGGAAAGATCGCACCTATATACCACGCCCTATGGTCTCTTTTATCAAGCCAAAATAATACTCTTTACAGTTGCGCTCGAGTGCGTCGGTCGATCAGCCAGGCGTTGGATATCCAGGCAGCACTCGCGGCAGGTCGAAGAGAGGACGCGTCGCTAGGCGCCGGTGCGTAACGCGCTAAATAGACATCCAGAGCACGTGATGGCGCGAATGTCCTCTGGCAAAATCTGTTTTCTGTGCATCGGCTAAATCCTCCTCGACGCTGTGCTAAACGATGGCAGCGCAACCCAACGGAACGGCCGACGCGCCCATTGAAGTATCCTCTGTCCCCACTGTTGTTGGCATCAACTTTGGCAATTCTTACGCGTCGATTGCAGTACTCACGAAGGTACGTCTTCCTGCAGTGTTGTATCTGAACGTGTACGACTTTCCGCAATGATATACGCACGAAAATGGTGCTTGTATCACTGCAGGCGACAGCATATTCATGAAACTTCACGCCCGCAGCAGCCACTGATTCCAGAGCTTTCATAGGAAGGATCTGCAGATTGCATTGCCAACGAAGATGGAGAACGTCAGATCGCTTGCGCTGTGGCTTTCCTCGGCGAGGAACTGGTACGTTCATCCACTGAAGTAGCATATTTACGTATCTGAGCATTCCATAGTACATAGGCAACCAGGCGAAGCCGCAGCTGGTCAAGAACTCGCACAATACGATATTGGGTTTCCGCAACCTCCTCGGCAAAAAGTGAGTGGGTTTCAGATGTGCGTCCTGAGGTCCCTCAATGATAGTCCTCAGATTCTCTGAGTTATCCTTTGATAAACCCACTGCGTCTGCTCCTGTCATTCAGCATCCTGAGCAGCCAGACGTCCCCGCGTACAAAGTCCAGGTTCTGCAGGCAGCGCCCTCACCTCTCCTGACGACAGCGACTAACACTCCGGCCGCCTCTAAAGCTGCCACTCCGCGCTCTGAGCCAACCCCCGCCGAGCGCATCCTGACTGTGTCCGAGGTCACTTCGATGTTCCTCAGGTCCCTTGTGCAGTCTGCCGAAGACTTCCTCGGCAAAAAGGTCCAGGGCGCTGTCATCAGCATCCCCACCTGGTTCGACGACGCCCAGCGTGCCGCCCTGACGCAAGCCGCAGAAGATGCTGGCATCCACGTCCTCCAGTTGCTTGAGGATGCGGGCGCGGCGACAGTGACCACCACGACCAACCTCACTCCTGTTGAGCTCGACCATGATCGCACCCAATTGGTAGTCGACCTTGGCACCTCTTCCCTCGAGCTCTCCCTCCTTTCCATCCGCGAAGGGCTCGCATTCTCGCTGGCCACGCTCTCGGACGCCACCGTCGGCGGAACCGCGCTCGACGACAAGCTGATCAAGTTCTTTGCCAAGGAGTTCACCAAGAAGACTAAGACGCCCCTGACGGTCGCTCCCGCCCGGAGCCACAGGACAAGCGCGCCGAGGCGAAGCTCCGGCTTGCGGTCGAGCACACCAAGCGCACACTGTCCGCGTCCCCTGGCGCCGCGACCTGCTCCGTCGAGTCGCTCAAGGACGGGCTCGACTTTACGGGCACAATCACGCGGCTGCGTTCGACATGGAGGTCCGGAGCGTGTATGACCAAGTGTCCACCCGTGTGAAGGAGCTCGTGGAGAAGGCAGGCCTTGACCTGTACGACGTCGACGAGATTGTATACGTCGGCGGCTCCGCGAGTCTTCCCGGGCTCGATGAGACGCTCGCTCAGGGCTTCGCCGAGTCGGTCGTCACGCCCTTCACCGCCGGCACCGTCGTTGGCGGTGGCGTGGGCGACCCGACGACGATCATCTCCCGCGGGTGCGCGCTGCAGGCGAAGCTGGTCGCAATGCTTGCCGAGGGCACCGAAGAAGAGCGCGAAGTGAAGGCAGCATTCGCCAGCGGAAGTAAATGGACGCAGGCGAAGGCGACCTCGAAAACGATTGGCATGCTCTTCCCTGAGGAGAACGCCGAAGGTCCTCTGGGCGGCCAGTGGGTACCGGCAGTACTCCGAGACACAGTCGTGCCGGCGAGGCGAACACTGCGCCTCGATGTCGATCTCGGTGAAGGTGAAGGTGAGAAGAAGGTCGGCTTCGAGGTGTGGGAGGCGAAAGAGGGCGTCAGGATTGATATGGTCAAGCTCCCCAAGCTTGAGGACGAGGAGGACATTCCGGCAGACGAGGAAGAGGAAGAGGAGGAAGAGGAAGAGGTGAAGGAGAAGACAGTGGAGAAGGAGACTTTGCTTACCGCACTGTCCTTCGTGGCGAAGGAGGCAAAACAAGAGAAAGCTAGGTGGACGACAAAAGTGGAGGTACAGTTTATTGCAGATGATACTGGAGGTCTAGAGATTAGTGCGTGGGAGGTTGGTCCCTCTGGAAAGGGCGAAAAGACGGTTGTCACCGTCCAGTCTGCATAGAATGTTCATACATCTCAATGTGTGCGATCAGTGACGGCAATCGGTACAATGCTATTCTGGCTGTCCGAGAGTGTAGGGCGTGACAAGAACCATGGACGCAACAGCACTAAAGAGACAATGTACAATCCGTTTTTAAATTGTGCGTATTCCTACTACAAGTACAGTTTTACATGTTACCATACAACAATAACTGACGAAAAGATAGCAACCACCATGAAGCCTAGCCGTGCTATATCTGTCCGTCATCATGTCTCCCCTTCAGGAGCTTTGGCGACGATGCGAGCCTCCACAGGGCTGACGTCTACAACGGTGACGCCCACAGAATGTTTACCGTCCATTCGCGTGTCCGAGTTGGCATCCAGAGGTGGCAGCTCGGGCTCAAACGGCTCCCTACCCTCTTGGATACCCCCTAGCCTCCCTTCGAACCCTCGAACAAAATCATCTGGATATGCCAGATCACCGTGGGGGCTCAGCTTGGATTCTGGCACAGAAAGCGGCGTGAGCGGTGCCTCGCTATTCGAGGTCGAGCGCGAGTGCGAATGATCCGAAAGCTGCGAGAACCGCTCGGTGAGCACGGGCGGTGTTGGTGTGTACTCGTGCACCAGGTACGACGGCAAAGACTGCCGGCGCGCGGCGTATGTGGGGGTGGCATCGTCCACGAGCTCGGCCGCAGAGCGCGGTACAGGGTCGGGCGTCAACGGCATGTGCTGCAAGAACGCGGAAGAGTTGAACAGCGCGGCATCGCCGAGGCGCAACGGCGGGGGGCGCGGACGTCGCCGTCCTTGCATCGACGTCTGCACTGGAGGCGGAGGGGGCGACATTGAGCTCGCGCCTCCGTCCATGGGAAACCTCAGAGGCGAAGACGGGATGCCACCGGAGAAGTCGTGCGACCGGTTCGATTGGCGCATGGGCGAGGGAGGGTGAGGTACATTGAGGTGAGGCAGCGAAGCGCGCGAGTCTGGGCGTGGCGCTGCGATGGAGGCCTGAACCGCAGCCGGGATCTCCGGGAAACGATAGTTGTCGAGGTCGCTGGTGGCTGAGCTCGTCGAGGCGACGGAGACGATGGAGCCACGGCGTCCATCGTCTGGCGCGGGCGGTGAAAGGCGCTCGACACTGCTGCCCTCTCGCTTCTTCTTGTTGGGTCCACGCATGCGGCGCTCAGGTGCGTACTCGCAAAGCAGGCCACGGGAGCGGCAGCGCTGGCACGAAGGATGTTCGCCACTGCACTGGAGGTCGATATATTGAAGTCAGGACAATTACGTCTAAGTGCAGACGGATATCATACCTTTGCTTTACGTGCCCGACACTTCTCGCAGGCCTGAGCGGTGCGCAGGCGAGGGTGCTCAGCCATCCGCTGGAATACTCCGGTGACAGGATCCAGGGAGCCCGACACAGACCATGCAGGCTGACTCGCCGCGCTCTGGGCGTCTTGCACCGACTGGTACGTACTCTGCGGCGCCACGGAATACGAAGATGGGAAGAGGGACGGTCCCTGCGCGAGGGCGGGGTCACTGGTGTTCGCCATCGGGTATTGTGGGTAACTGTCAGCCTCTGGCCATCGCAGCGGATAGTGCATCTGAGGAGATGGCGGGCGCTGCTGCTGGAGCTGCGCCGAGAGGAAGGCATTCGTGAGAGCGTCGTGCAGAGCGAGGTTGCTGCCTGACAGCGCAGAGGGCATGAATGAGTCGTGCTGGTCGTGGGGGTACTGGTAGTGAGGTGGAGGGTATGCGTTGATTGGTTGGCTGGCAGTGCCATGGTATGAGGCTGGCGTGAACGCATCTAAGCCTGCGAGTGTGTGATAAGACGACATCGGCATGGAGTGCATGCTGAGAGCAGCGGCCGCGAGCTCCAAGGAGAGCTGGCCTTTAGAGTAGGGCGAGTATTCGTCCATGGAAGGTCGTGCTGTGGGTGGTAGTGTGAAAAGGTAGGAGTCGAGCAACTGGACGCCTGAATTTGAATGCCTCGCACCCGTCAGGCTGGAACGAAATAGACGGACATTCGGATCCAGTGCAGTTTACTTCCGCCTTGGTGCGGCGTGATGTGAGGAGCACGTCGTCGATCTGGTCAACTTACCAACGCTTGGGCATCCACAACTTGGTCACGGGCCTAGAGCCCTTGGCTCCGACGATGATGTGCAAAAGCAGCTACTCACGTTTTCTATGGATCCACCAGAAACCGAACAGCGACAATAGGAGATCCCGTGCGATGCCAACGGCTGCCCAATTTTCTCTGCCAAAATTGGGTGAATCGACTTGTCACGAGCGCATGCGCCTTACGGTTTACTCGCCGCCAGCATTCTCGGCGCGCTCGACCACACGTTGGGCAAGCCGAGATCACCATGCAGCGCAGCCGAGACAAGCACGAGAGCCATTACCACGTCGTGCAGCCGAATCCGCAGGATCGCCATTGGCTGGCGGCGGCCCGTGACGCTCGAACGCCACCCGATGTCGGGTACTGATGGCGGGACTACCCAATTAGGCATATTGGCGCCCGATCGACAGAGCGTTCTATATCCGCGTGTTTGCGCCACATCCCAGCTGCAGACTTGTGCTCGGGAGATTCTTCCGCTGCTTATTGGCAGATCTATAGGCTTCAAACGCACCACAGCTATCATTGCAAGGAAGAGTAAAATACAGAACATACAATACAGAGACATAAGCGTCAGTCACAGACTTTGCACGCAGACAATCCTCCCAGAGATATTCCCAAAATACAGCGTTTGAGTTCCAGCGACCACGACACATAGGAGACAGGAGGCCTGCTTCATCCGCTGCCCGAGATAACCGAGTGGACACCCCAGGTGCACATAAATCCACGGCTCGACGGCTCCAGCACCGTTCACGATGACCGAGAGAAAAAGCGTCGGATAACGTGATGGAGTCGTCGTCGGCTGAGCGTTGAGAGTGGTGTTTGGGCGACGCTCGATTTGAGCGCACACTTCGGCGGAGACGGTGCCGCGGCAGAGCCCGCACCAGCCGTCGGCATCGCGGCCACGGACGTGCCTGACGAATCCCCAGAGCCAGAGCCAGAGCCCGAGTCCGGGGAGGAGGAGCCGCTACTCCCACCAGCGCCTGAGGGGACCGCCACAACTGGGACGGAAGCAGTGCTAGTCGCGATCGTCGAGCCAGTCGGGGGCGCATCACCCCCTGGCACTTTCGCCGTGATCATCCCATCACCCGCAGACGCCAAATGGGAGAGATTGGGCCCGGGGAAAACGTAGTCCAGGCCACCGTTGTAGATCTAGGGCGGAAGCGGGGTCAGCCGTCGGCACGATCGAGGATCTTGTCCGAGAAAACCGCGCTCACGTCTGGCACGTAGATCCCTGGGTCAGTGTCGGAGTAGCCGCCGGGGAAGGTGCACATCTCGCCACTGCTTGGAGTGCCGTCGCCACTCCCGCTGATGAGCACTTGAGTACACGACGGATAGAACTCTGCACCTCCGATAGAGACGGCTTGGTGGAGAGCGATGAGCTGTGTAAGTAGAAAGGGTGAGCATGGTGACGCGACTTCGAGAGGGGCGGCACGAACTTCATGGCGGATGAGATACCCTCCAGACTTGATACTTGTGGGAAGTGTGACAGTATACGAGTCGCCTTGAGCTGCTCCAAGTCAATACACATTCTCCTCGCAATCATAGAGACATACTGAGGTAGCCCTGGAACCAAGCATTCGACGAGTTCATCCCAAGCTCGTCGATCTTGAACCACTCGGCGGAGGATGAATCGAATGCAGCGCAGTTGGTCGTTGTACATTGTGTCATGTAAGTCATAAGTGGGCCGACGTTATGTGGCCACTGACACGAGGGTTTTCAGCGCACAGAGCACGCAAGATGATGTAGGAAAGGGACGTACGTTGTCACCGCCGCCAGGTGCTCCAGACCATTGGAACGTAACACTGCTGCCGGGCTTAGCGGGTGCAGTGATCGCCGCGGCCTGGGCCTCTTGGCCACAGTTGAGGTACAAGTTGTTCGCGCCCTTCACCGGGTCTATAGTGGATATCATACGGATGGGACTCGAGCCTGACGGAGACAAGAGGGTCAGTCGCCGATATCCACCCGGTAGATTGAACACGGAACGCTACTATGAGCCGGGTTCACGCAGTGAGCAGCTGGACATCCACCAGTCCACCTGAGACTACCCACAAATGCTCATCATCACCACCCCGGTAGATTATCCGAAGTACCATGGCCAGACGCCACGAACAAGAGGTTAGCAGACAGTGGCGCTCACCTGTATTGTCGTTGGGCTCATTCCCCGCATATACAACCCCGTCAATCACCACCCTGCTGACATAGCCATGCGCGGACACGCGCAATGCAGCCAGGAGAGGCAACACAAACGTTTTCCACCCTCGCATCCTTGCGATTCTTGTAAATAAGTCGTGAGATTGGGGTCTGGGAGCACTGCGTGTCACTGGATCTGCGTCGAAGAAAGGAATGTGTGGCGGGCGGATGGGTATCGGAAGGATGAACGTAATGGATGCTTGGAGAGACGCGCACCAGGCTATATAGTCTGCATGGGCCCTATTGTGCGCGTGCGAGGGCAGTGCAGAGTGCCGCACATGCTGCCCTCACGCTCGAACTTGAAGCTGCCATCCAAATTGTTGTCCTCGAGGCTGGTGGCGTGGGAATCTCTTGCTCAGATCTCCGATATAACAGTGAGCTGTGAGTACCGTGACAGTGGCCTTTTGTCTGACCATCTGGTGAGCTGGGATATCTCAATTCTTTGACAAATACTACGACAAGCAAGACAGCAACACACGACTAACAGGTAAAGCGAAGGATGACTGCTAGTATCCACCATCGCAAGTGCAGGGTAGGGCAGGGGTATGACCGCTGTTGGACTTGCTGCGACTCCAGCTCCTTGCGGAATCTAGCACGCAACACGGCAGCAACAGCAGTCTTATCATGCATGTGCTTGGCATATGCAGCGGCGGGTATGTCCAACTCCAAACACGTATTTGATACGAACCCAGAAAGTATCATATCGCCCGTCATGGCGAGCACCCAAAATAGACAGGGTGCGAAGAGCAGAGCGGAGCGAGTGTGTAGCCTGCAGTAGTCTGTCGAGAAGATGTATGCACACACAGCGGCGGTAGCTGCAAACTGGGGCCCCATCAATCGTGATGGTACCTCATTGGAATATGAGGAGACTTACATAGTCTATCGAGCTATTTCGATCGAGTGCGCTGGCGAGAGAGGTGATGGCGATGTTTGCATCGTGGCGGGAGACACCACTCGAGAGGAGATCTTGTTCCAAGCAAGTACGCATGCTATTGAGTGATGTCGAGGTCGTGCACAGCTGAAAACACAAAGACAGAATCCTTTCTGTTATAGTTGAAGGGTGGAATGCTAGACACGGCATCTGAGCTTGCAAGCGGAACCGTAAGCACTGGCAATGGTCCATACGTACAATTCATTTCATCGAAACCCCTGGTAGAGCTCAGGTCAAGGGGCTTTGGCGGATATGACGCGACGAAATCGAGCTTGGTGGTCTTCATGAGCACCTCGCGCACTCGGTGCATCGTCCGGCGTGATTCGTCCTTCATGTCCTCGGCATAGATATGCAGCTCGCGCCCCATGGCGTACCCAAAACACCCTCCACCGACGGAGCGAGCAAGGATTTTGCGGACCACGTCGCGACGAGTGAGTTCCACCGCCGGAACCAGGGACTGAATGCCGTGACTACAGTGAGCGTTGCCCCGGCAACTGTGCCTGCTATCGAGAGATGCACTTGGTCGATGTGCTGCACCCAGTCATTTGTGTATATAGGTACAAACACGAATCGAGGAAAGTATCGCACCCACAGTGAATGTCGCCCGGAACTGGATTTTTTACATGAGTGTCATTCTTGTCTTCTGCTGGATCAGCCATCTTGAATACGACGGTGGTTTCTACGGGTCTCAGGCTGCAGGATGAGGCTTACAGACGTCTAGTGGTCTAAGGGGAGGACATGTTGCCTCAGCCTGCGTGTCTAAAACCATGTCAGACGGCGCATGGCATAACGCGTCTTCGCGGCATTGGGCCGAAGCGACGCGTTGCCCGCTTCAGGTGAGCCGGCATTGAGAAGACTGACTGCACTAGGAAGTCGAGGATCCCCGAGGAAGCACCCTATGCAGTGCCGGACATGCCCGCGGAACAAAACCGTCCTCTTCTACGGATGAAGACGCACGGAGAATTCTGCAATGATAATACCACTACTTCAGGGACGTTTGAATCGGAACGATCATGCCAGGAGCCCCAGATGAGTCTGGAAAACCTTTTACGTGAATGAATAATGAACTGGGATGATTTTGTCTCAAAACGGCAGTAGGTACTTACAGCATACAGGGTAACACGCGAAGACACGGCAAGACAGCAGTACGATTAATAATGTATAGCACGTCGAGAACTGGACAGCGGACAATGATTCAAGAGGGGTGTTTACTTTGTCTCCAGCTCTTTGCGGAACTTCTCACGCAAAACAGCGGCGACAGCAGCCTTGTCCCGGATGTATCCAGAATAGGCCATAGACGAAAACTCCTTTCTAACAGCAAATCCTGCTGTGAGACCAAGGAGGAAGAAGTCGCCCAGCCAGACGACGACGCGGGCCGCTCGTGGAGCTCGATATAGGGCGGAGCGGGGATGCGTCCTCGCAGACTCTCGCATCACGTACAGCAGGCCAACCAATCCAATCGACAGCTAGGGCGGCATCGTCAACGCTAAGGATAGGGCGTTAGTACTAGGGCACACTCACGCTGCGCTGGAAGTTGTTCCCGTCGAGCCCGCTAGCCAGATACGTAGTCACGATGTTCGCGTCGTGTTGCGAGACACCGCCCGTTAGCAGGTCTTGTTCGAGGAACGCTCGCATGCTCCGCAGCGATTCTGAGGTGGTAGTGAACCAGTGACAAGCAGACAATATCTTCTCTGCTATTCCTGGTGGCGGGGACTCAGTCGATACTGCGACACCGTACACCACACCAGGTGAGCCAGGATAACTCGCTAACTATGATGCGGGTCACGTACTGTTGTCGGACCTGCTGATAGACGTGGCCGCCTCTGGAGGGTGCAACTCGAGGAACTCGTACCTGCCGGAATTCACGAGCATACCGCGCACATCCCTCATGGTGTAGTAGGACTCCTCGGAGTGATTTATATCAAACTGCAACTGGCGTCCGACAGCGTATCCGACACACCCCGCGCCAACAGAACTGGCAAAGGCTTTGCGAAGCACGTCGCGCCGAGTGAGCGCGGTGTTCCACCGTCGATACAAGGGGCTGAATGCGAGTGTTGTGGCGAGGGTGACCCCTGCACCGACGCCTGCCATCCATAGATGACCTCGTTGAAATGTTGTAACTGCGCATCCGTCAGAATTAATCCAGAAGCACAGCGGGTCCACGGCGCTCACCATGAACAACAAGTACTGGGCCTCCCTCCGAGAGTATGATCTCTCAGTCTTTGGATTGCTGGACATGACGACGACGGCAGCCTGAGTTCGCCCCGGCTGTAGCTGGGATGAGGCTTGAGGGAAAGAGAAGACAGCAGATACCATGTCCGCACCTCGGAGACCGTCATGTATGTAGTTGTACCGCGTCCGTCGCGTCTATCGACGGCTCCAATGCCGAAGGGACGCGTTGGACGATTCGAACCGGCGTTGGCAAATGAGGCAGCTTTAGGTAATCGACAGCCCTTATTGAATGCTTCCGAGGAACCGCCAAGGATCCAGCACCGGCAGCGCGACAGGCGTGTCAGCGGCGGCTCATATGAACGTCTTCCCCGGGTTCAGTATGAGACTGCATGCACCAGACAGGTGGGCTGGCGGATTACTGGTGGAGAGTGACAGAGTTTGGAACACTGCGCACATCAAATAGAACGCGATAGCAATATGAATAGCGACGAGCGCAGGTATGTCGAGCGACCGCAAACCAAAGGCGACAAGAGAAATTAATGTGACTATCCTGTTCAGACGCAACTTATTGCGCCTCCAGCTCTTGCGGAATTTACGACGCAACACAGCGGCGACAGCAGCCTTATCCTGGATCAGGGTGGTATACGGCATAGCGGGAACGTCCACATAGAGACAATGCCCAAGAGTGCCCCAAAGAGCACTGAATCGCCGAAGAGCGCGAGCACGCAAACAGCAACCGGTGCTCCGAGGAAGACAGAGCAGGGGCGCGACCTCCTTGCATCCCTCACAAACGATAGCATGGAGGCAACCGCGTTGGGAGCGTACTGAATCTGCGTCAGCTCCGGCGGCACGCATCATTAAACAAGGCTCGATTTACTGAGTCATCCCATACGCTGCGATCGAGTGCACTTGCGAGGGAGGTGATGGCTATGTTTGCATCGGAGCGCGAGACACCTCCTGCGAGTAGATCGGGCTCTAGGTAGGTCCGTACACTGTATATCGATTGCGAGGTCGTGATGAGCTGGTAGCATAGCGAGGAATCCTCTCTGTCAGGGTGGAGGCGTGGATGGGGCTATGACAATGCATGGTATGAGCGACGGCACCATACACACAACGACAACTGCACGTACGATCGTCAGGGCGCTCGGAGACATGATGGATCTTTGTGGATGAGAGGCAATAAAGCTGGGCTTGTCGAACTTCCTGAACGCCTGGCGCACCCGGCGCATCGTGCGGAGCGAGTCGTCTTTCTCTTCGTCTGCAGACATCTGGAGCGCGCGTCCCCCGGCGTAGCCCACACACCCTCCGGCCGTCGAGCTGACGGTAGCTTTCCAGACCACATCACGGCGAGTTAGCGAAGGGTTTCACTGTCGAAACCGAGGACTGAACGTCGCGACGACTGTCAGAGCCGCTGCCGCACCGGCACCCGCCATCCATAGATGCACATAATCAAAGTGCTGCGACCACCGAAACACTTACGACATGGCCTTGAGCAGCGATATCATGCACTCACAACATATTTCTCGTGGCCATATTTTGTTGAACGAGAAACCACACTTTGCAATTGCTCTCCGGGCGGGCTGTCTCAGGCTGGGACATTCCGAAAGACGGGGGAGTTGCGTAGTCTTGCAGCGACGGGGACGCAAAAGGAGTGCACACCAAGTGTACTTGCATCGCGAGGGTCATGCATGTAGCTGTGGCATGTCGGATGTTCTTGACGGCTCCAGTGCCGAAGGGACGCGTTGCTCGGTTTCATGAAGCGGCACCGCTAGATGAAGCAGCTGCAATAGGCAGCTCAGAGCCCTCGAGAAGGTTTCCCACGAGATGAGTGGGACCAACGCTTTTGCGGTGCATCGCGGTACAAATGAGGACGATGCGAAGCCTGCATGTCGTCTATACGTCCTCGAGTACCGGATGGGCCAGTAGTGAGCGCAGTGTACAAGTGCGTGCACCGTGACGGCAATGACCGAACGTAGAACTTCTGCCAGCTAGAGCAAGCCTATGCTTTCTCAATGCGCTGAATCTTGAGATGTCCAAGTCGGTCCAGATACGTGAACAGCTGGAGGACTGGACTGATCAATGGGGACAGTGGTGGCGTTGTGTTCTATCCTGGGATCGGGTATATATATAGCACGACGCGTCCGACGCGTGACGCGGGGCGGTTTGTATGGGCGCTCCCCGCTCCCCACAGGCGACCAACCGTTCTGAATCTCCGCAGCCAACACGACGGGCCCCTTCCTCTGTTGCCCTTCCTCCAGCCCATGTAGTGTCTTGAACCAATATACCTGCATTCCCTACTTTTCCCTTGTTTCTTCAACCACTGTACGTCCCAGCGAGTACTACCATCTAACCTCTCACTCGTATCCACGCCTCGCAGGTCACTGCAGCTGCATGGCTGTCTCTAATGATGTCCCCGACGCGGACGAGACCTCCTTCCAGGTCTTCGCCCGCTCCTTCGCCATGATCATCTTCTCAGAAATAGGCGACAAGACCTTCCTCATCGCCGCCATCCTCGCCATGCGCCACCCGCGCCTCGTCGTCTTCTCGGGCGCGTTCGCCTCCCTCGTCGTCATGTCTTTCCTCTCCGCCGAGCTCGGGAACCTCCTCCCCACTCTTCTTCCGAAACGATGGACACAGGTAGCGGCGGCGGTGCTCTTTTTCGTATTCGGCGCGAAGATGCTGCAAGAGGCGCGCTCAATGCGGCCGGACAAGATGGAGGAGGAGATGAAGGAGGCGGAGGAGGATATCGAGGGCGACGATGCGTTGGAAGACGGGACCGGGGTAGAGCTGGGGAACGGTCACGACGTCATACCGCTGGAGGAGGTCGAGGAGGGAGGCCGGCCCGAGATGCATGCCCGGAAGCCAAGCGTTAGCTCGAACGGGAGCGCACGGACACGGAAAGCGAAGTCTACAGCGAAGGAGTACGCAGACGCGACGCGGAACTTCTGCAGCCTTTTCCTCGGACCCGTGTTCGTACAGGCGTTTGTCCTCACCTTCCTCGGCGAGTGGGGAGACCGGAGTCAGATATCCACCATTGCACTTGCAGCTGCACATGTGCGTTGGCCATTCTTCCGGTGTCACATCTTCATTAACCCATGCGCAGAATGTATACCTTGTAACACTGGGTACCGTCATCGGACATTCATGTTGTACCGCCCTCGCCGTCATCGGCGGTCGCTACGTCTCCACGAAAATCTCCGTTAAGCATGGTGCGTCGCTCCCTGTCTCAGAACCAAACATTTGCTGACTTCCATGCGCGCAGTTACGCTCGCCGGCAGCGCACTCTTCCTCGGCTTTGGCCTCATATACCTTTACGAAGCATTCGCCTCGATAGATACCGACAACGCAGACTTCAACCCCGCAAACTAGATGATCATTGTTGCATGCACATACAGTACCCTGCATAGTTTTGTATAATCTCATCCCGGAGTGTCATTCCCTTCAACCTTCCCAGGGCGCGTGAGGCACAGCCCTGGAGCGTGTGTACTTGAGTTGCCTCCTGCGTGCTTGCATGTATGTACTGCATGCAGCAACTTATGTATATGCGCCAGTAATACGGTGGTCGACTGACCGGTGAGAGCGATATCCATGGGCTCGGGACTAGCGTTCGCTTACTACGCCATGGCTATCAAGAAAAGCAACCATAGAAGACCGTCCTCTCCTCCACTCAAAAGGTCTTCTTTAGGGTCTGCTTAGGGAGACTAAAAAGCAACAGGATCTCCACCAACTTACCTAGTACATACTACGTGTCGGACGGCAGTGCAGATCAGCAGGGCTAGTAGGCATGGTGAGCATGCGTCATGGTCAGAGTCAGGAAGACGGGCTGTTTATAGGTTATGTTACACTGACAACAATATGTCCCTGGTAGTATATCGGTTAGTACACGCGCCTGTCATCGGGCCGCGCGAAAGCGGGGTTCGACTCCCCGCCAGGGAGTCATGGTATAAGCTCTGCATATTGCACCTTTTTTTCGTGGCTATTGCATCCAAGTACTGAGAATTTCACCTTAGTAGTCTCATACCTTCACCCTCCGCGTGAGGGGTTTGTGTCGAGCCTATAGACTGAGGTACGGAACCTTGAAGAATATCGTTACATGACATATGTTGTGGGAACGGATTTTTCACACTCAAGGTCCTCTGAAAACTTGTGGAGCGGAAGCAGTGAGCGTCGTGATGAAGACCTGTGCCAACTGAAGGTCCGAATGTAACACAATTGTTTCTGTCTATGAAAAGGGACTGTAGGTTATCTCTATACCGGAACGCATCACTAGCTCGTTGCTTTGAGCTTTCGAACGCCGACACCGTGCTCATTTCAGCTCCCACACACTTCCAGCCTCCTCATGCAGTCGCTGAAGAGAAGAGACACAGCGATGAGCAGCAAGGCCTCCCATATGTTCGCGGACTCACATCTGGTTCAATCTCGAATCCGACGAGAGCCTCTAGGACCGCTCGGCCGGTCCACGCCTCTACCGCGGCGACCGTCTCCGGGGTGATGAAGTCCTGCGTCGTGCGCGAGGCGAAGACCATCTGCGCCGCGGCCGCCCTGATGCGCGGCTTCGGACAGAGAGTCCTTCCCTCAGCGTCGGTGGTGGACACGGAGGGGGGCTGTCCTTGCGTCGAGGGCGGGGGCGGCACGGTCATCGCGGGTGCCACCGGGAGGGTGGTAACGGGAGGCGTGACCGTCGCGGTTGTGTGCGTGGAGCGTGGCCAGTTCGCGGCGAGGTGGAGGATGTGGAACGTTTCCATCTACGATGACAATAGTGTGAGATACAATAGGGTGAGATAGCGGCGGCGAAGAGAGATAGCGGGGCATGTCGCACCTCTAGCGTTGCGAGCTCCGCATGCTGTGACTTCAATTCCTCGATGAGGGTCTCGTTGTGATCCGGGAAGGAAGTCTGACGTCCTTGGGAAGAGTAGAAGCTGCCGGGACGTAAGAGGATGGCCCGAAAAATGAACACTGGTATGACCTATCGGCAGATGCGTTGATAGCATTGTCAACGACGCCCGTGGACACTGTGGGTGGACGAGTGCGTTGCAGCGTGGCACTCAGCTATTGACCCTATAGAGTTAGCATGCATTTGGTTGGGCACAGGGTAAAGTACGGACGGCATGACGCAACTCGGGGTCAGCATCCACCTGTACGACTGTTAGCGGAAAGCAGTAGTCCGGTATTCCAAAAACACTGACTGGTTTGCTGATTCTGTAAGGAAGCTCGTGGGAGTCGCCATTAATGAAGTCGTAGTCGTAGTTCCTCGTAACGGCAACGCTGGCCTTGGGGACGACGACTGTACCGACGGGTACATCAATCAGACCGCCACAGGACCCTAGTCTTCCACCTTATCAGAACGTCTACAGGTGCCTGGACGATCGCGCGAGACACGAACCTTATTACGACCATATCGCCGGTGAGGCATTCTCTCACTTCCCGAACGAAGAAGTCGGCGTTAGGATAGCCCATGCCAATGCTGACGACGGAGACGGGCACGCCCTTGTACCGGCCCGTTATGGTGGTGAAACCACGCTCTGAGCTAAGCGTGAACGGCCTGGGCGACGCGTCGAGGTGGACGCGATGCCACTCGCCCGCGAAGGTGCCCCCACCGTGACCTATACGAACCTCAGCATGCGTCATCAAATTGACACACATTTTACTTCATACGTACGATGCGGTTAGCAACTTCGCCCGAGCGAATGCCGAGATGGTATACACGCTGATCTAGCGTGCGGGGGAAATCTGCAGCAACAGGTCAAATAGATTAGATGGGCTCGCTAATGATTAGGCTAGCCATGCCGCAGAAAGAGAAGTCTTGGAGCGCACTTACTCGCGTCGAGAATCAGATCCTTCATATTGACTCGCCGGCTTGCTGTAGTTGGCAGTTGGTGTCGTTGATTACCGGCGTTTGGCTTTCTGTATTGCCCCTAGTGGATTTGACCTTGTGGTGATAGGAAGTCTAAAGTCGATCAGGAAGGAGGTGGGCCGGCTCCGTATGCAGTGTTGTATTGAATTGTCGATGGTCGATAGGTGATAGTTGGATTGAATGGCTCAATTGAATGTGTGCGCGCTTGCCTCGGATCGGGAATAGCCGTTTACAGCGATCGTGCCACCCCGAATATCTCGGAGCCTCACGACCGCCACCGTCGTCCTCGTCCTCGTCGTCCTCGCCGTCCTCGGGCTGTCCGCCCACTGCTTTCTCTGTGTCACACTGCTTTCTGCAACTCCGCTTCCTCATATGATCAAGTGGTCAATGCAGCAGAGAACCAATCAAACCACCTCGCTACGGATGGGAATCAGTTGAGGCAGGACACGGTGGGCGCAGACACAAGGTATCTGCTCCGTGTAAAGCAAGCATATCATTCTTCCTGATCCATTCAGTATATGCGGCATAGTCTACCGAAGGGCGGACACAGCTTGGTGGCGGCTACGCCCCAGGCGTCTGATGTGGCAACCCGATTCGGAGCGACTCATCCGTCTTGCTGCGAGCTGCTGTAATTCTCATCGGCGCCCCCATGTCCGATGTTTCAGTCTGCGGCGGCAGGAGAACGCAGAAGCAGAGGCCGGCGTGAAAGCAGGCGCTCGGAGAGCAAGTGCAGGGAGCGCGTTTGCATGCCGCGAGAACCACGAGGCCTCTTCACAAGGCTTCCCTCCCGTGCTTGCCCATGGTGTGTAGTGGATGACCTTGTGCGGGGACGCGTGCAGGACTGACAGCGGTCCGATAGCTCAAAGCTGGGGACATCATTTCTCAATCCGGCGTTGACCGCCAGCCATGAGAGCGTCCTACGTCCAACAATCTCCGACGCGCTCAGCGGAAACACGATGTTTGTACCTGGTATCCGGAGCGCAGGTCGACTCGCTGCGGGTCTTCCCTTCCGGAGGAAGGCCTCTTACGTGTGGCAAACCGCCGCCCGAATGTGGCCCAGAGAGCGTCGCCTCTGCTCCACGGACGATCACCATTTGCCGACCGACAATCGAACTGTGCACGCCGTCACCATCAGACCCTTACGGCACAGGCTGCTCGGTATCCGTCTCCTGCAGGCTGCGGTCAGCCTGCGGTAGGGAAGTATTCCAGCTCCATGATTTGCAGCTCTTCCGACAAGGGGACCATCCCTCGAGCGGCGGCGGTAGACGGCGGGTAGCGACGAGGCTTCTGGGGCGTCTCCCCTAGGGTTCTTGCCCTACATGACATCAGCGGAGTCCTACCAGGCTGTCTTGTACTCCGTGTGAATGCACACATTCCTTTTCGAGAGCTTCACGCAGGAACAAGCCCCATGACAATCCACGGGGCTGCATGCCCAAGGACGCACTTGGTATCACCTCCGCCGGCGTGTGCTGAAGACACCTGCGGCCGACTCGAGAGATGACCCAGTCCTGCACATGTCGCGCTCGACATCGCTCGATCAGGCTATTTCAGCAACTAGCCGGCGCCACACATGCGTCCCGAGGACAAAACGTTGCTCTGTCCTCCACGATCAGCGACTGTGTAGGCAGCACCGGCCGCTCGGATAGACGGCCTTCGTCCAGGTACGGATGTGTAATCCCATAATGCAAGGTTCTGCCGCCAAGCCCTGTCACTTCTCGTGCGCCCGCAGTGTCTCTGGCCGTAAGTGCAATTCTCGGCCGTGCATACTCAGGAAGCTTGCTGCTGGCGCTGGTTATCTGATATCGATTCACAAGTCGTGTTCGTTCATCTTTCACCTGGCATGCTCGCAGCATGATTCCTGAGACGTATCGCGTACTGGGCTCGTCATCGATGCTCTCCAGAGCAGCGGAGGGCTTCTCATGTGCCTTGCGGCAGTCACTTGAAATCCCCGGGTTCCCACTGGCAGTCGTCGTATGTCCGGTGACGATGCTAGGCGCTAGTCCTTCTCAGGTAGCCTAGCCAGGAAGGGACTTTTGTCCTTAATCCCCATGGAAGGTGAGGCAATATCGCACCCGTAACTCACGAATGTCATTCTTACAAGGCAACCACCAGCGCGGGCCAAGCCACCGACCACTGGTCTGGGATTCTCAGGCCCGTCAACTGGCCGTGGTCTCACTCTGCGCAGTCCGGAGACTTTGGAAAGTGAGGGTGCGTTGCCTATATAGGTCCCGATCGAAAGCAAAGTGGGCGGTCCAGCACCGCAGGCAGAGCCTCGACCACATGGGCGCTTAGTGTGGACCCGTACCGTCGACTCAGGGCAGCGTTAATCGGAGGCACCGAAGCCATCTGTGCGGATCCTCCTTACCCACAGCGACTGAGGAATTCGGTCCGCTTTCAGCCCAGCGGAGTAGGTTTCATACTATGACACGAGACCTGTCCGCACCTCGACACCGTTTATAGGATTCCGGTCGGTGGTTGGAATCTCTCTTGCAGGCAGTCTTGCAGCCAAACTGGCTTCAAGTGTTTACCAATCCTGTCCGGCAACGGAACCAAAGAGAGGCTTTCATGGGCCTTCTTCGCCAACTATTGATGCCGCTTCCGGGGTGAGTCCGGCGCCTTACCCAAGGCCGCATGACGACTCGCAAACGGGAATTTCCGACCCACCGATATTCCCTCTCTTCGCCCGCCCTTGTGCATCCGTGTGAACTCGGTCGGCAAGAACGTAGCTCTCGCTTCGCGCCGTCAATATGTCAGTGTACCTGGGAGTCATAAGACGCGCGCAACCACTCCCGGATTGCCACAGGAGGTGAAATTCACAGTCCGCTTACATTCCGCGAAGGCTCGGGAGCCTCTGTCCACCCTCTGGTTCGGCGGGACGTCAATCATCAGAGCCTCCCTCGGCTACAAACCTAACCCGCTCCTGGACTTGTTCTCCGTGCGCTCCAGGGCCGCCGGAGCCACGGCCATCGCCTCAGCATCGCACCTGCTTCCAGCGGCCTCCTGGATCCTCTTTCGCGCAGCTCCATGCGCTCGAAGGCATCACGGCCGAGCACCGCGTCTTCTCAAGATCGGCTGAGGTGGGTAGACGGTCAGCATGTCAGGCGGCTCCCTGTCAGCAAAGGCGCTGCTGTTCCGGGAAGAGGAGCATGGTGCCCCAAGCTAACCGAATGCGGGATCGACTGATCCAGGCGGAATATGAAAAGGCAAAGCCCTTCATGGCCGATCCGGGGGCTATCAAATATTTCCCAATATCTAGGGCAACCCACCTGCGTCCACAAACCCTAATCAGTTTCAGCGTGCCTTTCTGTCCGGCGGTTGGACGAAGAACATCAGTCACACCAAACGCCCCGGCATGTGTACAAGATGCATTGACTGAAGACGCGCGACCCATCTCTCTTCTTGCTCAAACGCGGCGCGACACGACGCAGAAGACTCCAGCGTTGTCGTCACCCGACGCGTCTGGGAAGTATTTAGGAGGCCAGCTATCGCACACTCACTCCTCTCTCTCTGTTTGAAGGTCACTTTGACTGGAGAGGACACCTGACCGCCATCGACAATCTCGGCGTCGCTGCACGCTCGCTCGTAGCTTGCCAGCGATGAATTACTATAGCACAGATCTCTATTACGCGGGCCGCGATGATGGGTCCTACTACGATCAACAGCAGGGGCCAGGTCGTGTGGACAGGGACACGTCGCTCACGGAGCCAGATGCTAACGCAGCATCTTACACCGGCGGATACAAAGACGACCCTGACGTTGCGGGTTAGTGTTCTATCAGCAGTCGATACACACATATAACTTATTTCTCCTCTAGATGACCCTCACCTTGCGCTTACATCGCAAACATTGAACGCCGACGGCACGCCCAAGCGTCCCATGAACGCGTTCATGATATTCGCTCGCAAGAGGAGGCCCGAAATTTCTGCAGCTAATCAGATGATGCGCACCGGTGATGTGAGCAAGATATTGAGCCGGGAGTGGAACACAATGGAGATGGTATGACTCTCATGAATTCGTCTCGGCTAGTACTCATCTGTATAATAGCCGGAGAAGAAGTTCTACCTCGACCAGGCGAAGAAGCTCAAGGACCACTTCAACTCTCGATATCCCGACTACGTCTATCGTCGTAGACCAAACAACTCTCGGAAGAAGCGCAAGCCAGACGTTGGTCACGAGGCGTCCGCGGAAGGATCATCGAGTGTCGAGAGAGAAGACTTGGGCACCGATGACGCTCACGAGCTCGACGAAGTCGTCGAGGAGGCTGCGTTGCATGACTATCACTATCAGTTCGCACAGACCTCGGGGGCACCATCGCAGATGACCTACGGAAACGCCGCACAGTCGCACTCACTCTCCGGCTATAACGCACCATCTTCGCCATTCTCTTCGAATCGTTATGACGACAAGTCCGCTTCACTCTCGCACTCTCGGTATTCCTCTTCGACTTCGCCTCCGCTCACAGCAGGGATGTTGGCATCGCATCACGCGGGCGAGCTGAATGCTTCGAACGCATGGCCGTATCACCGGGACGGCACGAGAACAGGCCGTGTCCCTTTGTTACCGGCGCTGGATACCGGTCTTGCTCGTCAGAGGACTAGCGAGTCAGACTTGGCAGCCAGTATGAGGGCGGAAGCAACGTCTCCTCAGACTGGTGTGCGAACATGGGGAAGTGGTCCGTACTCCACCTCTTCAGGGAGCTCCAGTGCGTCCATGACGCATCACTCGAACTCGGCGTTCCCGACTCTCACTTCCCCCTTCATCCCTGCACCATCGCCTTCGCCTCGACAGGTCGATCCGCTTTCGTCGCCGATGTCGCATTACAGCGCTACTCAGGATTACTCTTCGGGGCAATCAGTGTATGCGCCCCGAGGAGCGCCCTCCTCGGGAAGGTCGGATGGCGCGTTTGAGCACCGTGGCTTCACCCAGACCAACGTACTGCCTCCGCCTGTTGCCAATACGTACCTCCCCCCTGCGGACCAACTGGGAGCGTCATGGTCGTCCCAGTATCGGTCCTTTCCTCCCTCGCACACAAACTTCTCGCCGTCGACGTTGTCTATGCCTTCCCTGCCTATGCAAGGCTCATCTCCCACGGCGCCTTCGCCTACAAACCCCAACGCAATGTCAAGCTCTCTCCCTCATATGGGGTACGTCGATCGGAATAGATTCGAGGGACGTTAGACGAAGTTTTATTGTATTTCGAGTATCGTCTCTTCCTGCTTTCGCTTTCCGCATCTCATCAGCATGGCCAACTCGTTCGCTCTCGTACAGGCTTCAGAGTATTTCGCATGAAATCAATATCTATGCCTCCCTATGGATGTCGTAGTTCGGACAGTGCGCAAACCCCTCAATCAGTTTGCGTGACACTTCGCCCGCAGAATCGCTAACTGTTTGATAGACGGGGTTTTTTGTCCGAGGACCCCCGACCCAAAGGCCTACGAATTCGGCGGTGCAAGAGTGGACTTAGGGCAGATCACAGGCAGACCGTCGCGAAACGGTCGGCTGCGCCCGATGCTGTTGCGTGCCGAGTCAGGGTCCGGATTGGCGCTCCTTAACTCCCCACCGCATTGATGCCGTAATCCCGGCCCCGCGCTGTTCGCTGTTCGTGCGTTTCGGCCTGTCACAGCACGCGTGGGCTGTGGATCGTGTCACAGGGCGTACCTTCCGGCGTGGCGGGCTTCAGGCGCTGCGATGATAGTTCGTGCTTCCATGGTGCACGTCTGCCACGAGACAGCCATTACGTGCGGAAGCACGTCCATGTTCTTCGCCCAGTCCAGCAAGGCTTAGCAACTGAAGGCGACAGTTCCGCAGCATGTCGAGAGTGATCTACCGTATTCACACGACTTCAAGTGGGCCATCTCGTGAATTGGGGTTGAACCTAGTGTAACCCATCACAGCGCCTAGGTGAGTCTACATATGGCGACTCCTTCCGACCCACGAACTTAATATCTCCCTTGTGAAGACGTATTTAGCATCGCTGCTTATGCCTTCTCATCGCTCGGCGGCTCGTGCCAAAGCATAGAAAATTAAATGGCGCTCCCGGGTGCCGTCCCTTTCCTCACGGTTGGAGCCACTCATGCAACGGCTTCGGCTGTTTACCAACGCCCGCTATGTTAAATCAAACCGCACAAAAGATGCGACATGGCCTCTACGCAGGATGTCAAATTGTCAATTCGTGCTTGGTGGCATCTCATTGGCATGCCGACAGGCTCAGTGCGGTATACACATTCAGAGAGCATTGAAGACAATGCCGCCGAAGATGTCAATCCGGATTGCGTGATCGGCGACATATGGCAACGCACTGGCGGTGGATATTCTGTCTATAAGTGATAACGGAACGGCGGTCTGAACGCCGAATCCAGAGGAATCCTCGGAGTGAATGTGGCCTGAGCGAGCTCTTGCGAGTGCGTGATTCAGCGTGTTGTTCTCGTCGTCAATCGACAGGCAGTCGCGGCTCTCCATAAGATTGTCCGGCTCGATGGGCGACTTGCTTCCCATTCATGCGTGGGTCGTACCTCCGAGGCGCTGTTCACATGTTCAGGCCCATGCTCAAGAATCAGTCAGCATCCCACAATCACTGCACGGATGCGTTGCGCATGTGGTTCTTGACGTCACCGGTACCCTATCTACTTGCAGCGATGTGTGGCTAGCCTGCTGCACGACGGACGCTCCGAGTTGAGATCCGGTCCTGCGCATCGCAGTACTGAGACAGGCCCAATGATCTACGCGTTCCATATAAGTACGACTCTCGTGATGTAGCATTAAGTACACGAAGAATCGCCGTGCGTTGTTCACCGGATCCAAGCGGGCTTTAGGTTTCTTGGCACCTCGGAGAAGCTGGTCGGATGTTCTCGTTTCCGCTGCGATTGAATTGATCTCACAGAGAGAGCTCAAAATGTTGATTCGATCGCCCACATCTAATACAGACGGTGAGACATAATTCACTCGCATCTCGAGATGAGATTGTAGGCACGATGTCCGCGACGAGGATTGACACCGTTGTTCAAGCTAGCGCGATGGCTGTGCTGGGAAAGGCATAGCGGCACGCTCAATCAGCAGACCAACGGAGCTCGAACTCCGCCTCTCTGGTACAGTTGCTTCCAGGAACTTGGACCTGGGTCTCAGCAAGCTCTAGACAGTATTCGTGATCAGCTTCCGAGCAGAAAGGGAGAACGTTCTCTCATAATTGCACTTCCACATGCAGCAATAACCAGGTAGGGAATCCCTTCATCTCCGTGAGTGGTCAGACGACATAAGAGGGTCCCCACCAGGTAGACAAACGAAACGCACATGAGACAACCAGCGCAAGCTTCTCCCGACTCTCAGGCGGCGCGCCCGCAGCCGACACGAATTATGGCGCCGTTTCTCTGTCCCACATAATCCATAAGAGTGATACACCTCTAAATGACCATCCAGGAGCGCAGGAAGCCGGAGAGACACAGACCGTAGCCATGAGGCCTCACCTATCGACCTCAAGAAAAATATATAGCCACTCGGAACCTTGGTATTATCCCATCAGTCACAGCAACGAGGCTACTGTTGCTGATGATCTAGAAACAGTGAACCCACGTCATCAACTCCAAGACTTCATGCGAGGAATCTGCAACAAATGCGTGCAATCTTGTGGATTTCACGTTAACAGGTCGAGGCACCCTGAGAATCCGATGTTGTCGTGGCGGATAGGCCGTTGCACTAATCGGCCGAGAATTTCCTTCTTGAAACGGCTCTCAAGCTAGAAGAACGGCTGGGTGCTTGGTTGCGCGCCACCTGTGTGCCGCAAGCGCTGTTAGCCCAGCTGACGAGATGCGTACCTTGCGGAGCCGCCAGCAGAGCAGGGTATGCCTACAAATGGTGAACGGAGGGAACCATGTAGCAGCGCCCGTGCGAATTATCTTGCTACAGTCCGGCAGGACGAATATCCATGCTTCCGCATCCTCGCACGGCCATATGGCAAGGCGCGACACGAGCGGCAGTCCTGTAACTCGGCATTGCGCGGGTGGCCTAGGGCTTTGTGCTCGCACCGGATATCGCCACAGAAGATCGCAGCGGAGGCCAAATACCTCCGACACGTACGGTACATCCCACCAGAGACGGTCTTCTCCCAACTGGGTATGAGCACTTCGAGTCCGGTAGGTGAGCGACTTCCGGTGCTGTCTTCTAGCTGCAGATGTCTCCAATTTGCAAGATTCTCTGCGCATAAATGGCTAGTCATCATTTGCTGATCGTTCCTTTCTCGGCCGCCAACATTCTTGTCGGCGAGAGCCCGTTTTGCGGATGTATCTGAACCTTGAGACCGATAGGCACGAAGCCCGTACGGTCTGAGAAGATGATTAGCTCTTGGGCGAAGGAAAATGACAAGAGGTTAAATAGAATACACCTGTCAGATGTCTTCGAAATTACGAATACAGCGTGGTTACGTTCGCTACCGTCACTGAAGCGCCCCTTGCGAGTCCTTCTATGAATGCTATGAGCGATGAAATTTCGTAGACTCTGTTCAACGATACCCACAGGTTGTTGCACTCCGTCCGGTTGTTGGACCGAAGTAGTGATAGAATAGGCGATATTGAAATCAAATCAGTCTGCTGTCGTTCCGACTCGTGTTGCTGTCCCATATTATGGAGGGATCGGGAGGTATTGACCCTGCGGCAATGCCCAGTAAATCAGTAAAACGCAGAGCTTTCCTATGTCCATGTAGAAATGGGCAATGACTAGTAGGATACTGACCCAGTAGTATATGACAGCTCGAGGGCACGCGAACAGAACCGGCGTTAGGGATGTTTACCGCCTCTCCCGATAGTCTACACATGTTGGTATTCTTCAAGGATCCTGGATTATAGCCAGTTTCCTTCGGCACTTCCAGCTATCGACGGAAAGGACTTGTCCAGATTAGAGGCCAGACGCTGTCCGGCCCGCCTGAAGCCGTCGGTGCCACCATGGCATCGTGGCCGAAGACTCTCGGAAGACGCGAAGTGGTGACCGTCCACACCCATATCGAGAGATTATGCATCTAGGTTCAGATAGGTGTGTTCCATGGAGTACCCCGCATTGCTCGCTCGAGTGTGTGATGCGAGTACGAGTATCATCTGATGAGAGCCACCCATGAACTCAAACAGCGAGTGACCTCCAGTGCCACCCAGTTTGGACGGAGTTGTACAATGTGGCTGATCACATGTTCCGCCATCAGTCCGCTATTACTATTAGTATGTCAACCGAACCACAATGATGTCGTCCACGTAGCAAAACCTACGTCCGACGACGAGGGCTTGACATTGTTCGCTCGTATGTTATCCTTGGACTTCCCTCTAGCCATCTGGTGAAATCGCGGGAGTCTTGACTCTTGAGTACTAGATTTGACGCCGCAAGCAGCTGTGTCATGCGACTCGTGTCTCCGGTGCCGCATGCGGCTATATCTCACAGCTGCTCACAGTACGACACTTTCCTCGACACTCAGCTGCTCGTTTTGAAGCGGGAACATCACGCCGATATACGCGGCTTCGACTCTGGACACGGGGGCCTACTATCGAAAACGGCCAACCACGGGATTGGGCGGCCAGCGCATAAGACGTTTTGATCCCTCTGCTTCGCTTCGTGCTCAGCTGACTCAAATAAGACCACAAACGTTCATCATCACAGATTGCGCCGGGCGCTGCATATATTAATGAAGTCATCGACCCCTCCTCCAACACCCGACGCCACGCTCGACGTCGACGCTGAACCGCGTTACTTTCGCTCGAACGCACATCGCGACGCGACGACGATGGCGACGACGATGGCACTCATCGTCTATGCGGTGCTGTTGACTTTGACATGTGTTGTGCTCTCTGAGCCCACCGCGGGGTCAAGACCATCCTTGTTTCCCAAAGATGGAACGGCACGCATCGGCTCCACATCTCATTCACTCAACGTATCTTCATGTCCCGGTTCGCAGTTAAGTTTATATTGCCTGTTCGCTCCTCCTAATTGCATGGATTTTGCATAGGCTATACGCTGGACTCTTTGAGCGAATCAAAGACGGGCCTCACAGCGCAATTGCGGCTCGCAGGGGATGCTTGCGACGCTTTCGGCACGGATATCGTGGATCTAAGTCTGCAGGTAACCTACGACACCAATCAGAGGTAATATATCCTAGTCCGACTGAGAATGCAGGATGACCTGAGCCACTCTGTATTAGGCTCCGTGTCAACATCTTCGATACTGCGCAGTCGCAATTCACCATCCCATCGTCGGTTATTTCCGTGCCTCCCGAACCTACCGAAAGTTACGCGCAGACGTCAGACCTCGTGTTCAACTACGAGTCGTCGCCTTTCGCATTTTGGATCAGTCGTCGGTCGGAACCAGATGCGCTGCCATTATTCGATACTCGAATCAGCTCATTGCCTCCCACGCCGATCCCGCCACTCAATGAAAGTGACCCGTCCACTGCATTGGATGGGTTCCCCTTGGTATTTGAGGACCAGTACCTCCAGCTCACGTCCGCTCTTCCGTACGATGCCAACATTTACGGGCTGGGTGAAGTGATTGCAAGCAGCGGTTTCCGGCGTGACATAGGAACCAGTGGGGGCCCCGGGACAATCCAGACTATGTGGGCCCGAGATATCGACGATCCAGTGGATGAAAATGTGTATGTACATGAGCTCATTTTCTGTGTTGCAGTGGCTGACCTCGGTTTACTGCGCAGCTACGGCTCGCATTCCGTATACCTGGAGCACCGTTACAATGATACTTCGCGGAAAGCCCAGTCACACGGAGTCTTCCACTTCAGGTTCGGTGCATCACCCTTGTCCGACCGTCGATGATGCTAATCGCTGATGTCATGGCAGTGCTGCTGGTTCTGATACGTTATTGGCGACTCCGCCGTCGTCTCCCGTCTCCCTAATCCAATACCGCGCCGTGGGAGGCACCTTCGACTTCTATTTCTTCTCGGGCCCCACTCCCCAGGACGTAATCGAGCAGTACGGCCAGCTCATAGGGCTGCCAACTTGGCAGCCTCTCTTCGGTCTTGGCTTTCATTTGTGCAGATGGGGTTACACGAACATTACGGAGACAAAGGAACAAGTGACCCGGATGAGGGAAGCAAATATCCCCCTTGAAGGTTCGCCAACCAGGCTGCTATGTGCTCGGGTGCTGTCTGACGTCTTGTGTTATGTAGTGATGTGGAATGATATCGACCTCTACCACGCTGTGAGAGACTTCACTACGGATCCCGTGTCTTACCCTGCAGAGGAAGTACGGGCGTTCATTCAAGAACTGGTAAGTCCACCTCACAAGCTGGGGATGTTTTCTTAAATCCGCTTGGGTAGGCGGCCAACCATCAGCACTACATACCGATTGTAGATGCCGCCATCGCCAAGCAAGTCAATTCAACCGATATTGTACGTCTGCTTTTTACAACGGCGGCCCTATGCTGACCCTCTGACCAGTACGACCCGTACACGCGGGGTGTGGAGCTGTGAGTTTCATGCTAGGTCTGACTGTGTTCTCGCGTCGATGACTGTCCTCTACAGGAACGTGTGGGTCAAGAACCCCGATGGGTCCGAATACGTCGGTCAAGTGTGGCCGGGCTATACGGTGAGCCCCACCGTGTCTTCTTGCCCAAGTGCTCGGGTCTGCGCGCTCACCTGGCGTCCTGCCGGCCTGGTTCTGTGACTAGGTGTTTCCCGACTGGTTCTCTGACAACATCGAAGACTACTGGACGGAGGCGCTCAGCAACTGGTCACAAGGAGGCGTCGAATTCTCGGGAATCTGGCTGGACATGAATGAGGTGTCTTCCTTCTGCAACGGCTCATGGTCAGCTGAGGTCTTTTGTTCCAATTTTACTGGCGCTGACACATGTGTGCAGCGGTACTGGGGCTGATCTCTCTACCCCAACCCCGGTTTCTCTGCCTGGCGATCCTGGCAATCTCGTCACGGACTATCCCGAAGGGTGCGACTCTCATCGTCGCCGACAACTCCGACTGATGGTTTCCCAGCTACAATGTGTCGGTTTGGGGCCCGAGTGGAAATATCACGATCAACGGTACTTTAACATACGCCGCGAATGAGCGTTCGTTTGCTCCTGTGACCAAGAGGGGCGTTGGCGCCGGCGAGCAGTCTGGCGTCAATCTGAACTTCCCGCCATATGCCATTCATAACGGTAAGGGAGCTTTCCGGGTGCCACAACGGCGAGTTCGCTGATTGTAAATGCCGGTAGGGTTCGGTCCGCTATATGTCCACACTCTCGACACGAACGCTACTCATGTTGGCGGCTATGCCGAGTTGGACGTCCACAACATGTTCGGGCTGATGGAGGAGAAGACGACCCATCTCGCTGTTCAGAAGGTTCTTGGTATTCGTCCGTTCCTCATCAGCCGCTCGACGTTCCCCAGCTCTGGCAAGTGGACTGGCCACTGGCTCGGCGATAACCATAGCAAGTGGTCGTACATGTACTACAACATCCAGGGCGTCCTGCAATTCCAACTGTTCCAGATCCCTATGGTCGGCGCTGATACCTGCGGGTTTGAGGGTAATACGGACGAAGAGCTGTGCAGCCGATGGATGCAGATGTCAGCATTTATGCCGTTCTATCGGAACCATAACCAGCTTTCGGCGCTGCCACAGGAACCGTACAGGTGGGACAGCGTCGCGAATGCCTCCCGCACGGCGATCAGCATCCGTTATTCCCTGCTGCCCTACTGGGTGAGCTCCTCCTGACCGCTCTGTATCCGTGTGCCTAGACTAAACCTCTTTGTAGTACACGCTGTTCGCCAACTCGTCCACGTGTGGCTCACCGGTCGTGCGCGCCCTGTTCTACGAATTCCCGGACGAGCCGGAGCTGTTCGCGATTGACAGGCAATACCTCGTAGGGCGAGACGTTCTCGTGACGCCAGTTTTGACCCCAAATGTCTCAACGGTTGACGGTAGGTCCCTCGAGACTTTCCATATGGGGGAGAACTTACCTCGATGGTAGGTATGTTCCCCGGTAGGGGCCAGGTGACATGGCGCGATTGGTACACGCACGAAATTGTCAATGCTACTTCCGGCGGAAACACCACCTTGGATGCCCCGCTCGGACACATTCCCGTGCACATCCGGGACGGATCGGCGATTCTCTTGTACGGGGCGTCTGCCTACACGGTCGAGGAGACGCGCCAAGGGCCGTACTCTCTACTCGTCTCCCTGTCACCCGACGGGACAGCATTTGGTACGGCATACGTCGATGACGGGCTGAGCGTCCCGCCGACTCCGAACACGACTCTGACCTTCGTCGCCGGTAACGGCACGCTGTCAATCATCAGTAACGGTGACTTCTCTATTCAGCAGGCTCTGCGAGAGGTGACGATCCTGGGGACTGGGCAAGCGAAGCCAGAATCTGTCATCGTACCGGGGCAGATGAACGCAACGTGGACTTACAAGCCTGACACCGAGGAGCTCGTCGTGACCGGGTTTGATTTGGATTTGAACAACGACACTCTCATCTCATGGATGTAACGAATTGAATCTCGTGTGCATATGTTCTCGTCCCCTTGCGTCAGGATGGAATGTAATGAATATCTCTCGTAGTATTGTCGTCGGACGGCACACCTTGACTCACCGCTGCCCAACTTTGAGAATTTAACCTCGTTGCAATGGTAGATCGATAGACGCCCATAACGGAAGCATATTCTGATTAGTCAGCAGGTTCGCCAACAGTTTCCACACTGAGACGACCAGGCCGTAGTCGACGACTCTTCGACCTCGACGGTCACTCCCTGTGCTCGCTCCAGAACCACGCTTTGCTATTCCCTGAAACTAGTGTTTCGCTGGTAAGTTGACCCCTCTTCCTCGCTTGGATGGGCTTGTGCAGTAGTAACTCAGGCTGTCGTGGCGGTAGAACCTCGTAGTGCTGTAGGCCTTTCTAGGACGCCGGTCACGGACATGTCGCGGGTTGCGCACATCCGGAGAGACATCGCCGCTATTGAGCAACAACTCTGCTCCATTGAAGCCGAAAAGCAACAAGCGCGAGAGGCCCTAGACGTCCTGTCAGCGAAGAGACGCTTATTGGAGGCGCGTCGCACTGCACTCGACGCGCAGGCCACGCCCGTTCACTGGCTCCCATCTGAACTCCTACTCGACATCTTTGTCGCTTTTCTCCAAGCAGATGCGTCCGCACCGGTTACGTTGGAACTTTCGGTGCGCCCTATCACCGTCTCCCTCGTGTGTCGACAGTGGCGATCGCTAGCTCTCTCGACGTCGAGCCTATGGTTCCGCATCCCCGTCCACACTCGACCTATGATACTTTTCTTGAGCCGCTCTCAGGAGACGATGCTGGAACTAGCTTTCTTGCAAACTCCTGTTTTCGACGTCTCATCTTGGGATGCGACCCACTTGTCATTACGCCCTTACGTTCCACGTGTGCGGTCAATCCGATGGCGGATGACAGGCGGCAAGAGCCGTGATATGCTCAACAAGTTGATGACCAGTGATGTGCCGTTGTGCGCATTGCAGGTCATTGACATCTGCGGTCCGGCGCAGCAGAGAAGACTACAGTTCTGGGCAGTCGAACGCTACGTATGGATGAACAACACAACCCTCCCGGCGCTCGAGGAGTTGCGTCTCACTGCAGCCATGGCTCTTTCCAAACCTCCAGTTCGCTTTCCTCGATTGCGTATCCTACAACTCGACCACCGGGATTTGCGGCTCTCAGTGTTATATCAACTGCTTCAATGCACCCCGAACCTCAAAACACTTGTTCTAGTTGATATCGTACCAAGGTTGGATTTCGCTATACGGTCTATACCCGCTCGACTCGGTGACCGCCCTCGAATACAGTGGGCCTGGGCCTCAACCTCACAGCCTCGAATATACCGCGACGTGCCTGTTTTGGCTTGCCTGGAGCACCTTGATTGGAGCTTTGCTCCCCCCGCGGATGCTTGGCTCCTTTTCCTTCTCCTCGACACTCCGAATCTGCGATCTCTTGCTCTGTGCCTCAACACTGGCCTGAGTCGATGGCCGCGTTACACGGGCTACGATCCCTCCAACCCCGACCCTGCCATTCAAGACAGCATTCCAGTGTGCCTGTCTTCTCTCCGAGAGCTGGATGTCCAATGTATTGATGACGAAGCGTTACGTTATGTTTTCCACAAACTCCACTTTCCCTCGCTCACGAAACTACACATCACGTATCTGCCGCCCCTCCGTGCGCGGTGCGAGCTTCCACGGCTTCCCCGCCACGAGAGCATGTTCCGCGAGCCTCGGCTTCACACCGTGACGGATCTCAAGCTCTCGCACTTCACTCTCGACATCGACGAGACCAAGACGATGCTGCGATATATGCCCGCTCTCACTCACCTTACTTTCCTGGACTGCCCTCAAGCGGCCGGCGTCGTCTGCGCTCTGTCTGGCGGCACTTGTGACAACCGACACGTGAACCCGCTCAACATCTGGATATGTCCGCGGCTCGAAGTCTTCCGGGTGGTGGACGTTCCCGACCTCAGATTCCGGTGCCTGCGAGGGATGCTCCACGCGCGATTCCATGGTTCCCGGGCACCCGGCTCCTGCCTCACCACTCCGTCGAAGCAGGGGCCTCGCGTGCCGGGATCCTCTTCTCCACGTGTCGTCAAGCCTTTGCGGAGAAGACTTCGGGATGACGACCTCAGTAGCGCCGACGGCTCTACGTCTTCGCCGTCCTCACGCGCGGGCGCTACCATTGGATGGAACCCATATGCCTCCATGCGACCATCGCTGCTCCGCATCGTATGCGTTGAGGGATGTCGCCGAGTCTCTGAGATAGAGGCGATGTCCTTGGGTGACGAATTCCCGTCCCTGAGGGTCAAGTGGGAAGCGTAGCCGAAATGTCCCGCGTTCAGTGAGTCGCCACGATCTCTTCCTTGAGGTTTCGTTACTCAAATATTGCATTGTGCCGCTGCTCTGTGCTTAGACGTGACAACCTCAACCTCAACTATTCCCGTTATTCCTACTGCGATACCTAATTCCCGGATCCTCATAACTCTGAACTGTGTGCGTATTGCACCTCTGATAGTCTATTCGTCCTGGCCTTGCGATACCCGCTACTTCTATGCGGACGCGTTGTTAAACCGTGTCCCCAAATGTCACTTACGATCTCAGACTGCCACTCTGGTATTCTAAATGATGTTGACGACTTGGTACCATGTATACGTGTACGATATATAGTCCGTGGTCACTTCATGAGTCCTATCTCTCCGAAAGCCTGCGCGATGTGGGTTCTGATCACACTTTGTTGTCTGAGAAAGATGGCGGAGCTAAGAAGCTCAACGCCAATTAGATAAGCAAATTCATACCATCAGCATCTGCGCAAGTGCATCCAAAGCTCCTCCTGGCCTCTTCGTACTACGATCACAACCCACCTTGATACTTTTCAGCACTCTATTTCGGACGTAGCGCCGGACTTGGGCATATACGATAGCCCGTAGCTGCCCAGCAGCGGTGCGTTCGATCAAGACGTCCAATGCTCGATAACTAATGGCAACCCAAACACAGTTCACAGTCGAATCGTTGCCAATCACGTCGAAGCGACTGCACTGCTCTAGCCAGCCACTGTGGGCTCCTTTGGCATCCTTACATCCTCACTTCAGGACCATCGGTAAGTATGTCAGATCATCCAACTCTAATCGTTACATGGCTCATCTGAAATACAGCGTGGCACAAACTAGGCCTCCAGCTTTGATAAAGCCAGCCTCCAGCTACGCCGTAACTCAACGTCTGGACCCGACTCTTCCGTGTACAACCACTGCAATCAAGCTGTCGATCTCGAGTCATGCCCGGATCTTCGAATGACCTCGCTTCTCTGATTGAGGACGCCGATCACGACAAGCCCGCAGTCCTAGCACTCTCTGAGGAGGCACTCAATGAGGCATTTAGACCGGGATACAAACCCCTCTGTCATGTCGAAGTGTGCAAACTCGCCGACATCGCGCGTTCGGCACTGCGGCTACCCCCCTCCGTCCCCCCAACTGAGGTCCGTATCCTCAATGCTGGTTCCTTCGACAAGGTGTTCATCATCCGTTTCAACTCAATCGCTACAGTCGCACGGGTTCCATTTGACGTACCGGCTGCGAGGGACCCCATCCGACTCAGGTCGCAGATCGCGACGTTGGACTTCTTGAAGACTCACAAGCCGACTATACCACTACCCAGAGTGCTAACTGCTGTTGCCGATAGCGATGACCCGTTGCGCGCACCGTACGTCGTCTCGGAATTTTGCCGAGGAACGCCTCTCACGATTCAAGAGTGGTACGTGGATATGTCGGATGCGAGTCGCGACGCCGCGATTGAGCTCCTCGCTGACAACTGGGTCAAGATCGTGACGCCAATCTCGTTCCAGTCAATGGGAAGCATTGTCCGCGACCCTGCGCGACCGTCCGGCTTCCGGGTCATGCCCATGATCTCGCAGTTCCCGGGGCAGGCAACCCCGTTGCTCGATCCGTCTGTGGCAATGCTCGACGGACACAAGAGCCTCGGTGATTACTGGACCCTCACGATGGAAGGGCATCGCCGTCAGATAGTCGACTTCTGGCCCGACAACGACCACTCTGTCGTTGTTCTGGATCTCCGTTATGAGAAGTACACTCTAGGGCATCTTTGGCAGTGCTACGAGGCCATCCTGGAACTTGTGCACATCGCCGCGTCTCTAGATCCGCTGGCTGACGCGCCAGCAATGGCACTCATGCACGCAGATTATTTCTTCTGGAAGAACATACTCTTCTCTGCGGATCGTACACGCATAGAAGGCATCATCGATTAGGACGATGCTGTCGTCGTTCCCCGAGATCTTGTCGCCGTATACCCCTACGAGTTGACGGATCAGGCTGGCGTATGGCGCACTGATCCGCCAGACGTATTTGCTATCCCGCCGGGTACACTGTTCGAAGATGAGGGCCTGTGGGAAACCGCGGTCCAGGAAACACAGCAGAGGAGGACGTTCAGGGAAGTTGTGCGGGAGCAGGATCCTCAGCTGGCGGAGCTATACACAGATTGTCGGGCGAGGTTTAGGAGGCGAGTACATCTTCTGGTCAGTCAAAGATTGGGTGAGTGGCTGTACATCAAAGACTGGGTGTTGGGTGAGGGTCTGGAGGAGGCGCGTGCATTGCGTGATGACGAAAAGTGAGCACCGGCATACGGCTTCGCTCGTCAGAGAGGCATTGAATACGAGAACTATTCGCAAATAGCCAGGTCACCAAATCACCGCGCCTTTGAGGCGGTTAGGAAGAAGAGCTATGAGACTCTTCTTGTACGTGATGGTCTGATTACTACTACATTGTTCCCTTCGATGCGCGTATGGTCCGGAGTATATAGAGGTGCCTCTCCCCAAGTGTGGCATATTTGCCATAGCGGATTGAGTACGAGCCTGGACACCATGGCCCGCAAAGTCGTCGGCTTCGAATTTATCTTTCGGCGGCAGGCAGCCGTACCATCGTTGACGTTCTGCCCTGAAGCCTGGAGAGTTGTGCCACCGCCTATATACGTACCCTGCGGGAAGCGAACATTCAGTCAAGCAAACCATAGGCTGCCTTCAGCGTGGCAGTAATACAAGAATCCACCAGTATACTACATGGATACATAGTACTAGAACATCACACATGCTGTCGACAACTGAATATATTAGAGCTCGTGACCGTGGACTACCTCCAGCGCAGAGCGAAGATTCGTCAGAAACAAGTATGCTTTAGTGTGATTAAATGTGACGTACAATCTATCCTACTCCTCGTGGCCGGAGGTCAAACTCTGCACTCAGCCAATGCACGCGCCTCATCCAAACCCTCGCCCAAGATCCACTTTTCCTTCCACAACCAAGTGCTCCAGTCATATATGACCAGGTAATGAACCCGTCTCCTGAGCCTCGCACGACGATCGGTGTACAGTGCCGCAAGCTGTGGATCTTGGCTCTGTACCACCTCCCTGAACCTCCGTCGCTGCTGCGTCTCCTGGATCGCAGTGTTCCACAAACCCGTGTCTTCATACAGCGTACCGGGCGGGATAACAAAGACGTCGTCCGGGTCAGAGCGCCACTTAGCCTGGTGGGTCAACTCTTCGGGATAGACAGCTGCGAGGTCTCGTGGGACGACCACGGCGTCGTCCCAATCAACTATCCCTTCGATGCGCGTGCGGTCCGCCGAGAAGAGAACATTACGCCAGCAGGCGTAATCAGTGTGCATCAAAGCCACAATCGGCTCGCGCCCGTGCGGGGTCGACAGCGGATCCAGGGAGGCTGCGATGCTCGCGATCTCCTGCACGGCTCGAGCACATTGCCAGAGCTTACCCAGCGAGTGCGTGTTATGTATGCCATCCTGTACGATGACCGAGAGGTCATTGTTCGGATAGTGAGAAGTGATGCCGCGGAACTGCTTTTGAATTTTGGAGTTCCAAAAGTCCTCCAAATTCCCCGACCCAGTGCGCTGCTCGAACGATAGTTCGAGGACTTCAGTATAGCGGTCTGGGCATGGAGGAATCATAGGTATTATACGAAAGCCATGCCGAGAACCACCACTAGTGTCTGTGCGCCACATGCCATTGACGACGCCAGCCGGGTCATGGAGGATGCTTCCGATTGCGTTGAACGAAACCGGCGCCGTGATCTTGACCCAGAGGTCGGCAAGGAGATCGACGACGGCGTCACGATCTGCGCTCGACAGGTTGTCGCACCATTCAATATAGGTGATAGGAGTCCCCGTGAGGAATTGGGAAATGATATAAGGCGCGCCGGCAGGATTCGTGTTGCTGACGGCAGCAGCGAGGACCCTCGGTACTGGGATATGCGGCCTGTACAGCGCCAAGAAGTCCAGTGTGGCGACCTGAGTTTTCAGTCGAATGGGGTCACGCGATGCAGGCACGTTGAATGGGACTCGCGCGACGACGGCTGTCTGCCCCGGAAAACGGACGAGGAAGACTTTGTTGAAGTGCCCAGTGTCGTGTATACGCACTTCACTACAAGCGACGGTCGAGTGAAGCTGAAGGGCGTTGCGCACAGCATTTACGAGTTGGCTCGCGTCAATGTTGCAGAGGACCTTGTATTTCGGTGAGTAGACCTCGTTCAAGGCTTCCTCAGAGAGTGTCTGAGGGGTAGTGACTGGGAAGCAATGATCATGAGCAGTGTCACTGACCATCTATCATAGCGGGGATGTTTACCTGGTGGCTCGAGCATTCAGTCCTGAACGATGAAGTTAACTGTCAGTGTAGCGTGCAATGGGCGGGTACTTGCTTGAGGAGTGGAAAGAGCGGCCACCGGATGTATTATGACCGACGGTTGCGTGGCGCGGTGGGTTGTGTTCCGACTCAGGCCAGCCTACCACTTTGGTCCGACACACATACAACGGCTGTTTGAGATACCACCGATCCTTGAAAGTTGAGACAGTCACTGGCACGGGCCGGTGGACTTCAGTGCATGCTACGTGAAAATCCAGTGACCTGGAAAAAAGGCCATAATTGACTTACGCAGACCTGCCGAGACGATGTTTCCGATATTGAGTATACGTACTGAGTGCTACCTGCTGCACAGTACTTAAGTATGTCGAGGAACCTCGAGGAAGTGTTACACGGATTTCATTACCCGATTAAGCAAGTTTGCCGCGTCATCGGCACAGTGACTCGTGACTCGTAAGAGTCACATTGGCGTTACGCGTCACAGATCTAGATTCTGATTTACGCGTGCACATCGCGTGCACATCCCATCATCCACGGTGCCACAACCGTCACTCGCGGGCCCGTCACTCAAGTATCCACCAGCCAACTTACCTTAGCTACATCGCATACAACCCCTTTGTTCAGCCCCTCAAACAAGTGCCTATTCGTTATACGCTACAACTGATGAGTCTACCGCAACCGATCAGGACTAATGCAAACACCCGAGCCGACGGGTGGTAGGTAGTCTACCATTATTGTAGACGATCAACACTACTCATTGCATGATCATTGCTTCCCAGTCACTACCCCTCAGACACTCTCTGAGGAAGCCTTGAACGAGGCCTACTCACCGAAATACAAGGTCCTCTGCAACATTGACGCGAGCCAACTCGTAAATGCTGTGCGCAACGCCCTTCAGCTTCACTCGACCGTCGCTTGTAGTGAAGTGCGTATACACGACACTGGGCACTTCAACAAAGTCTTCCTCGTCCGTTTTCCGGGGCAGACAGCCGTCGTCGCGCGAGTCCCATTCAACGTGCCTGCATCGCGTGACCCCATTCGACTGAAAACTCAGGTCGCCACACTGGACTTCTTGGCGCTGTACAGGCCGCATATCCCAGTACCGAGGGTCCTCGCTGCTGCCGTCAGCAACACGAATCCTGCCGGCGCGCCTTATATCATTTCCCAATTCCTCACGGGGACTCCTATCACCTATATTGAATGGTGCGACAACCTGTCGAGCGCAGATCGTGACGCCGTCGTCGATCTCCTTGCCGACCTCTGGGTCAAGATCACGGCGCCGGTTTCGTTCAACGCAATCGGAAGCATCCTCCATGACCCATCCTGCGTCGTAGACGGCATGTGGCGGATGGACTCTAGTGGTTCTCGGCATGGCTTTCGTGTGATACCCACGATCCCTCAACTTCCGACCCGCCATACTGAGGTCCTCGAACCATCGTTCGAGCAGCGCACGGGCCCGGGGACCTTGGCGGACTTTTGGGCCTCCAAAATTGAAGAACACTTCCGCGACATCACTTCTCGGTATCCGCACGACGACCTTTCGCTCATTGTAAGAGACGGCCTTCACAACACGCACTCGCCGGGCAAGCTCTGGCAATGTGCTCGAGCCGTGCAGGAGATCGCCAACATTGCCGCCTCTCTGGACCCGCTGCTCAGTCCCCACGCAAACACGCCGGTCTTGGCTTTGATGCACACTGACTACGCTTGCTGGCGCAATGTTATCTTCTCGGCGGACCGCACGCGCATCGAGGGGATAGTCGATTGGGATGATGCTGTCGTCGTCCCACGAGACCTCGCGGCTGTGTATCCCGAGGAGTTGACCCACGAGGCTGCGTGGCGCCCTGACCCGGACGACGTGTTTGCTATCCCGCCCGGAACACTGTATGAAGACAGACTTATGTGGGAGACTGCAATCCAGGAGACGCAGCAGCGGCGGAGGTTCAGGGAGGTGGTACAGAGACAAGACCCAGAGCTTGCGGCGTTGTACACCGACCGTCGTGCGAGGCTCAGGAGACGGATTCATTACCTGGTCATACACGGCTGGTACACTTGGTTGTCGTATGACGACTGGATACTGGGTGAGGGATTGATGGAGGCGAATGCATTGGCTGAACGCAATGCTTGAATACATAGCGGGCCACGAGGGCTACGGATGATGCGCCACATGCCGTTAACTTCGACCTTCCCAGAACGAACTGCACAGCCTGCGCGCATCTGATCCACTGATATCTCGAATTGTGGGAAACAGACTTGGCCTTGGTCATATTTAAAGAAGCGCTGCTAGCCCTCGCTACGACTGTGATTTCCCAAGTACCTGATGACTGTGTCCTACAAACTTCGCAGCCGATTACCGTATGCCTGGATCATTTGGTGATTAGTTGAGTCCTCTTGTCACGTCGACAGATGCTTAAGTTACCCCACTACCAGTTTCTGTGCCATCTGTGCCATCTGAGGCGGTGCTCAACGAGTCCTACATCCCGGGATACGGCAAACTCTGCCATGTCGATGTCTCTGGCCTTGTCGAAATGACGCGCGCCGCTCTCCAGCTATACTCATCCACCGCACCCAGCGAGGTCCGTATCTTTAAAACTGGATCTTTCAACAAGGTGTTCTTCATACAATTCGGCACCATCGCTGTCGTCGCACGCGTCCCTTTCGACGTGCCGGCAGCACGCGATCCCATCCGTCTTGGATCGCAAATCGCGACGTTGGACTTCCTCAGGATTCACAAGCCGACTGTACCCATACCCAGAGTTCTCGCTGCTGCGCCCGACAACCAGAATCTGTCGCGCGCGCCGTTTATCATCTCCGAGTTCTGTAGAGGGACGCCTCTCACGATTCAAGAGTGGTACGACGACATGTCGAATGCGAGCCGGGACAGGGCCATCGACCTCCTCGCCGACGCGTGGGTGAAGATCACTGCGCCAGTCTCTCTCAATACGATTGGAAGCATCGTTCAGAATGCGTCGAACCTTCCGCATGGTATGCGGCCCAGCAGAGACGACGCGCAGTCGTCCGGATTCCGTGTCATACCCATGATTCCGCAATTCCCTGACGAATGGACTGGAGTGCTTGACCCGTCCACGGAGAGGCACTCTGGTCCTAGGAGCATTGCTGAACATTGGTCCCCCCTGCTGGAAGCGCAGCGCCACCAAATCGGCGTGACGTTCGCAGGCAAAGACCCATCTTTCGTTGTATGGGACGACCGAGTCACTAAGCACACATTGGAGAAGCTCTGGCAATGCTTTCAGGCCATGCAGGAACTCACATGCATCGCTGCATCCCTGGATCCACTGGCACGTACACCGGCGATGGCATTAATGCACTCTGACTACTCGTGTTGGAAGAACATACTCTTCTCAGCGGACCGTAGGAGCATAGAGGGCATCGTCGATTGGGACGATGCCGTTGTCCTTCCTCGCGATCTTACGGCCATATACCCCGACGAGATGACGGATCAGGCTGGCGAATGGCGGTCGGATCCGCCAGACGTATTTTCTATCCCACCGGGTACGCTATACGAAGACGAGGGTTCGTGGGAGACGGCGATTCAGGAAACACAGCAGAGGCGAACGTTCAGAGAGGCTGTGGGGAGGCGGGATCCTCAGCTGGAGGCGCTATACACGGATCGACGGGCGAAGCTCCGGAGAAGAGTGCATTATCTTGTTCGTTATGGGTGGTACACTTGGTTATCGAACGACCACTGGGTATTGAGCGAGGGTCTGGAGGAAGCGCGTACGCTAGCTAGAGGTAGAAAGTGAACATATCCCCTTAGCTTCACGAGCATGTGCATCTATGATAGACATCTCTGTTCTTACGCACACCCTATGAAGCTCGAGCTCTGGGCACTTACCTACCAAATACTGTTTCCAATCATAATTGCTGTCGTGCGATTCCAGACATATCGAGGACCACAAAGCCATATGCGCCGTAATGCAATGACTCTGCGATGCATTCGACATTGTGCATGATCATGAGTTCTTTGCCGACTTCGAGAATGTATTTATGGCCATCCCGTTCACGTTCGCAATTGCCGTCGCGTCCCTCCACGTTCGTGACAACCGAGGAGCTTGCCTGAGATGATCGAAGCTTGATACTGGGACGCAGTAACTTGGGTCGTGGTACTCACATTCTCATGCCCCACCATGATTGCGTCGAACGATAGGAGTGAATCAAGTCTATCAAATGAAACGCGGCAGAAGGTGAACAGGAAAGCTTACTGGTCATGCTCTTGTGTGATGCGCGGTTCTGGTCCGACGCGATGCTTCGACAATGTATTTGTGGTCTTTCCGTTCACATCCGCAGTTGCCGTCGCATCCTTCCAAGTTTCGCGACGACCGAGGAGCTTGACTGAGAGACCATCGATATCCGATGTCTACAAAAATACGCCAATTCAGTCCCTAGTACTCACATTCGTATGCCCCAACGTGCACTGCGTCGAACGATGAGAAGCTGTCAGGGAGTCAAGCAAATGGGACACTGTATCATGCATCATACCCCAGATTGCATCCGACAATGTCATACAAGCTCGCATTGAAGTCCTTCGCCGCTGCACGTTTAGAAGCAGCATGGACGTGGCTCAGAGCACGAGTGCATCCCAGGGCTGCACGAGTGAACGGAGCTGTCAGAAACGAAGCTGTCAGATGCGCAGGAAGACATGCAAACGACTTCTATCCCGATTGCGATGAGTGGCGTAGCAAGTCTGCGAAGGATGACGTAGCCAAGGCTCGGGAGAGGGATGTACTGTACCGCTCGGGATCGATGGGGTACTTAGCTGTCGTACAACCGCTGCGTTCTGAGTGACGGCCTGGGGACTGGCTAAAGATGGGAAGCAAACAGACTGGCTATGTAGGGCTCTTCTTACTTACCTGTGGCGTCTCCGAGACCTTGGGCTTTTCGACGCTCGACACTACGAATGTGTAGGTGTTTTTGCTCTGTCGAGATCATCGTGTAAGATCTAATGCGACATAATCGATGACCGAGTCATCTATACGCACGAACTCAATACGTGATACTTGCGTTCCCATGGATCGAGCGTGACGCGGGCGCGTGAAGAACGACTGCGCATGCATATTTCAGTCGAATGAATGAGACACGAAGCTACGAACCAGGTGGCACTGCCTTCGACTTCGTCGTGGTCCTTCGGCACCACACTTCGTCGATGGCAAGCGCGCGCGCCGGGGAGGGCGGATTTGGATCGTGCCTTGGTTGTGACGGAGTAGGGGGTGCGGCGACGATGATCCAGGAGTGATCAAAGCGTACACGCGCTGCGCTCCAGCGTTCTCTTGACAGTTTACGGAGGAATGTGGGAATGCTGCACACGACTATGGACTGGAGGTTGGCGTGCGAGAGAAGCAAGATACTAGAACCAACAAACCTGCTCGCTCGGAAGAGGGTTATTATGCGCGAATGAGTGAGGTCAGCGTTCTATGATTAGTTCATACTGAGCTAGCTCGATGAATGAATATTGAGGACGCCGGCAACCGCAAGAGACGCGTCGACCACTGAGAATGGGCGGAGGTAGCCGTGGAATCAAAACTCAAGGCGTCCGCGCACTCGGGGCACTGGATTGCGCGCATGTCCGGGGCCACACAGGCAATAATGCCATGATGAACAAGCCGACAAAACTCGCGGAAAAGGCGAGAAGAGGTCGCGCTCTCGTACGTGTATTGTTGCGGCTGAGTAGGACTGTTGTGCGCTGCCTGGCGAGGGGACGGGGACAGGAGAGGGGCGCGCAAGGGGAGCCCTTGGCCCAGTGGACTGAGCCTCGAACGCGTCGCGGAGGTAAACACCATGCTTTATAGCATTTCAAACTCCGCAGTGGTGGCTTTTTTCGGTGCCGTCTTTATCCAAGTCCGGCCCTCCTGGACACTCCTGCCTCCCCGCTACTCCTCTCTCCCCGCACCAGCCATGTCGTCCAACATCAACATCAGCCAGGTCGACCCCACGGCGCCGACACCGCAAAACACGCCCCTCAGCCACGCCCCCATCGCGCAGGGTCTCTCGCGGCCGACCGTCCCAGACATCAGCGAGGACAATGAGCCAGAGGAGGAGGAGGAGGAGTCGGGCATCCAGCAGGCCATGCAGGGCCTCGTCAGCGCGAAGCTCGCCACCCTCATCGGCAAGAGCTCCGGCTACGTCGAGAGCCTCCCAGAGAACGTCCGGAAGAGCGTTGAGGCGCTCAAGGGCGTCCAGGTGAGGCAGGTCGAGCTGCAGAACCAGTACAAGCGCGAATGTCTCGAGCTCGAGAAAAAGGTGCGCGAAAATCAGCCGAGCCTATTCCGATAGGGGTCGCTGACAGGCGGGCAGTACCACGAGCTGCAAAAACCGCTGTTCGAGCGTCGCTTCAAGATCCTCACTGGGGCCGAGGAGGCGACCATGGCAGAGGTCGAGGCCGGCGAGAAGGAGTGGGCCAAGGAGGACGAGGAGTATCGACCTCTCGGCACAGAGGCGACCTACCCGTCCGTCGCCATCCCCGAGTTCTGGCTCACCGCGCTGCGCAACCATGTTGGCCTGTCGGAGATCATCACAGATCGCGACGGCGACGCCCTCAAGCACCTCGTCGACATTCGTCTCGAGTACCTCCCCACCACGGACACCAAGCCCGGCTTCAAGCTCATCTTCGTCTTCACCCCGAACGAATTCTTCGAGAACTCGGTGCTCGAGAAGACGTATATGTACCAGGAGGAGGTTGGCTACACGGGCGATTTCATGTACGATCATGCGATTGGCACGGAGATCAAGTGGAAGGAGGACAAGGACCTCACGAAGGAGTTTGAGATCAAGAAGCAGAGGAACAAAAGTGCGTAGCAGGCCACCTCGCGCCGGCTCATGCGTATATGCTGACGATCACCGATCAGACACGAACCGGACGCGTTTAGTGCGGAAGGCAAAGCCAACGGACTCGTTTTTCAACTTCTTCGCGCCCCCGCAGCCACCGAGCGATGACGACGACGTTGATGGGGAAGAGCTCGAGGAGCTCGAGGAAAAATTGGAGATGGACTACCAGATCGGCGAGGATATCAAGGAGAAGGTTAGTTTGCGTTCGATCGCTCTTGGCCCGCTCATATCAAGGTCGCTAATCGCCTCGATTGCTCTAGATCATTCCCCGTGCGATTGACTACTTCACCGGCCGCGCGCTTGAGTTTGAGGACTTCGAGGACGACGATGACTTTGAGGATATCGATGATGAGGATGACGACGAGGACCACTTCGAGGATGAGGTACGCTATTCTCTGCCCACCACCGCCGGGAAAGTCGCCAGACTGATTCGAAGGACTGAACGCAGGACTCGGAGTCGGACGATGCGTCGCCCGCACAACGGCGGCGCATGCCCGCGAAGGGCGGCGCGGGCGCGAACCAGAACGTGAATCCGGAGGAGTGTAAGCAGCAGTGATCGCGCGTGTCCTTCGCTGCTTGCCCGTGGAGTGTAGCATGGTGGAGTCTGGCTGTGTCCCCCTCGTCATTGTCGGTTGGAAGGTCCTGGTATGCAATCTGGTAGGTCATCAATCGTGTTGTTGTTCAATCATACGTACGTACGCCCGGGAAAACGTAATGTTGTCATGCTTGTATTCATTATTCACGCTCTCCCCATCCCACCCCGTGCTCTCGTACTGTCTGCGTCTTGTGCCTTGATATCTCTCGACGAAAACAAATGATGTTCAGGTGCCTCGTGTGTCTTCTCATTCTCATGGTCGTGGATCTGCCCGGCGGAGAGAAGGATGGCGGGAACGATTTTGACAACCTCAGCTGCGGATCGAGTGTTTCGGGGGTGAAGCGAGCAGATTCAGAAGTTAGAGGTCTCCGCGTCTGAATTTGATTGAAGGATCAAACGTTCAGGACCCTGAGGCCGGGGACACGGGGACTTGAATAATTAATGGAAAACACGCCGGAGTGGACATGTATGAGTGGTTGTGGACAAGTGTGCTACACCGTCGACATGTATGCTGCCCTGTGGTGACTTCAATCAGACTTCAACGCTTCACAGCAATGCAGAGCTGTGGAGAAAAGAAAGGGCGCGTTGCCATCGGGGGCAGCCGAGGTGTGACTGGACGCGTGGGTCACGTCACGCGTTGATACCGCAATCGCCGCGGCCGCGGGACGCGCCTCGACTCGAAGCAGCCTCCCGTAGGCGCTTGTCCCCTTCCGTCCATATTCGACATGGCCTACTCCTCCCTTGCAAACTGGGACGGCAGCCAGGCCTCCTCCTCCCAACACCCATCTCCGTCCAGACATCCGCCCACCGAGACACAGCACCTCTCACCCTCGAGACCTCCAGCACAAAGCGGTGCCGGTGCCGCGAACTCGAACGCAATTTCTGCGGAGCCGTTGCGGCCTGACAATCGTACCGGTCTGCCTGCGTCGTCCGACATGCCACCGCCGCCTGTAGCGCAGAAGAGCCGTCGCCCACCCGACTCTACCAGCTCGGAGAGCGCCGTCAACAACATGCTCTTTCTACCAGAGTCGGATTCGGAACCGGAGCCAGTCCAGGCGGGTCCTGCGGTGCGTGCTGGGATGCTTCTTCCGTTCCACGGTGCCCGTGGCAGCTGACTCGTCCTTGCGTCTCTTTTGCTATCAGCCTCTGCAGGAGGTGGATGTGCGAGTGGCTGCGGCCAAGGAGGCGGAGCACTCTGTGCGGGCGACGGTGGGTGGCTTCCTTTGTCCTGCGCCCGGCGGGATTCTCATCTGTCCGCCCGCGGTCGTAGATGAATCCAAAACCGCCGACTCCGCCTGCGTCGCAGTCTCCCGACTTGTTGCCTGATATCCAAGTCCCTCCCGAGTCCATTACGTTCACGTTTCTTCCTCAGGGCCCGCTTCTCGTCGAAGCTGGGCACATGCAGCTATCCTTTCAAGATGATTGGCCTGCCGAAGCTGCTGGTACGGCATCGGTGCGTATGCCTGTGCGTAATTTGCATCTGATAGCTTATGCACTGCGACCTCAGCGAGACACCGCATCGTCAAAGGCGACCGCATCGACATTGCCGCCTACCCCACCGTTGACAGGCTCTCTTGACGCCTCCTCTGACGCGCTTCTAGAACCCATGGAGAGCGCTGCTGCCACGCGTGCCTCAAGCACAACCCAAGGTCTTGAAAGTGTTCCTCCACAAGGTACGGACGTCGAGATGATTGATCTCACCGTCGATGCGCCAGAGGAGCAGCATCATGACATGCGTTCGGACTCCGGTTCGAGCAGATCGCGTCGTCGAGCCATCCCGCGGTCAACTGCGGCGGAGATGCTCACCGTACTCGCTACGCCGCAGGCGGCATCGTCCTCTAACACTTTTCCTCCGCGGCTAGGAGAACCGGGACCATCATCATTCTCGAGCTTCAAGCAGCTGGCGTCCAGGGGCAGCAGCACCAGCAGCCACGGCATCAAGCGGACGTTCTTCGTACGTGGCCTGGACGCTCTGGCTATGTGCGTATGCTGACGTGTCCGTTCCCCGTAGGAGTCACCCACCCCTGGTCCTTCAGATCGTGACTCGATGGGCCCCCCGCCTAGGAAACAACAGAAGAACATGCATACATACGTGGCTGCGGCGGGGCCGTCCACGTCGTGCCGCTCTGTCTCACCTCCACCCATCTCGTCTCACCCACCAGATCGTCTGCACCATGGCCGGACGGCGATTCGGCAAGAGTGTTTCGTCCTGGTACCTCGTCTACCGCCGGACGTCAAGCTCGATGACTATGTGCCAATGGACGTGTACCTAGATCAGCCGCCCAAGCGCAAGGCCAAACAGCGGGCAGAACAGAAGCTCAAGGATGTCGCGGCTTTTCATGCTGGCGAGTTCGTCGCGGATCCACCTTCCCCTGAGCCACAGAAGCGGGAGCGGGCGAAAAAGAAAGCCAAGGCAGTGTCTGCTCCTCGGGCCAGCGAGGTCCGTGCGACCCAGCCTCCACCGACGCCAGTGAAGCAGGCAGAACCGAAGCTCCAGGAAGTGGCTGCTCCTCGGGCCAGCGAGTCCCACGCGACCCAGCCTCCGCCGACACCAAGAAAGCGGGAAGAACCGAAGCCCATGGAACTGGCTGCTCCTCAGGGTTCCGAGTGGCGCGCGGTGTCGATGTCGCAACCGCGCGAACCACCGAGACCCGCCAGATCCCCATCGCTCCCCGCCACCCCGCCGCCTCCCGAACCCGAATTCTATCCCGAGTTCGCACCGCTGGACGCGAACACCACCATCGTGCCCGCAGACGGCTTCGCCCCGCTGGAGATCGCGGACATCAGCGTCGAGGACCCCCCGTTGATCACGCCTCTGCTGCTCTGCACCGCGCTCCGGCACGTTTGTCCTGAGCGGGACACTGAGTGGTGGCGTGAAAGGGGAAAGGAGGAGGAGGAGAACATCAGGCGGTGGAGGGAGCAGGTGGAGAGGGAGAAGCGGCGATTGATGGGTCCGTTTGCGCCTGGTCCTTCTCAGGCACCGTCTGCGTCTGCGAAGGGTAAAGGGAAGGGGAAGGGGAAAACGCAAGTGGAGAAGGGAAAGCAGGAGCTGATGGGTGCGTCAGCGCCTGGTCCCTCCAACGCGCCGTCTGTGTCTGCCAAGGCGAAGGCGAAGGCGAAGGGAAAGGCGAGGGCGAAAGTGAAGGCAGAGTCTTCGACGTCTAGCGCTTCGCCGGCGCGCAAGAAACGCGAGGCGCATGTCCGGGGTCGGTCTACGGTGAATGCGGAGGCAAGCTCGAGTAGGGATATTGCTCCTCCTCCTCCTCCTCCTCCTCCTCCTCCTCCTCCTCCTCCTCCTCCTCCTCCTCCACCACCACCACCACCACCGCCTCCGCCGTTCTACGCGCCGATGTATGACTTGCAGCAGATGCAAGCGCCGTATGAGCCACCGGCCCCACCCCCGCCTCCGCCCTTGCCGGTCCAGGCGGCAGCCCCGGTGCTTCACGGTAGTCTCTCTGACCCGCTTTTTCTGAGCACGTCGGCGTCCATGCATGTGCAGATCCAGCCCCGCCAGTCGATCGTGTCGCCGGTACATTTGCCGACCACCCAGCGGGAGCAAGTGATGGCGCAAGAGATGTTCCGGATCTCGTTTGAGGAACCTGCGCAGGGAAGCAGGGGGATGGAATCGTCTTTCGGGGAGCCGCAGTCTGAGGATGCGGCCATGGCCATGGGTTTTCGAGAACCTGAGCATGAGGACGGGATGACTGATGTGGATTTTAGAGGGCCTGAGCAAGCGAACGTGGCCATGCCCTTCGGAGGAGAACCTGAGCCAGGGGGTGCGGCGATCGATATGGCTCTCGGGGAGCAGGGAGGTGCGGCGATGGACACGTCGTTCGGAGAGCACGGGAATGGGACCATCGACCCGACGCTGCTGGGCGGCCCTCCTCCCCTGCCGGAGCGTCCTCCGTCGCCATACGAGCGTCACCTTTCTCCGCCTGAGCGCCCGCCGTCTACACTCGAGCGTACGCTGTCTCCGATGTCGGAGCCGGCCCGTGCGAGCGCGAGCGGACCAAGCAGCGACGAGCAGACAGTTGCCGTTCCTGAGGATCACTCAGACTACGATGAGAAGACCGGCGGGAAGGGTAAAGGCAAGACTGAAGGGAAGGAGAATAGGAAGAGCAAGGGGAGGGGGAAGGGAAAAGGGAAGGGCAAAGCGAATGCGGCGGAGGCCGATGCTGTCCAGCGGGATGTGACGTTCTGTCATCACTGCCGGCGGAGCACTTTACATGCGAAGATGCGCTGCACGCTGCTCAAGCCAGACGGGGACCCATGCGGGAAGCGGTTCTGTATAAATTGTATTGCGAAGAGGTCAGTGCAATCCTTTCTCCGCTGAACCCGACGTCGTGCCGACTCTGCTTGTTCGTTCGGGCGACGCGTTTGCGAATCGCGACAGCTATCCGGAGATCGAATTCGTTGAGTTTGCGACGAACTTTCCGTGCCCGTATTGTGCGCAGACGTGCATGTGTTCAAAGTGCTGCCCCAAGCGTGGCGAGACGTATGTGCCCATGCCGCGCTATCAGGTCAACTACCAGACCCTGGAGCCGATTCCGAGAAGCAACAAGCCGAAGGCAGCGCCCAAGTCCAGACGACAGTCACGACGTGCGTTACTATTGTTCCATCGGCGAGTTTCTGTGCTGATAGTCTATGCCCCCGTCAGTGCCATCTACGCCGCCGCGCAGTCGCGCCGCAAGTCTCCCTCGCCACAGCCCCTCACAGAGAACCGCGCAGACGAACTGAAGAGCGGGTCATACTGGGGACGCGTCTATGGCGTTGACGGCGCGCCGATTGGCGGTGCGTACATTAATGAAGATAGGCAAGCCGTCGTTTTAAAGAAGAGGCGGGTCTTTGTTGGGAAGCCTGATCCCAGCTGGGGCGCCCGTGCCGCGGACGTGGACCTCGAGCCAGGTTACGTCCCTGTCCCGCGTGGGGTCTGTGCTTATGTCGGGGAACGGAGGTTGCTGATTCCAGAGTGGGCCTCTGAGTCCGACTCGGAGGACGAGAAGTTCGATAGCGATCCCTTCGCTGGCCCCTTGTCGCCGCTGCCGGATGACGAAGATGAGGATGTGAAGGATTCCCCTCACAAAATACCGCCGCCCCATGAATTGTCATTCATGCTTGCGAACATATTATTCGAGTCCGCCCAAGACCAGGCCGCGGCTGTCGCTAGTGAGTAATGGTGCGATAGAGCACGGGGCGATGCAGTGGACGGGGATTTACTGCTGGCTTGCCCATGTTGATATAGGATTCGCTCTTGTTTTCATCCACTGCCTCATTTGCTATAAGCACAATTGCATAGTGATCTTGTTCACGAAGCTCAAACATAATGTTATCTTAGTCTACCAAGACAGTGGCTGATTGCCCGTTGGCGTGTACATACCTTACACCCAGTACGGCATAGGTTCACAGTACTCTAGTAAGCGAAGGACAGTGAATAAGTAACCGTACGCTTGGTGCGCATGTTTCATCCAGGGCAGCACTCGTCGACAAGGTATTCCTTGCGTCCAGGTACCGCGGGTAGCTGAAAGATCCAGGAAGGACGTTCAAGCGATGCTCAGCCTCCGGCCGACCTGTCTTTCCTCTCTGAATCTCATTATCTCCTATCTCTTTCCACCACCTCACTCACCTCTATGACCTCCCCGCCAGCCGCCAGCAGCTCACTCTCCCCGCAGGACACTCTGGGTCTGCGCACCGCCCTCGCCGCAGCCGGCAAGTCCTACTCCGAGGGCGGCGTGCCGATTGGCGCCGCGCTCGTGCTCCCGCACCCGCCAGGTGAGCCAGACGGCGCGCCCGTCGTGCTCGGCCAGGGTCACAACGCCCGCGTGCAGCTCGACTCGCCGATCCTCCATGGCGAGACCGCGGCGCTGCTGGATGCGGGGCGGCTGAAGGCAGAGGTCTACCGGCAGGCAACGATGGTACGTCCACATTCCGGTCCTGTTCCCTCTTGCACAAATCGGTCGTGCTGTGGTAACTTACGCGGAACCTCGTCTCGTCGCGCGACATTGCAGTACACGACGCTCTCGCCCTGCTCGATGTGCTCAGGCGCGATCCTGCTCTACAAGATTCCCCGGCTCGTGATCGGCGAGCACCGCAACTTCGTCGGCGACGAGGACCTCCTCCGGTCGCGCGGCGTCGACGTCGTCGTGCTCGACGATCCGGAGTGCGTCGACCTCATGGAGAGGTTTATCAAGGAGAAGCCGGAGGTGCGTCAGTCTACCATATGGATGGGTGCTGTGTTGCCGTGGCGGACACGACGGTTCGGATTGTGGACTTACACCCCACGTTAGGAGTGGTATGAAGACATTGGGGAGGTCCCACCAAAACACCAATAGGGAGACGCGGTCGTGGCTCGCGATCATCTCGATGGAGAAGCTGCGACTCAGTTGTCCAAGTCGCGGCTCACGTCGCACCTCAAGTTCCAGCCCCGCGATGCCGCGATCCAGAATGAGGCGGACGCACGCATACATCAACGTACGAGGGAAGGCGCGATGGAAGAACAGAACACAAGCGATGTAGAACACCCAATACCCGAGGCAAAGTCTGGTGGATGGGAGTTCATAATATGTACAGACTCTGCGTGCTTCGGGCCCTCTTGAATATTCTCATTCGTGCAGATCAGGCGCGACCGCCAACTCATGAGCCATATCAAGGCTAAGCCCAGATGCACCAAACCAAATGAACGCATGCGCTCGACTCGCTCACTCCAGGTAGTCTTACACTTGCACTGCTCCTGCTCTTCAATTATACTCTTTACTCACTGCTCACCGCTGCCAAACCTGCCTTTCCTCCTCCCTCGTCTCCAACACCCGCGCGATCTCCTCCAATCCATCCACCACCAAGTCGACTTCGCCGCCTTCCCCGTCCGTCTTGGCGCGCACGTCGGGTGGACAGTCGAGCTCGCGTGGGCGGCGTACGAAGACAGTGCGCAGCCCGTGTGATGCCGCCGCGCGGAGGTCGTACATGTGCGCGGCGACCATGCAGAGCTGCGACGGGTGCGTGAGGGACAGGTGCTGGACGGCGCCGAGGTACGTCTTCGGGTTGCTGGATGGGATGAATGTGAGTCCACGGGGAAGGAATTGAAGGGAACAAGAGGCGGACGTACGGCTTGTACGAGCCGAGGAGCTCGGAGGAGAGGACAAGGTCCCACGGGAGGTCGGCATACTTCGCCTGCATGCCATTCACCCATTTCGTCGATCGGTGAGTCATCCCTCGTCCGTCACTTCACTTCTCTAGATGCAGAAAAGAAGGGCGCACCATGTCGATCAGCGTCCGCACGCTTCCGTTCGAGAGCGTGCCGATGATCGCGAACTTCTTCACGCCGTACAAGCCTGCGGACGAGTCTGGCCACCCCGGGAGGCGGTGCCAGAAGAGGACGAGCTCGTGCCGCGCAGCGTCGTCGAGGTGAGGCGCGAGGTGCGCCCAGCGGTCGGTGGAGAGCATGTCTTCGAGGATCTGCGGATTTGTCGAGTCAGCCTGTATTGAGGTGAGAGACGGCCGGAACCTGGAGAGCGCACCTGTCTGTGCAGCTGATCGACGTTGAGCGGGCCTGAGCCGCCGGATGCGACGGAGGAGCTGAGGACGCCTCAGTCGGCGTGGGTGGCAATGTATGGACCAAGCACACTCACGTCGACTTGTAATACCCCTTTCTCCACTCCTCCGCGAACGCATCCCAGTCTAAGGGTTCTCGTCAGTCGCCTCTTCACAGTTCATGAGATGTATTGGGGCTCGGCTTGCGACTAGCCTTGATTGGGGGCGACGGCGCCGAGCTTGGCCTCGAGCTGGTCGAAAATACCCTTGCGCCAGTTGACTACGGTGCCAAAGACGTCGAACACGAAGGCCTGTACGCCCTCCAACGGGTTTTGAGTCTGCGCCGACATGGCAGTGCGGTGTTAAGTGGGTGCCTGGCACTCTGCAAGCTATATATGGAGCTGAATATGAGACGTTCGTCACATCCGGATGAAATCGGAGGGACGGCGCACCGTCGTCGTTGTGCCAGTGTAGCGTGATAAGTGGTCTGTACTCGCGCGATCATGCGCCCCAGCCGATTGAGAGAAGGCTCGTATTACATTCCGTGCATGCACTCTCCCGACATGTTCACGCGCGGAAGACATAAGACGTCGGTGAGCAGGTCTCTCGTTCGCATAAGGTCAAAGTATCGATTGACCAGCCATACCTGTGCAGCTTCTCGCGGTGTGGGCCGATGTGATTATGTAGCGATTGAAATCACGATATGCCATCCAATGTGCGCACGGCGCTGGCATTTCAAGTATACGAACACACACAAGTACTATGATCTATCATTACAGCAGGATAGCAAAGAGAAGGATATGCATCAACAGTCACAAAGAGCTGCAAGCCGTGAAGGAAGATTAGGTAGCAATAAGTGTATGCAGCGAACACGATTTTTGGTTTCAAGATGCTTCGTGACTGGCAGGCTCTAATTTGCTGGCAATGTTCAATCTGTGCCAGTGCACACAGGAAGCCATGGTCGAGGGTCCGAATCGATCACAAGAAAGTTGCAAGCCTGCCCCCCTTCAATCCTGTTCATCGTCTGAGTCCACCACCACCCTCTGTGCTCGGCTGATGTGTACGGTGAACGAGTCTACCAGAGACTGTAGGCCTCTCTGGATGGCATCGTGTTCGTCAGGGAGCTGATGGGAGGTAGTGCCAGTGGCATCTTCAACCCAGCGCGCGAGGATTGGGTCGTTCTCGGCATCAATGTCTGGGCGGACTACGAGGTTGAGACCAAGAGTCTTCAAACGAGTACCTCCCTCATCGCGCTCTTGCAGCGTCGAGAGGAGACAATCCAGCATCATGGACCCGTCGGCAAAGTCTGCGGATGGATCGCATTGCACAAAGAGCTCGCGCAACTGCGGGCAGGGGACCCCGGCAGGGGTTGGCGCGAGAGTGAAGATGAAATCGCACATGTCATTGCCTGTCCTGTCCGAGAGGACCTCGAGACACTCGATGTTTGGGTAGGCAGCCAAGAGTTGCATCCAGTCGCGTGGATTGACGATCGCCATGGGTCCGTAGAAGACGAGCGTCCGAACAGACGATGCGTCGAAAAAGCCATCACTAAGTTCACCGATGACTGTCTGGAAGCCGTGGTGGTAGGTATCAGCATGTTGATGGACGGGCATCATGCGACATGACATGTAGAGCTGTGGTATGAGAGGCAGTTGCTCGACGAACCAAGGGGGGTTGAAGTCGACGGCCCTCCATGATCGCGAGTCCCAGAATTGCGTGCGATCGATGTCCGCGTAGGCAACGAACCTAGTGGAGGTGGACCACAGCAGTACGTGCCGCATCTCCCGGATACAAGCAATGGACTCGGGGTTAGATGGTAGGACTGAACGCAGCACCGAATGACACTCGTCAACAGAGTGCGCTTGCAGCGCGAGGCGAGCGCTCGGTGGTAGGGAGAGATGATGTGTGATCGCAGAGAGATCAGGTGCGCCGCCGGACATGCGAAGGCTCTGCATGTGTGGCAGAGACACGGTAGTGCCTGGGTCGACTACCCGCTCTGACCAAGGACTAGGCTCCCATTTGTAGAGCTTGAGCTCCTCCAGGGACGTGCACAGCTCTAGTACGTCCAAGAGGTCGGCGAGCGCCGGGGCTCTGGATCCTTGGTGATCGACGAAGGTAACGTCGCAAAGCGATATCGATGTCAGACGTGACCAAGGCAAATGCGCGATGTACAGGGCGAGACCGCTATACTCGATGCGTCGGAGGTTCGGCGCCGTGTCATTCACAGATAGTGCAAGTCCGCTAAAATGAGCACCCACGGACATCGTAGTCAACACGGGGTAATATTCAGAGATGATGTGCTTGAGCACTTCCGCATAGGGCGCCGATATGGAATCTGGTGTCAGCCCAGGCCTAGAAGTCCGAATAACGAGATCAGAGACCTGCGATCGATATTGCGCAAGGAGGGGAGCGACTGAGAGATAGGCCAGGGTGAACTGCAATATGGAGGTATGGCCTGATGGCATATTGTGCCGTATGTGGTTGTGCAGTAGGTTGAGCTTCAGGTTTGCGTTCGCCGAGCGTGCGAGACAGAGCCGGAGAAAATGCACGTTCCACGAGAGGTCGACGGTGGTCCAGAAGAGAGGTGTTTGGGATAAGATGTCCCTCCAATACCGACAGACACCCATAGTCTGAGATATCCATGGGGCCGTACTGATTTGCGCCATGCTACTGGTAGCAAAACGAAACACGTCGACGAGGGTCTCGACGGGTAGCGTGTGCATGGGAAGAATCGCATTGGCCATCCTCTTCAGTTTTTCTAGTCTGAGCTCTAGCCTTGAAATCTCCGTGGTCATCCTGCTATGGACCTCCTGGCTATATGGACCGTGCGTCGCCAGATCTTCTGCTTCAACCGGCAGCGCAAGGAGTGCATCTGCGAGAGGGCTTTTTGTAGCCATCATCCACAGTGCTAGAATATAATTTGGTCAGCAACTACGCACAGTATATGATGGTAAACCATGTACATCCAACCGGGAGGTTACAGTGAGTCGTATGTAGGGATTTGACTGTAATGGTGCAGGAGACCACACTCGTATGAACTTGAACGCGTTCGTGCGTTGGCGCTGATTGGCCACACATCAGGGAATCCCCTTCAAAACGGTAAGTGAATGCAGCGTCTGTAGACTCTCACGATCATACATTTGATTGCAAGCGCTCTACAAGCGCATGTGATCGCAGGGCAGGATTGCGTGGCCCTACTATCTTTTAACGCTCTTATATACCTGTTAGACGTACGACGCCATCTTAGACGTGCTCACATCTTACCTGTAAGACGTCCGCGATGTTCCGCGCTCAATGCAACAATGCTCGTTTGAATGGTTCTGTTTGTCCACTGCCACGGCGACTCGAACGGGCGTCGCGTCGACCTTGAACTTGAAGTTCAACTTGAAGTCCAAGTACTGCACTGTCCAACATTGCTGGCCGCCCCGCTCATTCAACTGCACCGTACATTTTACTGACCCTATCCACTCCTTTATCACGTTCTTTGCAGTCTGACCCAGTGGGTGCGAAGCCCCTCGCTCTTCCTTAATGCACCCCTACTAACTCATGTCGATCTAGTATGCCGACATGCCCAGGATGCGCCGAAGCCTTCTCCAATGAACGTGTGCTCACCAAGCACAAGAAGAAGTGCCGAGCAACATTAGATCAAGCACGCATCGCTTGGGAGACCGAGCAGCAGAGAGAAGCAAAGCGGAGACGAGTCAATGATGACACCGTGTCGGACTCTGGGTCCAATGTGGTATGTGCACATGTATTATCAACACCAACTACATACTGACTGATCTATTCTCTACAGGTTTTTCGTACTGCCAGGCCCGACTCGGCTTCAAACCCACCAAGGGGCGCACTCCTACCCGGGCAGGATCATCCTGTTCTTCAACCACACGTAAGTCCACGCTGCCTCGAGTCATCTCTTGACACTCACCAACCCGACTTACAGTATCTCGCGTCTGCGGATGCAGACACCGTCGCTCCGACTCTGGATCTCCCTATGTCGCCTGCCCATGAACCGGAGGCTGACCCGGCTCCGCGTCGATCGACACGAACACGGATCATGACGCAGAAAGTCCGGGACATGCTCCCTGAGTCGTCAGGCAGTGGACTCCTACCACTGGAGGAGTCTAGTGCCGAGGCGCCTGAGCCAGAGGTTCGCCTCCGCCCTCGGGTTCGCCTCATCGTCATGGAGAAGTTCCGCACGATCGCGAACCAATTCGGTCTCTCACGCTTGTACAAGGGTCGCCCGAGCACGGTTCCTGATGCCGAGCTCGATGTCACGTCTTGCCTGCCTGCTGACAAACCCTCTCGACATGCCAAAACACGTCGCACCATCAGCGAGATCATCGCTCCTCTCCCGAACCTGAGTGCATGGCGGCAGTACCACCACTTCTGGAGCTACCCGATGCAGACCCGTGCATCGCGTGCCGCGATGCAAGAGATTCAACGCCAACCAGACTTCTCTTCAGCTGATGCTGCAGCAGCCAATTACGACAAGGTCGATGCAATCCTCACAGCCAAGCAACCGTGGACCGATGCCGCGGAAGGCTGGAGACAGGCGAGCATCACGATCGGGATTCCGTCAGGTCATCGCTCCACGGAGGCATCACGGCGCAGCGAGTACACGGCGCGCCAGCGTATTCGTCGCCACGAACCAGTCGAGGAGGTTCCGGCGGAGCACTCAGTGGCGGGCGATCACTTCACTATCCCCGCATTCTTTTATCAGCCGCTGGTCCCACTCATCGACAAGGTCTTCGGCCAGTACAGCATCTCCCGGAACTTCCACTATCACCCCTTCAATCTCACGTACCTACCCCCTGATGCTCCCACAGGGTCATTGCCCGAGAACGTCCACGGCGAGCTCTATACATCGAAAGCATGGCTCAACGCAGAGTTTGAGCTTCAGAACTCTCCGCGCGTCGAAGGCTGCGATCTGCCACGTGCAATCGTTGCCATGATGTTTTATTCGGATTCAACAAACCTAGCACAGTTCGGAAACGCAAAAGCTTGGCCAATCTACATCTTCTTCGGCAACCAGTCCAAGTACGACCGTGCCCGACCTGCTACGGCTGCTGGATATCATATTGCATATCTTCCTTCAGTAAGTCTTTCGAAAGCTCCATCTGTTGCAGCTGCTGAATTGTTTCGTCAGCTGTAATGTCGCCTCACTCGTCGTGCCCGGTATGCGCTGTACCCAGTCTCTATTCAAGGAGAACTGTCTACAATTGCATACATGGGCGGTGACGAGGTAAAAGGCTGAGGTCTCGTAGGTGCACAGGCGCGCCATACGAGCCCTCAGGCAAACAATGACAAACATACAAGACGAGACATACCGTAACGGGAATATCCGTTACACCCTCCCCCACTGGACACGACCACGGGTCCCAGCGATAACCAGAGAAACAGATAGAAAAAAGGAAAAGGAAAGGAAACATATGCAACAACCCAACGGTGGTAGCAAGTGGCAAAACAAAGATGATGTTGAACTGTAGACAACGACATGCTAGATCGTGTCAGTGAGCAGACACAACCGTTCACCATTGTCATACATAACTCGATGGAGTTATGCAACCAGGAACGTAGACTACTACTCGGACTCGGAGTAGTAGTCTGCATCTTCCGAGTTACCCTCATCTTCGGCAGATAGTGCAGAAGAACTTTGGGTATCCTCCATCTCGGACTGCTCGTAGTAGTCAGAGACTACTACCGAGTTTGTCTCTTCAGACCCTGAACTTCGTGAGTACCACGAGCTATGGTGCTCGGACTCGGAGAAGTACTCCGACTCAATCTGGTCAGGGTACTCCTCACGAGTGGTGGTATGAGGCTCCTCATCAGAGGAGTTATACCAGTCGGAGTCATCCCGAGGTTGACTGCGAGGTGGTACAACAAGCCATCCCAGCTTGTTGTAGGCCCAATATCGCACCATCTCCATAGGTAATGGTGCAATGAGCAGAGGATCAAACTCGAGAGGAACCACTTCCAATTCCCTCTGGAAGTGGTCCCATGCTCGACGAGCAGCACGAGAATATGTCCCCGGTCGCGGGGACATCTCCTCGATGGCCTGTCCACAGCTGAGTGCAGATCTCTTGCAGTGAGCCCAAATGGCCCACTCGCCATCACTCGCCGCGGATTCAGCCTCGTCGAAATCGTGGTCGAGCTGGTCCGCGAGGAGGCTGAAACACAACTTGTGCAACACCTTGTCCATGGGCCATCGACTCACGTCAATGGTTACTGGACGATCCGGCGCAGTCGGTACTCGGTTCAATGCTGGTATGTCGCTGCGCGAGGTACTAACTTCCCGAGTGATGTCGTGGCCGCGACGGTCACCTGTACTCTGTACGTCGAGTCGATCGCTCGATGCGCGTGGTACGGGTGGTACCTGTCTCGGTGTTCGACGTGAAGCTCGTACATCGAGCTCAACGCTGGATGTACCGCCCGTGACTGCGTCCGATCCCAGTACATCACTATATGATGTACTGGTGGTGTTGTGGAACAAGCGGTGGCCATTCGAGGCCCCGCTCCCTTCCCCTCTCAGGAGAGTACCCCCCCTCGTAGAGGAGGTATCTCCTCCTTGCACTCGCGCCGGCTCGGTCTCGGTATCAGCAGTAGTCGTTGAACGCTGCCGTTCACCTGAGTCCGATGATTCCAGCCCTCGCGGTGGCTGTTCCTTCTTACGGGCGCGCGACGACGCCCTGGTCGTCGCATCAATCGATGCGGGCGCATCGCCCAGTAAGTTGGATGTGCCTGCCAGTGCCACACCATACGGTCCAGGTATTCGCACCCGCGAGTACGAGGACTCGTCCTCGCCAAGTGTCTCCTTTACTGGAGTTATTGACGTGGACTTGTCAGTCCACGTCGATCCCTTCGATTGAGCCGGGTCCGAGTAATGAGACGGCACATATATCTTGGACGTGCTCGGCGGTAGGTCCCGGTCTTGTTTGTTGGATGTGCCAAGTACCTCACGGTACTTGGTGTTGTGTTCGTCGCCATGAGCCGCGGCCAGTCCACGTTGGTCTTCGAGGTACTGCCAGTGGACGCGACGTGCAGGTGGCATGTAGCGTCCCGACGGTCGCCATCCGTGCTCGGGTGCAGCCTGTCGTACATCTACCTTTGTAGATGTTCCGGTCGACTGCTCGCGATCCACGGGATCTGGCCTGCCCGTTTCTTCGTCAATGCTCGTTTCAGTGTCGCCCAGTGGTGGCACTGTAACGGGAGAAGGTGGGTGGGAGAGTACCTCACGGTACTCGCCCTGGTCAGTCAGACGATCGTGTCCGCCTGCAGCACCCTCTGCATCGAATGTAGTGCTTGATGGCGGTGCCGCACCAGACGTGGAGAGGTGGGACGCGTCGGTAGGGCGTGTATGCACTTCGGACGCGCCGCCGTGCGAGGCCACAGATACGACTGCTATGTCGTTCTGTGGTGTGAATGGACCACTGTCCCTTGCGGCGACCTTTGGGGTGGTCGCAATCGGCGCGGGCAGTGGTACAGGACCGGGTGACGGCGGTCGCGAGGCGAGTACTGATGTGTACTCGCTCATCGGGTCACCGGCGAGCTCAGTAATGCTGGCGTCGAGTGTAATACTCGACGTCAGTGGTGGTGTCGGGATGGGACATGGTGACGGCGAGGCGAGTACCGTGAGGTACTCGTTGTCGAGCTCACCGCCGAGCTCCTCTGCATATGCGTCGCCCATGAAGCCCGACGTCCACGTAGGAGTTACCAGGACGTTGGGTGCGTCGAACGAGCTTGTGTGTTCGTCGATCATACCGCCGTGCCTGACCATGCCGGGTACGATCTGTAGGTCGTCCCCTAGGCCGATTGTACCACAGTCGTATGCGGTGACTGCCACGACAACCGCCTCGGTTGTTGTGTTCGTCACGGGTGGTGGTAGCGGTGTAGAAGATGGTGGTGGAGGCGGGGGAGGTACGTCCGGTAGGGGCGTACCTTCGTCTTTCGAGCACTTATGCTCGGCTTCCTCGCCTACGCCGCACCCTTCCCCTTCTCCTCCTTCTGCCTGACCCTCCTCAACTGCCCCTCCTGCCTCCGCACCCTCATCCCCGTCTACCTCGTGCCTGACCTGACCCTCTGTCCGTTCGGCGCTCGATCTTCGGGTCATGCGTGAGTTCTCCGACTCTCGGAGCCTGTCGTACTCGCCATGGGTGTCGGGGGCCGCGGAGAGGTTGGTGTGAAGCTGGTAGGGGGTCCCTAGGAGCGAGCCATCGGCGAGAACTATGAAGTTCTCGCCGGGTTGACGGATGGGAGTCCGTTCTGGTCGGTCAGGGTCCGTAGGCGCCGGTCGCTGCACTGTCGGTAGTGCAGCAGTCGGGTCGCGAGCTCGAGTTCGCGCGTTCCTCGGGAGTACGCGATCGTCGGGCTGCGCGCTCGTCGGGGCGCCGGGATCGCGGGGAGGATGGTGGTTGCAGGAAAGGTCGAGATCGAGGTCCGCCACTTCGTCGAGCCGGTCGAAATCGTATCGCGGGCTTCCTGGCTGAACCGCCAAAGGTTCAGCGGTCTTGACGAGACCGAGGGCTTGCACTTCCTGTTGGAAGTGCACGTCTTCTTCAGGCGCTGCCGCGTACAATCGGTGGCTGCTGGAGAGATCGAGGCCGTCCGGATAGTCTGCCAGTTGAATCGCGGGCGGTTCGACTGCGCGGACGTGAGCTACTTGTGCTCGCGAAGGGGCAGTAGAGGCCTCTCGCAGAGAGGCCTTTCTTAGAGAGGCCTTACGCCTCGGTCGGCTTTCCAGAATCCTTGCGGAGTCGAGCGCGTCGCGGGAGCACTCGTCGGGGTCGTCCCGTGGCTTGGCCGACTGAACCACAGAAGGTTCAGCTGCGTCGGAGCAGCCGGAGGCCTGCACTTCCTCGCGGAAGTGCCATCCATCTTGGGACGCCGATGTTAGCGCGATGCTACTGTCCGACAAGGGGTCCGCTGCACTAGTGGCAGTCGAGGTGAGATGGGGCACGATGGTCATGCATCGCTGCAAGTCCATCGTGCCTCCTTGCGAATCGGAGAGTACGACCGCGAGGTCGTCCTGCAGTGCATGCGTGCCGTTTTGCGGAGTGGAAGAGACGACCATTAGGTCGTCCCGCAGCGCAAACGTGACATTTTGATGGCCAGTGTTGCGCACGACGGATGCTACATTCGTCGTTCCGCTCGCGAGCGCGGGCGCGAGCACGGGCAATGATGGAGATGTCGAGGTAGGTACGTCCATCTGGGGCGTACCCGCTACTCGACACCCGGTCATGGAGAGGTGGGGCACGTCGGGCGTGCAGTACTGCGCGTCCGTCGTATTGCCTTGCAGAGTGAAAGGTCCGGGTACGACCTCAGGGTCGTACCGCAGCTTTCGTGAGACATCCGGTACGACTTCGCAGTCGTACCTGGGGCGGAGGTGCCATAGTCGTGGCCAGTAGTGCGCACGACGAGCCTTGAGTTCGTCGATACGCCTACTGGCGCGGTTACGGGGGGTATGGAGGGTACGACCTGCAGGTCGTCCCGCAGCACCTTGGGCGTGCTAACACCCGGAACATCGGGTACGACTTCGCAGTCGTACCTGGGGCCGGACGTGCCATCTTCGTGGTCAATAGGACGCACGGCGAACCCCACGTTCGTCGTTACGCCTACTGACGCGGGCACAGGAAGCGGAGTCGGCGATGCGGGAACGTACGGTGAGTACGTACCTGTGGGCGTCGAGCCTTCGTGCTCGTGCTTCCTGCTCGCCCCGCACCCTTCCTCCCTCTGTCCCTTTGTTCCTTCCTTCTCCTCGCTATCGCTCCCCGTCTCCCTGTCCTCCTTCTGCTCTCCTCGCTCCGCGTCTTTCGTGGTCCGCTCGGTCCTGCTACTCGGCGCTGGACTTGAACGCGCGGTGTTCAAGTCCTGGGTCGCGCGGCTGGGTTGCGTGTCGCCAGAGCCGCGGTATTGGTTGCCAGAGTCAAGGCGCGAGTCGAGAGGGGTGAGGTGAGGAGCCGGGGAGGGAGGAATTGGCGATCTGGTACCGTGAGGTACCAGGTCGTCGGTCGCCACTGACTGGGCTGGCGGTAAGTCAGCCAGCCATTCGCGAACGCGAGTTCGCACTCGCGTTGGGGCCGCGCGCGCGTCTGGTTCGCCAGACGGGCGCTCGAGGTGGCTGCCCAGAGAGTGGGAGTGGTCGAGGACGTGGAGTCGGTGGTGGCGGTCGAGTGCAGTGCGGTGAGCGCTAGCACTCAGGGCGCTCGCCACGGACCCGTGACGCTCGACGCCCGTAGAGTCGAGCGCGTCGCGCGTCGCGTCGAGCAAGTTGCTCGACATGGCGCGCACGTCATTCGACAACGAATATATATTTTTGTGTCGCGGCTCATCTCTGAACACGCGACGAGCGTATCTACACGCGTGGGCTCGTTCCCACTGCACACAGTACTACTGTAGTACTGTGTGCCTATGCCCTCCCGGGTGCTGATGCGAGTCAGCTCCTGGCGCTGCTCATTCAATCCAGGCACGAGCTCGACTACGGCTACGTTGTCGAGCTCGGCGCGCTCACCACTCCTCAGAGTGGTGCCGAGCTTCATCGGCTGGGTCGAAGCAGGTGGAGAGTCGGTCTCCGGGCGGTTTTGAGCGGGCTCGACATTGGGCTCGAGCTGCTCAGTGCGCGGTGCCTGTTCGACCTCACGGTCGGACGGCGCCTGCTCTGTGAGAGCTCCGGCTGAGTCCTCGCGGTGAGAGGACTCAGTCCGGGTGGTCTTCGTGCGAGAAGACCGACTGCGGCTGCTGGCCTCGGACAACGCGGCGTCGACCGTTGCCAGCAGGTCGGCCTCGAGTTGCTTGGATTCCTCGAGGGCTTTGTTGATCCGCTCTTGACTTGCGGCGAGCTTCGCTCGGACTTCCTCGCGCAACGCCTTCAGCTTGCTGCGGGTCCCACTGTGGGACCCGCGGCTGCTTCGCGAAGGTGCGGACAGGTTGGTGGTCGACTCGGACATCTTGTTGAGTTGTTGAGTTGGCCAGAATATGATCAGAATAGCATAGACGTCGAGTAGATAGATGTAGATGTCGAGTTTCGAGGTTTGTTGCCTAGAGTAGAGTCCCCAGAGTAATAGAATGAATCTGGAGCGCAAAAAAGTGTAATGTCGCCTCACTCGTCGTGCCCGGTATGCGCTGTACCCAGTCTCTATTCAAGGAGAACTGTCTACAATTGCATACATGGGCGGTGACGAGGTAAAAGGCTGAGGTCTCGTAGGTGCACAGGCGCGCCATACGAGCCCTCAGGCAAACAATGACAAACATACAAGACGAGACATACCGTAACGGGAATATCCGTTACATCAGCTCCCCGATAGTATCAAGGACTACATCCGAAAATTACATGACGGCAAATCTGCAAAAGGCCCGCTCTTGACGCACTTACGCCGTGAGCTGTTTCACGCCACCTGGGCGATCCTTATACAGGATCCCGAGTTCTTAAATGCGTACAAAACCGGGATTGTGGTTGATTGCACCGACGGTATCAAACGGCGTCTGTACCCACGTGTCTTCACATATTCAGCAGATTACCCTGAGAAGTATGGTCCCATCTCGTCTGTGTACATGTTACTAACAACTATTCCATTTCAGGGTGCTGGTCGCGACGATTCGTGACAAGGGCTTATGCCCATGCCCCCGATGCCTTGTCAAGATGGACGAAATCCCGGAGCTAGGGACTCCTGCCGATCGTGTTCGCAGGGAGGAAACTGCACGCCGTGATGATGCTACCCGACAAAGGAAGGTCGATGAGGCCATTTCTCTTATCTACGACAAGGGGTACGTCGTGAACAGCGACCGAGTGGAGAAGGAATTGAAGGGCGAGTCGCTTATACCAACACAGGTAAGTACACCAACAGCGAGATTCGTGTGGTACAGTTATTGACATGGCAGCGAAGAATGCATTCTCCGACATCGTGGAGAACTTCTTTGTCCTTCTAGTTGTCGATCTCCTGCATGAGTTCGAACTCGGCGTCTGGAAAGCAGTGTTCACGCACATCAGCAAAACAGCGACTTCGTCTGAAGTCGTCTGAAACGTCTGACATCAGTCGGATCAGACACCTCAGACAGATCATACCCCAGGTCAGAAAAGGGTAGATTCATTTCTGACTTCAGACGCAGTGTCTGATGTCAGCTCACCTTTCAGACACTTTCAGACGAGGTTCAGACCACCCGTCAGACTCGTCGGACCTCACAAACCCAATATATTTCTAGGTCACTACACGTACTCTTACATACATGTACATGCTGCATTTGCTCGCAGTCGGCGTGTGTCGTGTTTCCGTGCCCCAGCCATAGACTTGTCCCCGTTGACTCGCCCGCCGTCTTGCACTTGTCTCACCCGTCCTATCCCCATGCATGCCGTCCGTTCATCCGTCGTGTTTGCGTGCTCGACATTTGCCCTGCACGCTCGCGGTCACTGTGCGTTGTCGCCCGCTTGTGTACCCGCCCGCCCGCCAGGCCGCTCAACCGCCGGTCTGGTAATCCGCTCGCCTGCCCACTGGCTCGCTCGGTTTGTCGTCAGTTCACCCTGCTTGGCGGTTCCTCACGCACTCACCCGCTCGCGCTTCCGCCCGCCCGTCTGTTCGTCCGCCCGCTCGCTCTCCCTCACGCCCGCCCACACCTCCTCCTCGTCCCTACGCCTGTCGCTCGCTCATCGGCCACGTCTGCGCGCAGGGCATTGGCCCTGCGCACTCGTGGACAACGTGCAGCAGACGAGCAACTTGCATGCTCGTGGCTGCCGTGCATGTTGTGCTGTACATCACCATTCCCTGTGTCACTCACAATCAGATCCTTCCTTCGCTTGATCGGCGGGAGACTCGTTCCTGCGTGCCCTGCGCCAATCAGTCACAGATGCGGCGGGAGCATCGTCGGGAGCGCGGGTGCGTCAGACAGCGGGTAGCTCCGCACCTCAGTCTGATGTGCCGCAGGCGAATGCGTCATAAATTGCTGGCGGAAGGGGATAAACGAGTCGTGAGGGCACTAGGGACGGACGTCTGCCAGAGCCGGACTGAGGAAAGACGCACCTGATATTCCCATTCTCAAGCACGCTTTTAATGCTCTCGCACGGCTGCGCTTCATGTCGATGTTGCGATCGTCGCGTTCGGGGCTGAGCGGACGTTTCGTACCCGATATCGGAGGTGATGCGCGACACAGCATTGACGGCTGGCGATTGCGGTACGTTATCGTCGGCGAATGACCTGGCCCAGGACGTGAACCGCCTGGACCGATCGGCCCACCAGGAAGAGGACCGAAGCTGCGCGGATCAGCTGGTCAGCGATACAGCGCGGTCGAACCCAACGGAAGACTCATGAGAGCCTCCGCGAAACCGTCGTCGTGGTCCTTGTCGAGGAGCCTTGTGGGCGGTGGCGGCGCGCTGCCCGTTGGCGATGGCGGCACCGAACGACTCGCGCTCCCCGAGCCTGTTGAGCTGGAGTACGGGTTGCCCTGCCTGTTGTAGTCAGCGCCGCCATGCCCCGATGTCTCCTACCTACTCGGTTCCTCCTTCACGCCCTTCGCAGGTGCGCGTCGCTTATGCTCTTTCTCTAGTGCCTCGTGTGCCGCGGTTCCCGTTCGAATTCTGAGAGTCTTTGTCCTTCGTGCTATTCCGGTGACAACGGTCCTTCGGCTTGGGCATCCTAGGCATCGACTGCTGCAGTATGCGCGGGCTCTCCGATGTACGTCTATAGCCACAGAGAGAATGGGTGGCTGCGCAGAGCGACGGGGTTGGCAGGAAAGGAGTCGCAACCGTTGACATGGACGAGTGGGCGACGTGGCACGCCTGTTTAGGGCAGGCGCCCGCGGTACTTCGTTCCTCACCGAGTCTTCCTGCTCCTCCTGTCTGAGCGCTCGCTCAACCCTACGCACAGTACTATCCCGAGTCGATACCACAGTGCTCGTGATATGTAGTATGAGTGTACCAAGAAATAATGTAGACTACTTACTCGTAGTCAAAGTTTTGTTCAGTCTATTTCGTCAGAGCCTGTAACAGTAGTATACTTACAGTGATACTAGCTTCAAGTATGTAGTAGCTTCAAGTATGTAGTAGCTTCAAAACTATGGTCTGTCGCGACTGACACGACTGACACGACTGAGGAGCCTGAGACTGACGGGCTCTGGCGAGCCAAGAACGACCCGAGGGCCGCACGGAGAATAAGCGCCCAGTCACGTCAGCCATGACAGCGATCTCAGACTCCGGATCAGGCCCTTCATTAGCCTCAGGCGCCGTCAGACAGTGCGCCGTTTTGCTGATGCACCTCATCCGCATTCTGGAGTCTCAGCCTGGAAACCTGGTTGATAAGCTGGACGAGAAGTCGGTAAAGGATGATTGCCAGTGATTTGACACAGACTGATTTGCTGTCGTGCAGTTTCCGACGTGTCCCTGGGTTCGGTACCTTCACGATCCGAAAATTTGCGGCGAATGTGTCCGAGATGAAGAAGCTCGCCGCCCGTGACTTCGAAGACATCCTTCAGGTAAGTAACATTGATTTTGTTGTCTCGGACGACAAGTACTAACTGCGACTTAGTGCGCTATACCGTGTTTCGAAGGACTTCTGCCAGAGCCGCACGACAGCAATGTCCGCATATTGCTCTTCACACTCGCATACTGGCATGGTCTCGCAAAACTCCGCATGCACACTGACTCTTCGTTGGCTTTACTCGACACAGCTACGACTGCACTTGGTGAGGCTCTGCGACAATTCGAAGCGGTAACTTGCCCTGCCTTTACTACCCAGGAGTCATCGGCTGAGTACAGCAAACGAATGCGCAATCATGCCCGGCTCGTAACCAGAGGTCTCGCCCCAGCCCAATCTGCTCCGTCTGGTCGGCGGCCGCGCACTTTCAATATGAAGACGCCGAAGACGCACTTCCTTGGCGATTATGTCGCAAACATCCGTGCAACCGGAACAACAGACTCTGGGTCAACACAGACGGTGCGTATGGACTGCAATCCTCATAAATTACTCATCATTGATTTGTTCTAGGGCGAGTTCAAGCACTGTGATATCAAGAGGCGCTATGCTCGTACCAACAAGAAGGATGCGGATGAACAGCTCGTAGCGCAGGACGTCATTACCTCCAAACTGAACCACATGGCTGATGAGCTCCACGACATCGGTGTCGATGTTCCGAGTACACGCTCAACAGTCCAGCTTATCGATGACGAGGCCACAGACCCGTCTGCTGTGCAAGAGCATCATCGTATTGCCGTCGAGCAACGTAACACAGTCTATCTTAGTCAACTCATCGCTGACCACCCCGACGACCCTGCTCTGCACTCGTTTGTGCATGACCTCAGGACGCATCTCCATTCTCGGCTTCTGGCAACAGATCCCTCGTGGCCTGCAGATGCTGCCCTAATCCTGGATCGTAACTGTCTCTTCGCCCATGCTACAGCACGTGTCAACTTCACTACCTACGACTTACGTCGAGCACAGGACATCATTCATGTCGGGACCGATAAGTGCTTTGTCATGGTGCACACACCTGGGAGCGCTGACGGCTCACTCTATCCGTGGACATATGCGCAGGTCCTTGGCATATACCATGCTAACGTCCTTCGCCCAGGCTCAACTAGCAAGCTGCGGATGGAGCTCCTCTGGGTCCGGTGGCTCGAACGCGACCAAACTTGGTCAAGCTCGGCAAACGACTTTAGGCTTCCCCGGGTCTCTTTCTTGCCGTCCACGTCCCCTGATGCATTTGGCTTCATAGATCCTGCTGATGTTCTTCGTGCGTCGCATCTGATTCCTGGTTTTCACTATGGCCGAACGTTCTCGCTGCTTGGCCCCTCTCTCGCTCGCAATGTGGCAGGAGACTGGCGTTATTATTATGTCAACAGGTTTGTTGACCGAGACATAGTCATGCGCTATGTGGGCCTAGGAGTTGGCCACCTGACATGTCGTGCTCAAACGGTGGACAAGCTCGATGTCGAAATTGTGTTCTCTGCATGCACTGCCGACCCGGAACCGCCATCGTCTCCCCAAGTCGGCAGTGCCGAGTCCGAGTCAGCAACTGATAGCAGCATGGTTGCATGCCCTCTGGATGAAGAAGACGAAACGAGCCAAGACGAGTATAGCTCCGATGAAGATCGACTACTCGCCGACCTGCAAGGCGATGAATCGGATGCTAGCGCCTTCGAAGACGACCTCTAGCATCCACGAGGTATGAGTCAAATACTCATATCCACGATAGGACATTCACATTCCTGGAATAGACTACACCCGGGCCGTTCTACCGGTGAGCAGCGTCTTCGAGCTTAAAAGCTGTCGAGTCTCACATAGGCCCGGGTATCTTTCCCTCGCTCTCATCGTAGGCTAACATTCGGTGTTGTTGGACGCCAAACGGCCACTTTCTGTTCTGTTCAACTGACAGCAACCCATTCTTTGCATCACACCTTCATTTCTCTCCTCGTCGCCTGCGATGTCCTCTGAATCTGCCCCACCTACCAGTACTACTGCCATCATCCCTCAGGGTACCGAACCAGCTGTGCCCGCGCCCTCATCCCGGGAAGGAATCGTCAAAAAACTCGAGAAGAAGGGAGCTCGGTTTGGACTCGAGTACGACATGTTCCGATCTGTACAAGCGATCATTGATGCTGGCCGTGCTCGCGATCCCGAGGCTCCATCTAGCGTATACACATCTTGGTTTGTTCATACTGCCACTGCTCGCCTCTTACGACTGCTAACCAGAGTTATGCAAGGGAGCAGAAGCTTCACAAGCTCTATGACAGTCTGACTGCCATTGCCCCCGAACTGCGCGACGAGCTAACAATTCGTGGACCTACTGGTTCGCCAGAGGTCGCCGAGATGGTAATGTCAACATGCGAATTATGGACGGCTACTTACCAATATCAAATGTTTGTTGTAGATCGAACGTGGGCGCACCCGCGATCGGAACAACATCGTCAACACCTGTAAGGGGGGTATACGCGATTGGATCACTTTCAATCCACCACTTCCCACAGAGAAGCAATTCCGTGGCTTCAGCTGCGAGTCCACAGGCCAGCTCCTCTGTCCTGTGATGTACGACTACGGCGATGCACGGTGAGTATAATTGGCAGACACATTTCTCCGGTCCTTTCTGACATCCTTGCAGAGTTCGTGTGGCACTTCTCGAATATCATGCCGATTATCCGCAAGGCGCAGACGACTACCCGGCTTTTCTGTGGCGTGACAACACTGCAGACAAGACGAATTTCTTCAGAGGCTTTTGCGAAGGGTTGCTGATTTGTAAGGTGTGTTCAAGGTATCAGTATCATGTCATTCTGCGAGAATCTGCTTCTGATCGGAGTCACTGGCATTACTTTGGCAGGGACTGCAACATATCCTTGTCGCCCCGTCTGTTGCTAAGTCGAACGACGGTGTCACATCGCGCTCGAACCGTAAGGGCCGCGCTCAGATCCATGGCATCCGCACTGTCACCCCTGCAATGATTGCCTACATCGCGTGCATTGTAAGTCTCCCAGATTCATCTCGAAGCTACTGATCTTGGTTCACATCCATGGGCAGGTTCATTTCTCTCTTTCGTCACAGGTCACATTCGGCGCCGGCTCCGAAGACGAACGAGGCAAGTTTTGGTACGAAGGATTCTATAATTCCCTTATACGAACTATCGAAGACGTCATGCCCGAGGAGCTCAGGACGGCACTTCTCTCATTCCATTCGATGTAAGCCCTGTTCTATTGACTGTAGGAAACTCCGAACTGACTTCTGGGTCAATTGAAGCCGGGTCTTGTCTGCAATCCAAGCAGATGCGGCTACTTCTGGTACACGTCGTATCAACAGTGTCGCGCACCACATGGCCCTTGCTCAAGCCTCGACATCGTCGGATGTGCCTTCGGTCTGATGCTGTAATCCTCGGTCATTCTTATACCCCAAGCCTCTATCCCCTTCCCTTCCTTTGTGCTTCCCTGATGTCTCCGTGAACTCATCCATTGGCAATAGTCGTGGATCGCGTGCATCGTGGACGAAGTGGTCTGCTTTCGAATATCTTACATTTTGTCTTACATCAGCCTGAAGTTCAATGTCAATTTGATACACATGGTGACGAATACAGTGATGAGTCGGTGAATGCATCGATGTGAGGACGGACGCAAGTGAGCCATTAGCTTAGTGTCGTATGCAACATCAGTACGAGCTTGCATTCATTGCGAAGTGATAGTATCAAAGGAGTGGCTTGCAACGAAGTTACATCAATGTTATATTGATGTTCTATCGAGTTGATGTAAAATTTCTAGCGCGATAGGACCTTGCACTGTATATAACGATTTCAGCCCTTGTCGTCGTATACAAGCATGTTGTAACTGCATGTATGATCAGCGCGGATTCCGTGATGCACGTGCCGAGGTCGAACCATCCTCGCGTGTAGGCTCGTTCCCAGCCGTTCTGGCGTAAGAAATTTTAAACTCAGTCGTGGCACTCCGTTAGAGGCCCCCACTCCCTTTCGCACTCCGATTCCTTTCCTGGCTTTGAAGTATTGTTTCCGGAAAAGGTGGTGGCGGAACTCAACGACTGGCTTGCGAGTCTAGTACCTCGTGTGTACTGATACAGCGCTTACGCGATACCCGATTAGGAAGTGTCGCGCGTGCCACGTGCCTGCTACGCGCGCCCATGACTCCTGGCCTGCTCGCCTGCTCACTGGTGCTCAGCGACCTTGCCTTCGTCCTCCCATCTTCTCTCAATTTCCGGCCGGATATAGTTCGTCTCTCTGCTTTTCTTTTGCATGAATGGCAAAGGAAACTTTTCGTGACGTCCGATATTACATTTCCCTCACTCTGCGCGCCGAACAGCGCGAACAACTCGCCGATGTCCTCAACGCTGCAGGCGCGACTGCGGTGACAGCGGACGACCCCTCGCTCACCCATTTTGTTGCAAACTCGCTCCCGAACGATGACACCCTCGAATCCCTGCCAGAGGACACCACCGCTCGCCTCGTCACCCCGACGTGGGTCGAGCGTTCGCGCATCCTCGACGCGCCACAGTCTCCTGACTTCTACTCGCCAGATCCCGCGCAGATATTCTCCGGCGTCACCGCTACAGCGACAGACCTCTCAGCGTCGGACGCGGAGCTCATGTGCGCGTCGATCACCGCGCTCGGCGGACAATGGCGGGGCGCGCTCACGCGCGACGTGACCCATGTCTTCGCGCTCGCGCCAGGCAGCCAGAAGTACGAGACCGCGCTGCACTTCAAGGAGCAGACTGGGATGCTCGTTCTCGTTCCTCACTGGCACGACGACTCCATACGGCTCGGCATCAGGGGGCTTCCGACCGCAGAGTACGAGTGGCCCGAGCCTGCCGTATTCAGGGGTGACTGGAGCACGAGCAAGGACGGTGCTGCGAGCGGGGAGGTGCCGCCACCGTACAGGATCTCAGGTGAGAAGAAGCCTTTCTTCGACACTGCACTCGCGGCAGGCAATGACTTGCCGCGCACACGAGCTCCGGCGCACAATGTCTGGAATGGCCTTCGCATGCTTTTGGCCGTGTCTCTCGGACTTTCGGACAGCCAGCGCAGTGCGCATGAAGAAGACATACGCAGGGAAGGGGGAGTCGTCGTCGAGCTGGACACGACGAAGAAAGGGCGGGAGCTGGTGGAGGACGAGGTCGCGAAAGTCGACGAGGCCGATGTGTTCGTGACTGCGTACCGATCCGGGCCAGCCTTCGTGAAGGTGAGCGTGTCGTACTTGTCGAGCTGCTCACAGACCAACGTCCTGGCAGGCATACAAGGAGAACAAGACTATCGGGACACTGCCATGGGTGTGGTACTGCCGCGCCACTGGATCCATCTCTCATCCGACAGACCAGCTCGTTCACTATCCGATACCAAGAAGACCAATCGAAGGCTTCTCGAAACATGTATGTAGCCTGGTAGCCGTGCACGCTCTCACAGGCTTACCGCTAGGATCAGTTTATCACTATCACAAACTACACGGGCAAACATCGCGACTACCTGAAGAAACTGATACTCACTATGGGCGCGGAATTCACGCCGAGCATGTCGCCGAAGAACACGGTCGTTGTAGCAGCATAGTGCGTCCTTACGCCTCTGCTCAGGCCATTCCACTGATCCGTTCACAGTATGTCGGGCACGAAGGCCGAGAAGGCCGTCTCGTGGTCCATACCCGTCGTGAACCACACCTGGCTCGAAGACTGCTTCGTGCAGTGGCGGAACCTCACGCCTGCGCTGGAGCGGTACATCAACTTCCCGCCGCGCACTGACTTCAGCAAGCTCATCACGGAGCGGCCGATGGGCGGGAAGGTCATCCTCGAGCCCGCGGAGCTTGAGACGCTCGAGAAGGAGGGTCTCGATGGCGAAAGGGGTGATGGGAAGAAGCAGAAGGTCGCCGGGAAAGAGAACAAACCACCTTTGAGGACGGCTGCGAGCGCAAGAGAGATGAAGGAGGTCGAGGACGCCGTTGCAATGGCGGAGGATCCTGCGGAGGTGAGCATAGGCGAGTTCCTCGAGACGGACATCCGGATCGAGGAAAAAAATGCTCGGCGAACGCGGAAGGGCGCTGACGACGAGATGGACGCGGACGAAGGTGAAAGTGGGAAACCCAAGTCGAAGGGATCGTCGCCGCGGAAGTATCAGAGTATGGCGAAGGCGATGAGACGAAGAGGCGCTGCCCGCCCAGACGAGGACGCGGAGGACGACGGTCCTCGTCCGTCCACCTCCGCCTCTCCTGACCAACGCAGAACCAGATCTGCACGGGCGGCGCTTGTGTCAGACCAGGACTCTGATGTGGAGATGGTTGACCAGTCTCCTCTGGCGCGGAAGGCGCAGAAGTCGTCCTCTCGCCTGACAGCCAAGATTGCGGAGGTGTCGCCGACTCGGACGAAACGAACGTCCGCGAAGAAGGCAGCCCCTCTGGTATCCTCTGAAGACGAGGCCGCCATGGAAGTTGACAGTCCCGTGGAGCCGACCTCCGCTCGTGCCACGAGGAGCAAGGACAAGGGGGTCGCGCAACCAGCAAAGATCGGTCCGCCAAAGGGCGGGCGTAAACGCACCAAGCCTGCGGACGACTCCGAGTCCGAGCCAGAGCCCCAGGGCGGGCCATCGTTCCGTGTACCCAAGTCCACCGCGCAGTCCTCACGATCCGCGGTGTCCGAGTCCATCGAGCCCGACTCGCCCAAGAAATCGACGCGATCGCCACGGAAGGAGGTCACCGTGGTCGTACCGACGGTCGTCGCTTTATACGGGACACGGTCCGAGGCGGGCCCATCGTCCTCGTCGAAGAGACCGCTCAGCAAGATGCAATCCGTGCGTGCTACGGCGACCGAGTCGCCTGCGTCCCCCGGCAAGCGAGGGAAACCCGCTCGGGAGAAGGCGAGGGAGGAGACTCCGGAATCATCCCCCAGCCCGCCGCCGATGCCCAAGTCGCGCCGGAAAGCGGCGGCAGCGACAGCGTCGACCACTCCGGAGACGGAGCCTGCCAAGATGGAGACACCGTCGACCCTGCAGCGTACGCCGTCGAGGCGGGCTGCGGCGAGCAAGGCGACGCAGAAGCTGAGGGACGAGATCATGCCTGACGTGGTGAACTTCCAAAAACAGCTGAAGAGCGGTGCAGTCAGAAACGCATGGGAAAGCGACGTGTCGTCTGCGAAGGCAAAGGAGAAGGAGAAGGAACGGGCGGCCGAGGAGGGCGGGGAGAAGAGCCGGGGCAAGAAGAGGGCGTCCATAGGAGATGCGGAGGCGGAGGCGGCTTCCGCTGAAGAGGACGAGAAGCCAGAGAAAAAGCGGCAGCGGACGAGCTTGACGAAGGAGGGGAAGGCTGCAGGGAAGACGAAGACCCAACGGCGACAGTCTGGGAAGAGTGCCCGTGAGGCAGAGGATGAAGACCAGGCGAGCGACGCTGAGCCTCGTGCTAAGCCTACGAGCAAGGGTAAGGATTCTAGCAATTCATCAAGGTAGCGTACAGTCGAGTCTTCGTGAACAGGACACAGGCGCCTAACGTGCCCTATAGTCGTCTGCAGAGTATACGAATCATGACTACGCAGATCACTGTGTCCGATGAAGTCACGAAGGTGAGTATCGTCCTGGCAAGCTTGTGATCCTATCCTGACCTCGCCATGAGCAGTTCCTCAAGAAGCTGGGCGTGCAAATGACGACCAAGCCCTCAGAGTGTACGCACCTCGTCGCGCGCAACCTTGTGCGGACAGAGAAGTTCCTCTGCGCAATGGCACACGCGCCGCACATCCTCAACGAGAAATGGCTCCTCGCGTCCTACTCCGTCAAGGAGCTTCTCCGTAAGCCCCCCCTGCTCCTCGCCGATTCTGCTGAACTCACCGCCTGTGTTCTGCCGACAGCGGAGGACAAGTTCCTGTTGAAGGACCCCGCGAACGAGGACAAGTTCGGATTCAAGCTGACGGACGCGCTCGCGCGCGCGAAGGCGAACGGCGGCAAGCTCTTCAAGGGGCTCACGTTCTACGTCACCCCGCACGTCCCCGTCGACAGCAAGCTCCTCAAGAACGTCGTCACCGCGTGCGGCGGGCAGGTGCGTCCCCGTTCCCGCCCCTTTTCTTGATGTCTCACGCGCGTCTCTGGACAGCTGCTGACGCAAACGCCGACGGTGCGCATCCTGGCGGGGCACCCGGAGCGGCACGTCGTGTCGGCGCCGGGGGACCGCGCGATCTGGCGGCCGCTCGCGCAGGCGGGGCACCGGGTATGGAACCAGGAGCTGATCCTGACGTCCGCGCTGAAGCAGGAGATTGACTGGGAGAACGAGACGTACTTGATTGCGACGGATGCATGATCAGCGGTGGGTGGTGGGTCGGCGGCATGTGGGTGAGATGTATTTCGTGGCTTGGTTATGTGCTCTGTGTTTGGCTGCTTTGCGAGGTGCTTTCGTCTCGAATATTGAATATGGATCAGTTTTGCTTCTGTGCTTCTGGATGCCTGTCTGCCTCAGGGGTCTGAGACTCGGGATCAGTGACCACGGCCCCAAGACTCTTCGCCAGACTCTCAGGTCACCCAAGCACGAAGCACATCGAGGGGGACATGCACAAGAAGTGGGAATCGATTAGCAGTCCGTACGTCTTGGTTTCTCTATGTATCTCTATGGGTTGGGTATGTGGTGGGTTGTGCCTCGTGTACCTGAGCAAGACAGAAAGCATCTAGATGTCGATAGATCGTACGCCGCCCTCAGCAAGCTCTCATTCTCTGCCCCGCGCTCGCGTTCTCCTCGGGGAAGCCAGACTTCTCTGTCCTTAACACAAGTCGTCGTCCTAACCACACCCCTCACGCCTTCACCGCCAACGCACCATCCACGGGCACGCCCGCCTCGACCTTCTCCAGCACGGCGGCGTGGCTTGCGTCGTCTGACTGCGCGTTACGCGCGTTGACGGCGGAGAGGTAGGCGTTCCAGAAGAGGGCGACGGTGCCGATGGTGAAGAAGCGGTACTGGGGCGGGACGAGGGCGAAGTTGAAGATTTGGGTGGGGACGAAGACGCCCCAGTTGCGGATGAGCGTGGGGACGTATGCCTGTAGGATGGGTTAGCCAAATGGACAGATCGCGGGTTTGTGCGCGGGGATGCGCCGGTGGCGAGGGGATTTATGCGGTGGTCGTTCGGGAGGCGAGCATTGCTGGACGGTCGGATCATCTGGGGACGTGTCCCGTGCCGACAGGCGACGCGCCCGCGCCGGGGCCATCCCCGCGGAGAAACGAAGCACTGAAGATACGCACAGTGCTGAGACGATCTTGCGCATCCGAGAAGCTCTTGCCTTCGAGGAGGGTCATGGAAGTGAAGAAGAAGCCGACCACAGCTGTGCAAAGGGCCCGGCGGGCTCCGCCGTCAGCGCGTACGGTGCCGCGCAGGGGACGCGGGGAACGCACCGGGAGTGAAGACGGTCTGATCGAGCCAGACCTTGTAGGCGACCTCCCTGACGCGGGACTGGACCTTGATGCGGTTGAGGACGTCGAGCCATTTTGTGAGGAGGGGCCCGAAGAGGGCGCCGCCGTAGAAGGCGGTGCGGGCAGTCCGGAGGAACTGGGAGGGAGAGGACGGGGCTCAGCATCGGGTCACGCGTCTGGCAGCCGACCCCACGTTAACGCTCGCGTACGCGCACGTACACGCGTCCGCCAGCGCAGAGGGGCGGGGGCGGGAGAGAGGGAGGGGGACGCACGTCGTGGTTGGTGCCCTTCTTCTCAAAGGCCTGCTGGGCGAGGACGTCGCCGATGCCGAACATGACGGCGGAGGACGCGCACTGGGTGAGCATGGGCCTCCGGACGAGGGATGCGCTGCGTGGGCGATGAGAGCGTGCGGGGTGAGAGCGCGAGGCAGACTTACTTGAATGCCTTGAGGAAGGATGCCATGGCTGGTCGCGGGCAGGCGGTGGGCGGGCGGCGAGGAGGCGGTCAGCGACGACGACGACGAGCGAGGGCGCGATGGGGGGATGGGGGGAGCTGGCGAGGGCGGGGCGACATTTTCGGGTAAATGGCTGGCGACTAAATGGCGGGGCAGGCGAGCGCTTCCCCGCGGTGCGCGTCTTCCTGCGGTCCGTTCCCACCGACACACGTGACCGTACCTCCGCCTGCGCATCCATCGACGATCCCTTCTTCACTTCTCCCAACGCAGGGCGTCCACCTCGAGCGCAAGACAGTCATATTCCATGCTGCTTCATTGGAGGGGCCGCCGTCACTCCCATTTTTACGCCGAAAGCGACACGACTTCAATCTGAATCGCAAGGCTATGGAACAGGCCGCGGTGTGCGATAAGTACAGGATGGGGCAGACACAACATGAAAGCTGATACAAAATGGCAACGTACATTACAGAAAACCAATAGCCACGACACGTCCATCTATGCGACAACATGGAACCACTGCGAGTCAATACATACCTCCATAGAACCACAACGCGGCCGGCCGGTTACGGTGTCTTCGCCTCTCAGAGACCTCAATGTCTCATCTCCCGCCCACGCCTCAAATGCTCAATCGTCACTTCGACAGTCCCCGAATGCTCCTTCCAGCTCGCTCTGTCTCCATCCCCAAAAACCACGTTTGCATTCACAAGCGAACTCACCACCTCCCGTCCCTTGAACAACCACATCGGGACTGGCACCCAGAACCTCAGCGCCCACCCGCCGCCCAGCCCGGTCCCTCTGACGCCCGGCGCGAGGTACGTCCACGCAATATCGGTGTGGATCCCATTCGCGGGGTTCAGCGAGCCCAGGACGTGCGCGCGCTTGATGAGGGCGGCGCCCCCGCGGTAGGACGTCTCGTAGAGGTTGGGGTCCGCGATGCTGGGCGTACCGCGGCGGGAATCGACGGTGCGCCAGTTGATGGTGAGCGAATTGATGGGCTTCAGTGGGTACTGGCTCGAGTGCGGCTTGGCGTCCTTGACGTAGACGAGCCCTTCAAGGACGTAGGTGTGGCTGGTGAGTAGCCCAGGCGATCAGCATACCGTACGCGGACGCGTGAATACAGATAGACACTCACTCCAGATCGACGTCCCACATGACAATATGCTTCGCCTTCACTTTGATCGACACGTCGAAACGATCGTGCGGCTGTAGATCGCCCATAAGCAGACCGGAGACCCTCGTCAAGAAGCCCGGGTCCGCCTCCTCCGCGTCGTCTGCAATGAGCGCCTTGATCTCCTCAAGGTCAGGATCGACCACGGGGGCCGCACAGCCGGGCTCTTCGCAGACCACACAGACGCGTCGCCGTCGCCCGCCGTTGGCGTCCTTGACACCACGCTCTTGCCTTCGACATCGGCAAAGCCGTCTTGAGAGTCCAAATTTCTGACAGCAGAGTTGTGGCCACCGAGGTCGGACTCGAGGTCCACTTCAAGTTTGATGTTCCGAGAAGAATGGCACCGCTTGAGGCCCTTCTTCTTAGCAGACACCGCGCGGGGCTTAATGGCCAGTCGCTTGCCTGGTTTGCTCCCCTTAATCGTGGCCACGGATGCCCCAGAGTTGCAGCGCGCTCGAGGGTGCCCGCCCTCGTCCCCATCCACGTTCATGTTCTCCTCGTCTTCCTCCGTCCACAACCCCAGATCTCCGTCTTTCTCTTCTTGCGGATCAGAGGTTGGTGGCAGCGGAAACGTCATTTTATCGAGGTCAGGTTCAGGTTCAGGTTCGGTGAGGGGTGGCGCGAGGTGCAGAGTGAGGTTCAATGAGTCCCGGAGCTTTTCTTTCATCGCGTGCGCCGACTTGAGGCGGCTCGTCGCGGATATTGGCGCGGAGTTCTTGGAGCGGGCATGCGTGGGCACTGGCATGGCTTTAATAGGAGAAGAGCGCTTTGGCGTCCCTGAGTCGTGTGCTGTCGTGTGCTTGCGCAGGAAGAGGAGGAGGCTGTACGCGAACAATGCGTGTGGCGGAGCGACGTGACGCCTGTATCGTCGGGGTTCCAGTCGGACCAGTTAACTGTTCTGCAGGTGTCGACCTTGGGGTCGTTGTGAGGGAGTTATGAGAGCTCGTGTGAGTGTAAGTGAAGGTGGAAGTCCAGCACCGGCAGTGGCTCACGGGAGGGTGGCCACGGGCTCGGGCCCTGCCGTGCAGCCACAAAGAGCCACAGACGCGTCGCGCGACGCGCGACGCGCGACTTGAAGATGTCACGCGCAAGGGTCACGAGATGCGCGTTTGGTGGCGCTAAATCCTCGCTGCTAGCACTGCTGGCAGTCTCGACCTTCTCAGTATCTCCATTGCAATGCAACCTGAACGCATGTCAGACTCGGAGACCCTAGGGAAAGCCCAGTGGAGGGCAATGAGCTACGGTGTATAGTTTCCGCGCTGGGTGGGACATAAAGGTACGCCCTCAGGCCTCATCGACTCGTCGGACATGCCCCTGGGCCTGCTCGGAGAAGATGGAACGCTCGCGAGATCCATACGAGTCATCCTGGCACGGTCTCGGCCAAAGACATCGTTGTCGAGAATCCCGAGCAGCGTCAAAACAACCTTAGACGGATCTGGATAGGCCACATGGCGGTACTAGATCGCCTCGCTTCACGTCTTTTGTTCGACCCGTGTGCGTGCGACCGATCCGGGCTGCTTCCGGTGACGACTACTTATCGCAAGGCTATATAGCCTTCTCCCTCGCATCTGTTCCACCAGTTTCGAGCTTGACCAGTTGACCTGGTATCTGACTGACGATACTCGCCCTCGCCGGTGCGAGGTAAACGCGACACGACTTCCTGTAGCCCTATCCCGACCCCGAGACGCATAACACTCTCCTTAACTTCCTAAACTGCATCTTGCAACACGATATCGCATTCCAAGATACGTATACCAATACCCCTCAATACCCAACAAAGCTATCATGGCCACTCTCGCCTCCAACCCGCCCTCGAACGCTCCCGTACGGTCCAAAGCTGCGACCGGGACGCCGCTCGGTGGGAAGCTGCGCACCATCCTCGCGCCCAAGCCGCGCCTCGTCCCCCCTCCACCAGCCCACGCAGCGTTCCCGACGCGCATCCCCATCCGCAAGAAGCGCGAGCACTGCGAGGTCGCGCTGGACGAGAACGAGACCGCCGGCGACACCCGTCTCGCACACATCCGGCAACGGTGCGATTCTGGCAGCTCGGTGAGGACGGTGGGTGCGCGCGCCGTCAGGGCGCGGACGGACAGCCAAGAGACTGTCCGGACGATCAGGCTCGACGAGGCTAAGCCTGTGCCAAAGGCCGGCTTAAGACCCGCTCCCGTTGCAAGTTCACTGGTCGAGTCTTTGAGCGACCCCGCCCACGCCACTCTGTCCCGACCTGACAGCATAGCCGCCATCGCGAATATAGCGAAGACTGCGAGCGCGCTGAGGCGCACCACTGATCATAACAAGACAGGCGACGTCAACGCCAACTCTTTACTCTTTCCGTCAAGCATCGCGCCGATCCCTGTGGCCCGGGCGCGTGCTGGATTGGATCTACAGGAGAAGACACACCTGTCTTCGAAGCCGAGGGGTGCCACTGAGCAGAAGCTTTTGAAGACGTTCACCGCTCCTGTTAAGCCACAGAAGACCCTGAAGCGCACGCACTCCCACCGGGACCTCCACGCCACCGAGGCTGAGAAAGACTATGATCGCCTCGATCGGTTCTGTGCGACGTCGGTCGAAGTATACGAGGCACAAGTTGACGAAGCGGTCGGCGAAATCCAGCGCGCGAAGGAGCTCCTGCATGACGAGGACGAAGACATCGTCCAGAAGGTCGTTAAGGATGTCGTCGAGGACCCGGCTATCGCTGCGGAATCTGAGGCGCTGAAGCGGCCCCCGAAAGGACGCATCGTCATGGACGATCTCGAAGAGATACCTGACATGTTATCGGACGAGGAGGACGCGCTGCCGAAGCGCGGTGAACAGGCCCCCTTCATCCCGCCTCCTGCGCGGTGGGGGACTCATGAGCGTTTCGACGTGATGGCCAAGCCTATGAACAGGCACACCACGATGTGGGATGTCGACTTTGAGTAAGTTAGCACCCTCTCACTACGCTCGTTTCATGCTAACCATTCATAGGGACACCTACGCCTGGCAAGGCCTTCTCTTCGTTGCAGATGCGAAACCTTACACCGGGATCCGACCACATATGCCTATCATCGACCTCGAGATCGAGTGGCGCACCATCGACGCCTGCTCCCGCACTCTTCGTAGCGACGCCGAACCGGAGTACGCTACGATCTACGAAGGCGCCGTGCTACCGGGCGCGCAAATCCTCACGCAGATGGACCCCGCGCGGGGGATCTACACTCAACCGCTCTGGAGCTACCTCCCGCCGGACTACCCGGGAACGGGCGAGGGCGGCGCGTGGGCGCTGCGGTTCTGGGTGCCGGTACCGATGCGGTTGTTTAGGGGCCGCGACGTGCGCCGGTTCGTGCTCGATGCGCGCGTCGCGTTCGGCGCGTGGGACGTGATGACGGGCGTGGGCCACTCCGAGAGAGTGGACGTCACGATTGAGCATCTCCGGCGCGAGCGGGACATGAAGATATCTGCGAAGGTGTGAGTCTGCTTGTTTGTTTTGTTTGTTTGCTTTCCATTGCTGGGCTTGAGGGTGTCAAGGTACTGTATCGTCGTTTGTAAATCCACTCATTGTAGCATAGATCTCGTCGCGTCGCTGTCTCATTCTGACATTGTCTGTTCTCACTGTTATCTTGTAGCTTTACTCTTACGTCAAGTGCAGCAGCAGTGCTGACTGCATCTACGTTATGTCATGACTATAACATTTGGTGCTATCCTCATTTCCTTCCACGCACATGTCCTTGTCGCTCGTGGCTTCAGGCTACTAGTTGTACCATCCTCCCGTGTCATCGGCGACTGGCTACAAGTGTGAAGTCACATGACAGACGCGTCTGGGGACGCGACGCGACATTGCCATATGGGGAGGAGCATCGAGCGAGAGACGCTCTTGCTCACATCTCGCAAGACCATCATCCATTTGTGGGCCCAAACGCGCGATCACCGCCAAAACATGACTCGCACCGCCCTTCCGACCCTCCTTTCTACCTGTAACCATCTGTGTCGGCGGACATAGTATCCTACTCTTCCGCACTACTTATCCTCACTGGCTCTAGCCAAGACCCAACTTGAAGAGATCATACTAGGCTTCGCTGAGTCCGTATCCTAGAACTCTTCTTGAAGGAGATCAACATGGCATTCCTTCTTGCTGCATTCAAGTACGCTAGCTGATTGGGTCTGTGGATGTCTCGCCCGCTGAACAGTAGATTGACAGCGAGGCATTGGTGACCAAGCCCTTGCTAACCCGGTCCGCGACATCAATGTCGATGTTCGCGCTAGGTGATATCATGGCGCAGCAGTTCGTCGAGGCCAAGGGGTTAAAGCACGACGTAAGCATTCGCCTCACCAGATATACCCTCTTCACTACACTGATTGCTCGTATATAGCCAATCCGGACGGGGCGTGCAGCGTTCTACGGCGGTACGTCTGGCAGCTTATCCTTAGCGAGAGGCGAGAAGCAGAGGGTCCAATGACGATGTCTTGTCTCAGCGACGGTTTTTGGCCCAACGTACACGACGTGGCTCAAGTGGTTGAATAGCTTGAAGTTCTCGTCGAGGCCCAAGGAGATCATATGCAAGGTCTTCCTTGACCAGTTCGTCTATGCACCGAGTATGCCGTCGCTTGTCACTTTTCTGAGTCCGCTAATCATCATTGCACGTGGTAGCCATCATTGCGACGTATTTCACGACGATGACGTTCATGGAGGGAAAGACTGCGGCCGACGCGAAGGAACGGCTACGAACGGTGCGTTTCTAATCAAGCTAATTCCGGAATAGCTCTCTGACATAGCACTACACAGGCGTATCTACCTGCGGTGACACGGAGCTGGTGAGCGCGCACGTCTTGCTTCCCCTTGTTCGTGTTCTGTCCGGATGCTTACCAGGGACGGCACATTTATAGTTCAATATTTGTTCCCGCGCAAGCACTCAGCTTCTCCCTTGTCCCGGTGCAGTATCGTTTCTTCGTCGTCACAACAATCTCGCCGTTCTGGAGTAAGCACTCCGTCCAATGCACAATTTTAGGTTCCGATTCTCATCTATCTTCGCACAGATACCTACCTCAGCGCGGTCAATGCGCGAAACGCGCGACTGCAGGAAGCGGAGCGGGCATCACGCTACGAAGGTCTTGCGGGTGCTTCTAAGCATGCGCCTGCGTAGTGGACGAGGTGGGTGCACATAACGGACCACACGTGCTGGGCGATCGCGTAGATCGACTTCTAGACTGTACAGCTCATCAGTACGGTTCACTACAAGCAATGTTTGTAGTCTCTCAGACGCGAGAATCTCGACTTTTAACCAACTTTTAACGGTACTATGTACTGTGCTGTATTCGCTCTGGAAGGCCGCTTCCAAGCCGCTCTGGCGAAAACCGCCCGCGTTGTCGCCGCTGTCATCAGGGCCAGCTTCAGGTGACGTAAATGCTGCTTTGGTCAAAAAGCAAATAAAATCAAGGTCTAGGCTAACGATTCACGGTGTGGTGTTCACCTGGGTTTGTGCCGTACGACTGAGAACCAGAAACATGGAAACGGAGAACGTCCTGTGTTGTGGTGAATTCTCCAATATCTTCGTGTTCTGCTCTTCCAACGTCTCGTTATATAGAAGCTGGGTTAGGTCGAACGCTGCCAGAACTTGACAGCCCGGGCACCGATGGCTATCGTGGTAAGTATGTTATTCCGCTTTCCTTCCATGCGACGTACAGATTGACATTGTGTTACGCAACGATAAGCGGTACATGCACAAGGTCTCGTAACTCGGCGCTATTTCCCAACATGGTGGTCTGTATTGCCTATGTTATTGGCGCCGATCAATATGAACATGCCAAGGGCCGACCCTGTCAGCGTGGATATGCGTTGGGATCACGCTCACTAGGGCTTGTACAACACTGGCTGAGACGATCCAAACATGGGTCGTGGCTCAGTAGTTGAACGAGGATGGGAACGTCTCTCAATTCGCGCCAGTCTCCTGCTGCTGAGGACTCGTGCTCGTTGAGCCAGCGCGATGCAAGACGCCTGAAGACGATTGCTCGGGTGCCCTTCAGATTCTGATGGTGAGATCTTGACATTGCAATCCAATTGTTCAACGTCAGGGATCTGAACGTTAACCTTATGCATCGCACCATTTTTCTAGCAGCACCTCAGAGGCGAACACACCTACCCTACCTCGAAGCCAACTCCCTCACAGCCTGAGGTCGTGGAGTCACTCTTCTGTGAGTATTTACTCAATCTTCTCCGAGCATCTGAACTGAGTTGATCGCGTGCTAGGCGGCAAGAAGTGTTCGGAAGACAAACGTTCGAACTTATCAAGGAATTCGTGGCTTGACTCCAACGTCGGGTTCAAGCAAGGACTTGCAGAGTACCGCCTGCCTCAAAATCCGAACGCAGCCATAATGGCCAACAGTCTGGCTGTCGATGCGTTCGTTGAGATATTTGATCTCGCTACCAGCACCAGGCCTACGTTGGATAGCCCACCGAGTCAAAGCCAGCGGATGATAAGTCTCACGGGCGTGTGTCGACATTGGAGAGACATCATCATGACCACGCCCTTCTTTTGGACTGACATCAACTTGTCGAGCGACACTCGTTTCGTAGAGCGCGCTCTGGAGATGCGAAGCTCCACCTCAATCTCGCGACAGTTTACTATCATCGTGGCAGGACGGCGAGACCAATCTCCTGGCGATCACCTCCCTACTGGAGCCACACCGTTCCCGGATCTCGCACTTTGGCATGCAGGATGTTCACTCACAGCCTATGGACGAGTCGGAGGGTCTTTCGCAACTAGCGAACGCCGATTACCCCATGTTGACTTCCATCTACGTGATTTCGCTCGCTGAAGGTAGCTGGTCTCCGCTGAGGCTAAAGCTGGACCATCTCCAGAACCTTCGACGCGTCGAGCTCTGTCGTGTCAAGCTGGACCATGCCATACTACCTCTGTCGAGATTGACAACCCTGTCGATCACCACAGTTCCCTCTTTCCAGGACCGCCCAGGAGCCCGCATGCGGTCGCTCCCGGATCTCCTGGATCTTCTGGATGCATGCACGTCTCTGCAGAACTTCACGTACCAGCATCTGGAGCTGAGCTCTCGCCCTGAACGGGCAGCTGATGAGACCCGCGTCGTGCCGCTATCCCACTATACTACACAAAGTACCGCCGTGTTGCTGGCGTGCCAGCATCCTCTTGACCTATTTGAGTCGGTCTTTTCTGCCTGCAAACATCAACCATGGCAACACAAACCCAACCGCTCAGGCCGGCCCCGGCCCCACTCCCCCTACGTCTGCGCTGGATCACCATCTACCATCCAGGCTACACACCCCCACGTATGCTCTTCCACTTCCCCACCTACGACTCCGCCCCCGCTCCTCACTTCTCAGGCTGCAGCCGCCGTCTCGTTCTCGACGCCTGTCGCATCATCGCAGGTAACCGCGACGGCGTGCTCTCCACAACCCCTGATCACCGTGGGCCCGGCGTCCCGGAGAGCGAGACCACGCTCACCGCTGACGCATACTACTACTTCCTCATCGACGACGACGACCCACAATATGCTGTTGTCTGCGAGTTTGTAGCCTGGCGCTTCCCCGACGTCGTCCCTGCGCATTGGCTTACATTGGCTCTCTGTCCGCCGCCGGAGCAGAACATAATAACACCCGGATTCAGATCCAGCGGCACGTCTATGTCCGCGGTGGTCAAACTCAGGGATGGAGAATGCCTCCTCAGTGGTTATAAACAAGGTGAATACCGTCGTTTGTACGCGCATAGCGTCTATTGAGCTCCATCTCAGAGAGTTCGTGCGATAGTGCACGGCTGGTGCCGAAGGAACAAGCAGATTGGTACTACGACAACCGGATGCGGCAATATAATGCTGGACATGTCGAGACACCCGACGATGGTGCCAACGGTGTCTGCCTTCGCACGGACATCCATCGCTGCCTCGACCGCCAGGGCTTTGTCTTCTTCCCAGTCGGATCTCAGTTCGTGGCCTATTTCATCAAGCCTGAGCCAGACTATGCGTCGCAGTACCATCGAGTCCCAGCGCGGATCCACGAAGATGTCTCCATCCAGTATCTTACGCCCGTTTCGCTTTCAACGTCATCTAGCTGTCGGGCCTTTCACGCTTCGCCAAGAAAAGTGTGATCGTGGTCCCTAGCGTCGACTTTCAAGTGTTGCCGGCGGCCTATCAGCCTAGCAAACCATCTGGAACTGGAAAAGCCAAGCGAGTGTCCGCGACTTCAAGCGAGCGGTCCACACCAGAGGAGCCAGCAGATGATCATCCAGGTGAGTGTCCGTCTACTTATCATAATCCGACTGAGCCAGTGTGTTGACATGATACTAGTGGACCGCGAGGCGATCCCTGGCAGCCACCAATCCGAGACGTTTTTCACGAGGTTCCCACAGATCCGTACATACTCTTGCTTGGCAGACAGGAGCTAGCTTGCTCATGGTAGTCCGCCGTCTAGGTCGGGAAGTCGAATACTCCGACGATCGCGACTACAATAATCTTGCTGGCATCCCGAGTCCGACAAAATGCAAGCACTGAAGAAGGCTTGGATTCTCAAGAATCCTCAAGTAAGGCAGACCTCCGACGGACACGAGGGGGATTCCGTGAGTGAGGAGGTATGTGCGGAGAGTGCGTAGTTTGACAAAACAAACTGAAGTCGTCCCCCAGGTCTCTGCTTGGGAAATCAATCTCGATCCCGAAGAGCAGCAGGTCGCGAACACTTCGGCGAACGACTGAAGCAGGATGTAGGTTTGTGTACAACGGACAAAATATAGTCGTATACCGTAATAAACAGTAAATTGTAGCGTTAGTATAATCGCGACCGTAGCGTTTAGTAGATATCGCCATCGCATTACTCGTACTGTACCTGCGTGTCTATTATAATAATACTCGCTGGCTAATTTTACATGATGATTTGCCAGGGAGTTGAACATCGCATAAGCGCCGGGGAGCATACTGACGTAAGCATCGCGGTCGTGGTTCGCTTCCGCTTTCGTTGTCCAGCATTCGCCGGTGCGCAACGATTCGAAGGTGAGTTCTACATCTGCTCCTTCGCCATCATATTGCGTCCACACAGCCTGTGCTATCGTGCAATGCAGACAACTTGCTCCCGTCCTGTCGCCGAGTATCAAGCTCCCGGCGTCGAGGACGCCGATCTGCGTTCAAATAACTAGACTACCGTGCGAGCTTCCTCATTGACATCGTGGAGGAGGCCCTCACCGCGTATGAACATTCACCATGGCGACAGCCATCCGACCACACAAGTCTTTCGCTGCTACACTCCCCGCCCGCCCGCGCTACATCACCATCTACCACCCAGGCTGCAACCCCGAGCCGCACATTCTTTTCCGCTTCCCCACCTACGACCCCGCCCCCGCCCCTCACCTCTCGGGCTGCAGCCACCGCCTCGTCCTCGACGCCTGCCACATCATCTCGAACAACCACGACGGCTTCCTCTCCGCTACCCCGGACGGCTGCGCCCGTGTCTTGGAGAGCGAGCCGACGCTCACCGCCGACGTCTAATACTACTTCCTCCTCGGCGACCACGACCCCGACTACGCCGTCGTCTCCGACTTCGCCACCTGGCGCTTCCCCGACGTGCTCCCCGCCCATTGGCTCTCTGTCCGCCCGCAGGGTCACACGATCCGCCATGGGCCCGCAGCCAGCGAAAGACTATGTCCGACCTGGTCAAAGGTAGGGATGGGGGCTGCGTCTTCAGTGGGTTCGAAGCAGGTGAATACTGTCGCTCGTATGTACATGGCAACTAATCAGCCTCCACCACAGGCAGCTCGTGCGATAATGCACGCCTGGTGCCGAGGGAGCATGCGTTCTGGTTTGCAGAGAACGAAATGAGGGCGTACAGTTTTGGGGGCACCGCGACACCGAACGACAGCGCAAATGGCGTCTGCCTCCGCGCGGATATCCGTCGCTGTCTCGACCGACAGGGCTTCGTGTTTTTCCCCGCCGGCTCCCAGTTTGTGGCCTATTTCATCAAGGGCGAGCCAGACTATGCGGAGTGGTACCATCGGACCGCGGCCCGGATCCACGAGCGCGTCCCCGTCCAGTTTCTCTACGCGCGTTTCGCGTTCAACGTCATCCAGTCCGCGGACATCTGGGTCGCCGTGAAGGTAGTGGTCCCGAGCGCCGAGTTCCGACTGCGGCAAGCGATGTTCCAGAGGAGAACACAAGCTGCGAACAGGCAAGCGTCTGCCACAGGCCCAAGCGAGCAGTCCGCATCCGACGGGGGCGTAGGCGATGCTGGTGAGTATTCACCTGCTCGTGCTAACTCGTTAGTAAACTAGCACCGTGACGATGCATAGTGCTCGCGGAACATGATGCGACCCGGATCCCGGGCAGCCACCGGTCCACCGAAGACGTCTTCTTCGAGAGGTTCCCACAACTACGTGCGTGTCTCGCTTCCCCGAACAGCGACCCATGGTGTCGTGTCGCTCATGCCAAGCTCCGCCAATCCAGGTCGCGAGGTCGAGTTTTCCGACGACCCCGACTTCAACACCCTCGCCTGGCATCCCGAGGTCGACAGGATGCAGGAGCTGAGAAGGGCGTGGCTTGCTCAGAATCCCCAGATCAGACAGACATCTGATGGGGACGAAGGGAATTCCGTGGGTGAGCCGGTATGTATGCGCAAGGCGGAGAGTGTGGCGTACTAAATTTCAGAAGCTGACTGAGGTCGTCTCACAGGTCCCACCGCTGCAGGAACTTGAAAGCGATCCCGAGCCCGAAGCGCAGCCGGTTGCAAACACTTCGGCGAGTGGATGAAGGTGATGTGGGCGCGTGCACAAATAATTAATCAGCTGTATCATCATCATAATATTGTAGAGTCGATATGAACATAATAATCATTCGTAGTTGTGGCCTGAGTCGGCGCCTCACTCGGGGTGCAGGTCCGCAACCCTAATGGCACTTTATCCGCGATTGTTCCACCGTCCAATATCCAATGCAGGTACTCAACAAGCACCCGCACCACAGTGAGGATCTCAGTCAAGAAACGAGTGCTCTTCCATTGGAGAGCCCTTGCGAAGGAGGTCCCGCCAGTCGAGCGGCTTTGGCACGCCCCGCTTCACCGCAGGCGCAGCGTCATATCTGTTGTGCATCTCGGAGGATGCGTGGTCAATACGCAGCGGAATAACGACCAAGGCAGGCTTACATGGTGCGCCTTCTTCCCTCAGGGCCCGGGAGACGGGATACAACGGGGACTTGCCGTCGTTCGCCTATCAGGTGTACACCTGGGCGCGGCCGAACGGCCGGTTCAGAGAAGCTAAACGCGAAGCGTGGACTCGGAGGACGAATTTGAAGCACGAGTACGCACCACGACACGCTCTGACACGCTCCATCGCGAGCAGCACGTTGAGCATCCAGGAGTAGGCCGCGGCCTTAACCGTCTTGTATGCGCTTGAGCCGAACTTGACATACCACCCGCCCACGGCGAGCGTGCACTCAATTGCGAACGAGAGCAGGATGTCGAAGGGGATCATGTCGTGGGATCCAATGCGTTTGGGGGCAAGCAGAGGACGAGCTAGCGGACGGCTCCCTGCTTTGTCGATTTGACCGAGGCGTCTTCTCTGGGCGAGGAACAAGGCGCCAGACCCTCAGCCGGAAGCCAGCACCGCACGCACTCACCACCGCTGAGACCCACATCAACATCATCAGCAAGACCATCCACGCCGCCATCTCCGCCGAGGTCCGCCGGATCGTGTACCGGCAGCACGCCGTACCCATTGAGGACCCACACGAGGCCCGAGAGGTGTTGTGCGAGCCCGGCGAAGAGCACGACGGAGGGGAAAAAGAGCGTCGGGGAGGAGGGCTCTCCCTACCAGGCCGCGATGAAGGACGCGTGATCCATGTCGACCTGTCGTGCGCCGGGGGAGGCGGGAAGGAGTACTTGGGATGGGGCTGGAGTGAGAGGGAGAGGGTGTAGAGAAGGGCGGTGCGTATGCGAAGGAAGACCTGTACGCAATCGGTGGTACTGACCGCGTGGTGGTCGCCAGCTGGAGAGTTGCTAGATCTAGTGCAGAGGCTTGCGATGAAGAGGATGCGAGCACCCGCAGGGTACTGCATGACAAATCAATACACCATCAGTCATATTGGCTGCGGTGACCGGCTCCACGATCATGGACACACACTTGATCTGATTCGTCGATTGCCATCAGCACGCTGCAAGCACCGTAGTTTTGCCGTAGTTCGTCGACCTCCCGATACAAGCTCAGAGCACGTTCTTGAGATACGAGGTCCAAGTGCCAGTACTAGGCTGAGCGCCAGCGAGTGGTAGGATTGTGTAGTAGATAGTCAGGGAGCGTGCGGTCGGCGGCGACGCATCGTATGCCGCAGTCTATAGCCAAAACACACTGGCGAGGCCCGGGCAAGATGGGCAAGACGACCAGGAGACCACTGATGCCGCCGTCAGAGTCAGACTCATACAACTCCGCGCGTATCGTCACGTGCCGTAGGCGATCGAGTGATCGAGTGGGTCCGAGTCGTCTCTCCGACCGACTTCCCCCGTCTACTCGTGCATCCAGGCCTCTCGAAGGACACCAGCGCACAACTGTACAGCGACATCGCGACCATCCTCACTGCGGGTCAAGGTGAAAGTGCAAAGCGTGATGGGCGGGGTGCTGCAACGAGAGCCGTCTCCGTGACTGGAGCCACCTCGCAGACTCACGGAGCCGTAATTGCCGTAGCGTATGACTCCGAGGACAGGCCGTCTGTTGCGACGCATCCTCCTCCGCCTGGAGGCAATCGACTCTGCACCCGCGCAATCAGTCTTTCAGACTTGGACAGAGCAGCCAGCCATATCCAGACACCGTGAGTGCACCTCACTACTGCACGGCAGCGGTCCATTTCATCCTTCTGCAGAGACGCTCCAGGCGACCTTCTCGACAACGTTCTTGCCGTCTCGCGCGCACTGTCGCTGCCGATCGCAGATTTCATCCGATTCATAGTGCACTGTTGTATCCCCAAGATCCTCCATCGCTACAACGTTGCAGAGAAGTTCTGGACCGCTCCGCTCTCGGCCATCCTTCAACTTGGCTGGGAACCCCAACCACAAGACGAACTTGGCGACGGCCGCTGGTTCCCCCTCGCTCCCCACTTGGCCGAGGAACTCAGCCTTATCGATCCATGCCCTGTCCGGATCAGGACGTCGAGAGACGGGCGGGGCGAAGAGGAGTGGTTCTGCGACGCGGCTGCGGCCGCGAGCTGGGTAGAGCTCATACGGAAGGTCCTCAACCGCACTCGCGAAGAACTCGAGGACGCACGGACGGCGGGCACGGGGGACCAGGTTACCGAGTGGGCGACGTCCCGGGCCGCCATTCTGCATGCTCTGCTTTCGAATACGGGCACCCGCTATCTCTCCACCGCGCCGTCCCTCTGAGAGATTCAGGCGTGCAGCGTACCCGGGACTACTGTTCCCGTCATACCAAGATGGTGCGTCGTGTGCATCGCTCGGCTTGTACGCCCTCTTCGGTGTGATTGAGGTTTGTGGCAGCGGTTCTCCAGGCGGATCCCCAGAACTTCAAGGACGCCTCCACAATGGAGGAAACTCTAGAGGCTTTGGACGAAGTACCCACTGCCGATGCCTTCCCGGAGCCGACCCGCGCCGCGAGCAGCGCAGGGCTCTTCGCGCTCCGCTATATGCTTGCTATCACGGCGTGGATCCCCGCTTCCGTGAACGTCCATCGGAGCCTCGCGAAGCTGACGCGGAGCAACACCCCAGCGACGATCTACGTCGTCGGTAGCCCCTCCCCGGACTCGCCGTCGGTGTCGACGCTGGACGTGCTCGCGGACCACCTCCCCTCGACGCTGGGACGCGAAGAAGACAGAGCGACGAGGGCGGATCAAATGCTGACGGCGCTCAAAATCCCAGGGAACGCTACTGGTACGGTACACTCGGAAGCAATCTTGATGGCCTTGACCTATCGTGCGCACACCCGGAATCACAGCGAGCCATCGCCCCTTCCAGATTCCAGTCCCGACGCCGGCGTCCGCGAGCTGGAGGACGCGCTGCAGGTAAGTCCTACGTGCGACCTGTCATACCCGTCTGGTCACGATCTGAGTTAGGGATCCACCGGGGTCATCGGGACCGCGAAGAAGTGCTGCTGGTGCTGCTCCTGGCTCGCGGAGCATCTCAGTCCCCATGTGGATCCGACGCTCCGGTTCTGTGTGCCTGCAGGTGTGTCCCATGGTACGATCTACCCCTGGGCGCCACCGCCGGGTTTGCCGCCCGCGATCTTGGAGGACTTGAAGACGACGCTTGAGAAGGAGCTGAGATCCGCCCTTTCGACTCTCCGGCTCGAGGACGAGCGACTCGAGTCTGAGTCCAAGAGTCGGCAGCGCTCTCTCGAGTTGATGCTTTCGGGCACAGAAGTCCTGCAGACCAAACGCGGTGTGTTTCTGTGAGTAGCGTAGGTCGTAGTGCAGATTTGTATGTTTTGCCACAATTACAACACAGTGGATCTCGTCTCTGTGGCCCTGTATCCATTAGATCCGTGAGCGGAGTACTAGTAACCTGAGGGTACATCGGCAAGAAGGCCTTCGTCGCGCCTCGACTCCAGCTGGAAGCATCTCTCAGCAGTCACATCATGACAGCCGACGGCCTGCGCTCAGCCCGCCAGGCGTCTGCGCGACTCTGATATCGCCTTCCACGAAATGGGCGAGTCGCGCGTTCTGTGTCGAGCCTGAGGTGCTCGCCGTGTTGTGCTCGTGGCTCTGGTGGCACTTTTTCTGTGACTATCCCTCCGTCATCAGCACAGCCATCCACGCCGCCATCTTCGCCGAGTGATCAATAAGGTGGCAGGGGAACAAGGTGGACGTACAGTAGTTGGCACATTAATAGAGTCAGAGCATCTCCGGGTACGCATACTGCACGGAGGAGACTCCTATCCAGGGGACGATGCCCACATTGTCGACAAGGCGTCAGGACTGGACGAACGGTCGGACTTGGAGCGAGGCAGGGCGCGGCGCGCGGAGCTGATTACATTGGCAATCTGCCGCCCTCAGGCCTCAGGCCTCAGGCCTCAGGTGCGGCGCTCTGCTGCGCGGCACCCTTCCCGGCTCTGGTGATCACTGTCGCAGGCATCGTCTGCTTTTTCTGGCGTGTCTCGGATAGATCTAGTCGATCGTACCGTAGGGGCTGGGGTTTACTGCCGCTGATGTGAAGTAATAGCATGCCGAACTCGATAGCGATTACCCGTTTCTCTAAGAGCGCGAAGGCGACGCAGTCTTGAGACCGCATAGGTGGACGCGCGAGCAATACTCCAATCGAGCGGGCGAGCGGACGTGCAGACGAGCGGGCGAGCGAGCGAAAGGAGTCGAGCGGGGGCGGACTTTGATAGGGAGACGGCCCGGGGCGACGCGGCCCAATATTACTAGATATTATTGTATGCGAGAGCAGCTGGAAGCGCGACTCAGCGCCGAGAGAGATAAATGAGTACATAGAAGGTCGAGAGAGACGTGGGAGATGCGGTTCGACAGAAGCGTGCACAAACGTGAAGAGCGATGACAGATCGGGAAGGCTTGATGTCGAAAAAGGAAAGTACCGTACAGCAAGCACATGAGCGCCTTTCTGGGCGACGGACCTCAGGCTCCCTTGAGTCCCCTTCCGGCTTCGAACGGTGGACCGTAGTCATGGCGCGAGGTTGGCAGCTCGAGAACGGTGCCATCTGCGAATGCGACCTGGACCCAGCAGGTGCGGCACTCGGTTCTGTGCTCGTCTCGTCCTACAGTAGCTCCGTGTCTCCGCCTTCCGGTTCGTCGCGAGCGCGCCGGTAGAGTTGGTGGTACAGTATGGGGTCAGTTCTGTTGAGAGAGGTAAAGCAAGATAGCTGAGAGACAGAGGTGAGTGCAGGAAACGGGCACGAGAGACAGGTAACAAAGTGGCGGAAGCGCCGAGACGACCGCCTGGTGCGTGGAGGGATGAGAGCGCGAAAGAGCGAAGAAAGAAAAGAAGAGATGCATGCATGAGGCGACGTGCCGGAATTATTTTGCGCAACGGAAGAGAGGTCGTACGGCCTGGGGGTGAAGGGCGTCGGGATCGACTCCGCTGGCGGGTCCGAGCCCGTCGAACGCACGAATCACCCCAACGACGGTCGCCGCCTGGAGCAAGGCTTTGAAATCAGACTCTCGACAGCATATCACAATCAAAGGTACGCACATGTGTGGCAACTTGGTAACGTCGGTGCAAAGTATGGCGTCTTTCCCATCCAGCGCTACACCAATCTCCGGTGGCACTGTGTCGTACGCGCCGCACTGAACGGTACAATGAACGTCGCCGACACTTTCCGCGGTGAGTACGAGATGCTTTAGATTGAGGCTACCCCGCATCTCCACCGGAACCTCCACGATGAACTGCATGCCCTTGATAATGTTGTTGCAGCAGCCTGCTCCGACGTAGAGGATCCCACGATCATATCTGATCGGGAAGGTGCTCGCAGCTTCCAGTTCCTCGTCCAGGCTGAACACCAGCCGGTGTTTGTTCTGCCCCAGGCACACGGGAGTCTGCAAGTGCCACACCATCACTGGGAGTGGTGCTCCGGGGCCCCAGAGCCCGAGATGGTCCTGTTTCCGCAGCGCGTTCATAAGACGCGCGTACGTGAGGTCAGGCTCTCCGAGCCTCATGCGCATGCGCTTGAGCAAGAGGTACGTGAACACCCCGCGCGGCTTGTCGAGAATGATATGTTCCTGCGCCGTCTGATCCGGCGCGCAGGCTGCGAGAAGGACATGTGAACGCGCCTCCAGGATCGAGAATCCGGTGTCGGGCTGCACGACAGGCACCATCGCTACACCACGACCTGCGTCCGGGTCCTGCCAGGCCCAGATCTCCTGATCGAGGTCTTCGGGGATAGGAAAGCGGGGTATCGAGCTTTCTGCAGACAAATATCGCGTCCTACCGGCACTGGCAGGTCCACGATGCATGCCCCCGGAATGGCAGCAGTCGAAAACAGTCATCTAAAAAGTAAGGACCCTCCTGTCACTACGGGGTAGATCAAAGGACTATTGAGTAGACGCACGATATTGTCGCCCTTCTCATGAGCCAACCGACGCATCAGCCCTCCAAATGTTCGGGACGGGATGCCAACAATGGGCCTGCCTGCCTGGTCTGGCATGCCTTCGTCGTGCGGACAGATCAGCTCAACCGTCGTGGGATATCCTGAGGCACGAAGGTTGAAGGAATTAGTCTACGTCTGCCCGGGGAGACTACCATCGTGTCGAACTAACCTACAGCGTTCCAGCCCGCAGGCGCGATCCTGCGATCGCCATGGCCTGCATAATAGAATACGATCGTGTCGCCGCGCTCGATAGCCGAGTTATTGATGAGATGGCTGAACAATACATCAAGTATCCGGGTGCGTGTCGCCTCCTCGTTGCTGAGTCGAACAATGTGGCTGGAATGGACCTTCAAGGTGATTGTGAGGAGATCGTAGAAATCGTCGCTGTCGTTGACAGCGCCGCGGAGAGGCTTGGCCTCTCTGTGGGCGTAAGTGTTCACAGCCACCAGTACGGCCCATATACGGTTGTGGCGGATCGGGTCATCGAGATCACGTGCAGTGCTCGGAAGAGTAGTACTGTCCGCCATGGCGCAGAAAGTTCCGGAGAAGAGTGCGATGAGTCGCCCCTCCTCCAGATATCTATTTCATCTTATATCTGCGGAGGATTGCTCTTCTAGGTCCTGCTCAGTACTCACACTGCACAGGTCCCGTCCATGAACCTGGGGCCTATTGACTGGTACCATCGCGGAGTGACCGGCGGCGTGTAGCGCGACCCCCCTTAACCGCCCCCAGGCGCGGGCACAGCGCGCCCGGTAAGTACTTCAGAACCTTGCAAGCTTGTCCGACGCGCCCCCGCGCGTGCGAACATTCAAATAAATCAAGAAACCCACGAAAACGCGGGAAAGTCTAGGAATCGCGATACACTCACCGTAGCCACTATAGAACACCGTGTACACCCTGTTACAGGTTCGCGGCGTACGCGGCATGGCTATCGAAGCAATTCGAGGGCGATTTTACATACAGTGCCGGACACCCGAACAAAAAGTTTTGTATAAGTGCTCTCGATCGGAATAGGTTTCGGTCAAAGTGTAACTCTAGGAATGAACTCAGGGAGGCGATATATGTACTGTACGCGCAAAACTAAAGGTAAGTGCCCGGATAACTACGTGCAAAGATGGTCGTTTTGGGAAGACACATCATGATATTCCACTAAGTACTCGCTACATATTGGGGTAAATGGTGCTCCGGGCTCGAGTCTATGCATAAGTATGCTAGGCTATGGCTCTCTACGGCTACTCGCTCTTGAACAGAAACAGATACTAAACCCGCTTGACTGAACATTGCTTCGCGACGTTCATATGTTTGATCGTGACTTACGTAGTTCATCTGAGGCAGCTGCGTGACCATACAGCATTGTCTCATTTACAGTGTCTTCTGCCACGGTGCGTCTTACTTGCTGTTGCCGTGACCCCCATGTTCAGACAGAACTTCCTGCGCCTCTGTGACGAGACTCAGGACAGCAATGGTCACTTGCCAGCACTGGGGACCGCTATGCGCCATTGAGGTATGCAGGAGAACGGCGCGACTCCATTGCTCAACGGCAGCGTAGCGGGCAAATTTACGGGAAGAGTCCTGACGTGGTATGCGAGCGCGGCGCCAGGGACAAACAGAACTTCTGCAGTGGCTCACCACTAAACTGGGACTCGATTTGTACTGCGGCTCCTCGGGTGCATAGGTATCATGTGTACGCTGGCGAACAAAGTGATTCTGAGTGGAGAAGCCGATGGAATGCGGAGCTGCATGCACGTTAGGACGATGAAACATGTTTGTGGTCCCCTCGCTCACCTGTGATTTGCAGCTCGAGCCTGTCTGCCAGATGACGGCCATCTCTACATCGCCGTTCGGGGTGTACGTCAACTCGCTTGCTCAGGTCGCCGACGCGTGGAGCGAGGACGAACGCCGTCCGGCGATCCGTCCCGTCGAGGGGCTCTCACGCTGACAAGAGTGCGCGGTCAGTGCCAATGCAGCAGCAGTGACCGATCCATGCACGCACCATCGCACTTTGCATATTCGACTGGCTCTACGCGCTCAGCGTCGATCTCCGCACGGGAAGGCCGGGATGAGGCGTGAACCGCGATCTGGTCTTCCAACAACAGCGTTGAAAAGGAGTCTCCTTCATGGTGAGCGCAACGCACTTCACCGATCCGCTCGCCTCGCATGCTTGGCACGTTCAGAACGGAAGATGCCTGTACGCCCACATTGCCGGGTACCTTGCCCTCTACAAGGGTACGTGCCTCAACAAGAAGATACGCTCGAGGAGAGAGCAGCTTGCAGTGGGAGGGGCACGTGTGAAGTGCACCTGATACGAAATTGAGAGGCATGATGAGTCCGAGTCTGGTGAGAGAGAGTTGGGGGAAGAGTACAGGTCAACCCACCGCTACCATGATACGATGGAAATCATCCGCCAATGGTCCCGGTCAGCCACCGTGATGCTCAGGCTGTAAGGAGCGAGGGGGTTACATCAGCAGCTCGAGAGATTCCAGTAGCGAAGGAGCGCACGACGAAGCAAGGTCAGCTTATACATTTCCAGGTGGCAAAATCTTCGGGTCCCCATGCAATCCGGAGGGCTTGTCTGCAGAAGTGTCAGCTCGACGGCAAGCAATGCCGAGCTTCAAGTGGCAAAACGAAGTTGTGGCTGCTAGTTGGAACATCGCCGTTGGACGCGACAGCCGAGTTCGCACTACGATCCGTTTCATACGCTTTCGGGCCCTCGTTCTACCTCTCCTCATCCTCACACCCAGCATACAGGATTGCGTATGATAGCAATGAGATTGCAGAACTTACATGCGTTAGACTAGGGTTACAGACGAGACGTGATGCGATGACGATAACTACAAATGATTACGATCATACACCAGCGATACAAGTGAGGATTCCGAGTACATACATCTTCCGGTCAATACCACTTTCCACGCCCCTCAGCCACTCGCCTCCGTCGCCGCACCGGCATCCTCCGCGTCCAAGGCCTGCTGCTCCTCCGGATCTAGCCAGCTCTCCTCGACAGTCGCACGCACACGTCGCACATACTCCTTCATGTTTTCGCGATAGAGCTGTGCGGCCTCGGCGTTCGCGGGGGAGTTGGGGTTGGGGTCGTGGAGGAGGCTCTGGATGGAGGTCAGGATGGCGGCGACGTCGTAGGTGGGCGACCACCGATTCTGGAGGATGTCGAGGCAGAGCTCGCCGTTGGCGTAGACGTTGGGGTGGAACATGCGTGAGAGGAACTTGACGGTGGGTGGCTTGTTCGGGTAGGACTCGTCGAAGGTGAGGAGGAGCTTGAAGGTGCCGTCCTCGAACGGTGTGTCCGCTGTGTGGCACGCGAGGGTTCGGCGCCGGTGTGCGACCGGATGGGGGAGAAAGAAGACGCACCTGGGCCAAAGATGACCGCGTTCCAGAGCATAATGTTATCCGGACATGGGCTGCCTGAGATCCCGCCTGGCGGGTCGGTGGAGAGGCGCTTGAAGTCGCGGATGAGTCTGCGACGGCAATTGGTAGACTGTGGGTGAGGTATGAGAACTGACTGTCTCACGGACAAGTCTTGAGTGGTACGTACCATGGCCGTATGTGTCGGAGGCGCGATGGGAGAGGAAGGAGAGAACGAGTGGCCCTCAGCCCGAGACGACCAAGTTAACCGCCACAGCTTAGTAAGCGATTCATGGCCACATCGCGATCGGGCCGACCCGCGATTGTGGCGACCCAGATCTTGTATCTCAGTAAGTACTTCACTGTCACTGAACTTCACTCCATAGCATTAGGCAACCCGGCCGTACGTACCGGTGCTACGGGTACTGACAGTAAACCCTCATATTCTTTGACTCTTCCTTTTGGTCGCCCTGCGGAACGGCTAGTAACTAGGCAGCCACCTGAGAGCCAATATTCGCCTCCCGAGTCCGCCAGGCTACCCATCTGCTCGGATATGTGCTGACAAGGTGCGCTATATGACTCGGGTATCCTGTCAATGCTCTCGCTCACGATTAGGTGCACACTAGCTACCAGCGGCTGGTATGCCTCCGGTTCAACACGCGTCAGAGCTGCGATGCACGTCTTGATTCACAACGCGCTGCTCCCGGTACGTGACAACCCATCGTCTTTCGCATCTCCCCACTATCAGCTGACCCCGCTTTCACGTGAACAGACACATTCCCGGTCTGAGAACTCCCCGATGTGTCCCGTCTTCCCGACTTCCTGACAGCGAGGGGGAGGCCGCACTGCTTCAGCGGAACTGACCGCTATCCTGTGCGGGTGCGAGGTAGAATACGGGACGTATGGGAGAGGTAGGAGCGAACGAAGTCGCCTGGCCGACGAAATTACATACGTCAGGTTCCTTATCGGTAGCGCGCTCACGGCTTGGACAGGCGCGGTGGCGGTGGCTCGTTGTACGCCCATGTCATTACGACTTCCTGTCATGGCCAACCCGCTCCCTAGTATCTGCGGAAGGAGCACTGTGCTCGGGCACCGTAATCTCGAGTTCGGGGGATTTGGACACTGCCTCCTGCACAGGTCAGTGCAGTTTCCGAGTATCATCGGCGCTTTCTGACGCAGGGGACTCAGGACCTATTGTATTATGCTCTTCCTCACACCCACATACCGTCGTTACGTCGCAGACTTGGCTTGCACGTCCGTTGCCGAACAACTTGCACTTTGTACGAAATGACATCATGGACAACTCCCAGTGTTCGGCGGGGCCGGAAGGACCATAGGTGAGCTTCCATAGACTGTAGGCGGAGCGGACGCTGACCGCTGTGAAGGGTGAGAGAATGTTTGGAGCTTCGTCGACTCTTGGATGTCTATACCAAGCGGCGGTGAGTGTCATATCCTCCCTCCCTCGTCAAAGACACTGATCATGCTTCTTCCAGTCCAGTGAGAGTGTCGGGAGCCGCATCGGGGAATCAGACCCGGGCCAATGCAAAGCTCAGGTGCAGTTCACGCAGTCTGGCCAACGCCCCAAACTGACATTATACAGGGCGTGGGCTACAGTCTTCGAAGCACGCCGTAGGAATCAGGACCCGCATCAAGATGGCGATCGAACTCGCATCTGGGCTTTTGTCATCGCTATCGACGTCTATCAGAATCCGCAGATCAAGAATCTCCATGGATGTGTGAACGATGGCGACGACGTGTATGACTACCTCACGAACACCCTGAGGATCCCTCGGAGCCAGATCTCCTTTTGAAGAATGAGAAAGCGACGCGTACAGGAATCATCGACACTTTCTTCTCGCGTCTCATCGACAACCCAGCCATCAAACTGGATGACACCGTTATCGTCTACTATGCAGGCCATGGCGATCGTAGGAGCGCGCCTGTTAGTTGGAGCGCCGCTGGTGCTCTCGGTATGGTCGAGTTGATCTGCCCGCACGACGAGGGAATGCCAGACGAGGGAGGGCGGCCCACGATTGGCATCCCGGACCGGACGTTCGGGGGCCTGATGCGCCGGCTGGCTCACGAGAAAGGAGACAACGTTGTACGTTCCCTCAGCACCGTCCTGCTTTGCGCAGTAGTGACGTGAATACTCATTGGCTTGTATCTACAGGTAGCCATCTTCGACTGCTGCCATTCAGGAGGGATGCATCGCAGCGGACCAGCGAGCGTGACGAGCGAGACGCGGCACCTCCCAACAGGAAGCCAGCTTCCCCGCCCTCCTATCCCCGAGACACTCGATCAATACATCTGGGCCTGGCAAGACCCGGACGCTGGCCGTGGCGCGGCAATGGTCCCTGTTGCGCAACCTGAGACCGGATTCTCAGATCCAGAGGCGCGCTCGCATGTCCTCCTCGCTGCCTGCCAGCCGCATCAGACGGCGCAGGAGCATACCATTGACGGGATGCCGCGCGGGGTGTTCACATTCCACTTGCTCGCGTACATGCGGATGAAGCACGGGGAGGACCTCACGTACGCGCGTCTCGTAGACGCACTGCGGAAGCCCGACGGCGTCGATCTACGTTGCCCGGGGACGCTGCAGTGGATGGCGGGCCAAACTCCGCTGTGCATTGGGCGGAACAAGCACCGACTGCTATTCACGACGGACGAGGCGCGGGAGATTGCAAGCACGTTCCCCATCCGATATGACAAGGGGTTGCTCTACGTCGGAGCAGGCTACCGCAACAAGGTCCTCAAGGGCACGCGGTTCGTCGTGGAGGTTCCGCCGGAGCTGCAGATTCGCCTCACAACACGACGCGTCGTACTTACGGCGGAAAGCGTCGGTGACGAGGAGTGCACGGTTGGGTATGGCACGTCCGGTGACAGAGTAGCGCGGGAGCTTGGCAGAGCGCTCGACGGGAAAGAGGCTGTGGTCTCCGCGTCCAACTTGTGGCTGTGGGCAGGCGTCAACGAACGCGTGCCTTTTTTTTTTAAGGCGAGGCGGAAGGGGTGCGGTTGCGGCGTTCAGTTGTTCGTTGCTCCCAGTGTTCGCCCTGGCGGCCCTCACCACGTGCCGGCCCAGACTTTCCAGAACTGATATGTAAAAGGTATTTTTGCTTTCAGGCATGCATCCAGTGGATATTCGGCGAGCACCTTTCCTCTCACTTTCCTTCGTAAATACTGGTTATATAATGGAGTTGCGCGAGCCTGTGATTGCATACATCGCTCCCTGTTGCGCCGCGCATACTGCTTATGGAAATATGTAAAGGGCCTTTCCGATGTGCAGGCTGCCCTGTGTATCCTCGAACCCGTATGCACATACTGACCACGCAACCCTCCACGGCATTGAGACTGGTAAGTTCCGGGATTCGGGCCGAGTAAGACAACGGCGATGCGGTGACGTGAAAGAAGACAGTCCAATTCGTCGAGCATGACTCTGGGCGCGCTTCCGCGTCCGCATGCCAAAGACGTCGAGTAACCTCCCTCTCTTGATCCTCTCCGGTCCCTCCCCCTCTACTACTCCCTCCTGCTCCGTCCTCCCCGTCGTCCTCACTACTCGCGCGTCCAACGACCGCCATTGTCTGCACGGACACCATAAATAGCACCCCACACGATGCCCAACTCTAGCTTCGGCGCGGACGCCGACGTCTCCGTACGACGACCAGCAGGGGCGTCAAGTTTGCGCAGTAGGTCCACTCGCTCTTGACTTGGAGCGTGCTTGCCGACGCCCTGCCCTGATCGACCCCCACTGATCCCGATCGTCCGTACCCCGCAGCGTCTCCCGCAGCCACATCCACACGACCCCGCCTCGTCAGGCTCCCGCCCTGCCGCCGACGCAACGCCGCCGCGCGCACGATGGAGGACGACGACTCCGGATGGGAGGCAGACTGGGCCGAGCGCGTCGTCCGTCGCTCCTATATTGCGCGTCGAAGCGACTGGCGACGGGCGCATGGTCCACTCCGTGGCCATGGCAGGAAGGAGGGGGCGCAGGACGTGAGCATGCCCATGATGGCTCATCCCCCAATGGTATACGCCCCTCCTGATCCGGCTATACACCCCCGTGCTCCCCGTGGACGTCGAGATGGAGGCTCGGAAGGAGGAGCGACGTGTTACAGCGCGTGTCGAAGGTGCGTCCCTATCAGTCTGTTCAAGACTCTCCATATGCTTTTGTCCGTACCGTACATCTGCGTTCGGTGCAGAGGAATGCATCGCGCAACGGCGGCGGCTCCTCGAACCCGGCCCGCGTGCGCGACCCCGCCTGCGCAGGTACATCCCCGACTACCTCCTCGCTGCGCGTCGATGACACACCCGAGACCGCCGTGGCTCGACGCGTCCGTGGGCCCTCTCTGGCGCGGCGACGGAGCTCGAAGCCGAGGGCGTACCCGTCTGCCAGTATTGCCTCCTCACAATCGACTCCCACCCTCCCCTCGCCCACGCTACACCTTTGCCCGAGCCCGAGTGCACCCCTTCCTTGCCCGCCGACTCGCTCCCTGCCCTCGCTGCCATTTCCCTCCTATCCCCGCTGCCCCCGACCCCCAACCCGGCCCCTGGGTCGTGCAGCCCCGCGGACTGGGAGACGGTCTATGCCCACCTCGCGGAGCACCGTGCCACCCTCGCGCACCTCCAGCGCGCCATGCTCGGCGCGTGGGCCCTCGTGGAGGAGGTCGTCATGCCTGTCATGCGGCATCAGCACGCGGGCTTGCCGTTCGACCGACAGGACCTCATCAGTATCTTTTGCACGGAGGCGCGCTCGCTGCCCGGCAGGAGACCTTCAGAGTCGGTTATCTTGTAAGTCTGCAGATGCTTCGCTGGCGACTGATCCGCGTACAGAGCTTGGGCGGGCCATACGTATCTATCGACCCATAAGTATACCCGTGTATGCTAGTCCTCAATCAATGTCAGGATTAACAACGTTTTCACGTTCCTCACACTGCGGCCCTGGATTACGGGCGCTCAAAGTGGGTGGTTGGCCTGTTCATGCGCCTGCATCAGAGGCGAGACGCGCACCAAGCTTGAAGCTTGAAGCTGAAGACCGCAAGGAGCTTCCAAAACTCGCTAATTCACAGAATGTATCCAGGCCGAGCTCTTCGGACTCGGAGTGTCGGAGGAAGCTTGGCGCAGGATAATATGACAGGTTCGACGTTGCAGCTCTGATGAATGGCGTGCACGCTGCTCATATCCACCCTGTTCTTGAAAGGATGTGTTAGAAGACGTCTGGGGGAGAGGCATCCCAACGAAAGCCTCTCCGAGTCCCCAGCCTTCTGCCGCCAAGTTGTGCCATGGCCGCCAGATATCCGGGCGTGTATATCGGGCACGAGGTTGAAAGAGGTGGGACCAGGACCCATATGCCTTCGACCCTTCGCATTGTCGAACGCCCGTCTGCCTTCACTATACAGTCCGCATCTTGCGTAGACCCAAACCGCTCGTCATCTGGGACGCGGCCAGAAGCTTCGGTATGTACAAGCCGCTGAAGGTACCCGCCGAGTCGCTGGGTGTCAAGAGCGAGACTCCGGATCCGCTGCGCCGTGCGCTCCTTCGCTACTAAAAACCTCGAGCTTCCGACGCAATCACCTCGCTCCTTACACCTGAGCGATCACAGTGGCTGACCGGGACCACTGGCGGATGATCACTGCCCTCGTAAGTCCTCGTCGGAGAGCACTCTGCTCTCACTAGACCCGGACACCATGTCTCTCAGATCTGTAAGCCGTTCTCCTTATCTATCCTGGTTTTGAAGAACATAGCCTTACGGAGCACAAGGTACCACAGAAGTTGTCAACATGGGCACACAGGATCGGACATCTTCCGTTCCGAACTGATGATAGGCATGCGGACGGACTTCGCAGAAGCAGCGCCTGTGAAGCGCGACACGTTCTCACGTACGGTCCAGAAGCATTAATACACTGCCTCAGGCCTTATGCCCAGCTGAGCAAAGCTTCCAAATATCATCGGCGCTTCTTGATGGAGGATAAGGATGAGTGCTGGGACTCGCCCCACATACTGGTTACCCCAACCGCTACCAGACAACTTCAGCTCTGCGCGAAATGGAGTCTTCTTGGACGACTCCCAGTGCTCGAATCGGGTGGACCGACCACAGGTGAGCGTTTATATACATAGGCTGTGAAGACGAACTGGACGACCTGACTGCTGGTAAGGGTGCAAGAATGCTCGAGGCGTCGTCGACTTTTGGATGCCAATGCTAACTGGAGGTGAGCCGCTCTTCTTCTCCGTTGTCTAATACACTGCCAATCACGCGCCATCCAGTACAGTGGAAGTGTCGACAGCCGCTTCGAGGACTTGGGCCCTCACGAACGAGATAACGAGGTGATCTCCACATAGTCACCTCGATGTCCTGATGTTGACGTTGTGCTAGGGCATATGACGTCGCACATGCACAAGTCGGACGTGCAGAACAGGAATCGCATGACGATCGAGCTCGCATTTGGGCCTACCTCGTCGCCGTCGACGTTGATCAGCATCCACAGATCAAAGGTCTCCATGATGGCTGTACGAACGACAGCGACAACCTGTACGACTTCTTGACGAATACCTTGGGGGTCCCCTGCAGCCAGATTGTTCAGCTCAAGGACGAGCGGGCGACGCGTACACAGATAATCGATACTTTCTTCTCACACCTCATCGACAATCGAGCCATCAGACCGGGCGATGCGATTGTATTCTACTACACCGGCCGTAGCAGTCGCAGGAACGTGCCTTCGAGCTGGAGTGATGATGGTCAGCCCGATACTGTCGAACTGTTCCATCCGCACGACGGCGGAAATCCAGACGAGGGGGTCAGCCAATCATCGGCATTCCAGACCGGACGTTTGGGGGGCGTTGGTTCACGAGAAAGGAGACAACATCGTACGTTCACTCGATACGGCTCTGATTTGCGTCATATATAGTGACTCGACCTTACTCTACAGGTGGCGGCCTTCGATTGCTGCGATTCTGGAGGCGTGCATAGTAACGGGCCTGCGAGTACTATGAGCACGAGCCTTGGAACGCGGCCCCTCCCAGCAGTAAGCTGGGTGCCCGAGCCTCAAATCGCTATCCCCGAGACACTCGATCAACATCTCTGGGCTTGGCAAGACCCGGACGCAGGCCGTGGTGCGCCGATGATTCCCATCGCACAGTTTGCGTTCTCAGATCCTGCGGCACACTCGCATGTCCTTCTGGCAGCCTGCCCACCGCAACAGACGGCGCAGGGGCATGACATTATCGACAACTCACGTGGGGCGTTTATAGACCTCTGGCTCATGCATATGCGTGAGAAGAAAAGGGAGAGTCTCACCTACGAGCGTGTTGTGGACGCATTGCACAAGCCGGACGATATGGAGCTGCCAGTGTTCGATTCGGGTTCGTCCTTCGCGGCAGGGCAGAAGGCTGATGCCCGCGATGACAACCCGATCCGCCACAAGCATGTCTGGGCGATCGTTGTGGGCATCGACGACTACGCCCATCCAGAGGCTGTCACTCTCCGCGGCGCTGCCGACGATAGCGATAATTTTCACCAGTTCCTCACGAACACCTTGGATGTTCCCTCCGGCCACGTCGTCAGGCTAAATGACAAGGAGGCGACGCGCACCCGGATCCTCGGTGAATTCTTCAGCCACCTCATTCACAATCCCGCCATCGAGCGCGGTGACATGATTGTGTTCTTCTACGCCGGCCACGGCGATTGCAAGAACGCGCCTGCCAGCTGGAACGCGGGAGGTCAGTTCAGCACCATGGCGGAGCTGATCTGTCCGCATGATCAGGGCATGCAAGACCAGGAAGGCAAGACCATTTTCGGCATACCGTCCAGGACGTTTGGAGCGCTGATGCGCCAGCTGGCTCATGTGAAAGGCGATAATATAGTGCGTCCGCTTGTTATGATTTTGGTCTTCCGTAATGACGGGAAGGGTTCAACCTCACGTCGTAGCTGGCCGTCTTCGACTGTTACCATCCTGGAGGCATGCACGGTGGCACACCTGCCGATGCCATTAGGTTCTGCTCTGCAGTGCCCCACCTCTCGATTCCCGAGGACCTCGACCAGTACATCTTGGGGCAGGTCCCGATTGCAGGTCGGGCCGCAGCGATGGTCCCTGTTGTTCTCAATATCGATGACGATGACGGCAGTGCTGAAGCCGACGCCGGTTCCGATTCCGATTCCGAGTCCGAATACTTGGACACGCATGTCCTCATTGCGGCCTGCGGGAGGAATCAGACAGCGCATGAGTTTATCATCGACGGCGTGCCGCACGGATGGTTCACATACAACTTAGTCGAGTTCTTGCGCATGAACGAAGAACGCCCTGACTTCACGTACGCCGATCTCGAGGAGGCGTTCCGAGGACCGAACCTACCGGTGATGCCCCAGCGGCCCGTGCACAGCCAGACTCCAGAGTGCTCGGGACCACTCAGATACCGACGGCTATGGAGCACCGTGACCGAGATGGACAAGGTGCCTAGGGTTGCAAGGACCTTCCCCATCAGGTATGACCCGGAGGGTGGGTTCCTCTTCATCAGAGCAAAGGACGGCGACAACATCGTCCAGGGCATTCACTTCACCGTGGAGATTCCGCCGGAGTTGCAGAGCCGCCCCGAACTCATCGGGCTGGAACACCTCAAGCTCACCGCGGACACTTTCGGCGTCAAGGGGTGTGTCTTTCAGTGTGACACGTACGAGAGGGTGCCCCGTGATGTGGGTGAAGCTCTGATTGGGAAAGGCGCCACGGTCTGCACTGAGTAAGTGATATCGTCCGATTCGGGCCGCCTCGAATGTGCGCACCTTCACTTCCATGACGGATTGCGGCATGCTGTCAAGTCTAACCTTCGGATCTTCAGAGCCTGACTCCCGATGATGATCGTCGATTGGGCTGTTCGGACGTGTTGTTACCCTTATTTACGGGTTGTGTTCTGAATTTGCTATCTTCCTGTACTAAACCTCTCGTTTACAAGATGTCCTCACTGTTCGAAACTCGTCCGGCGTCCGACGCAGATTCGGCATTGAATGTGCGCGGACGCGTAGAGCCTGACAATGCCGTGCCAGGATGGCGTGGCGAGCTCGCGATCCCAGCCAAGACGACATGATGATTGCCTTGAAGGCACATATGTGGGCCGTCTGGGAGTATGCCCAAGTGTCCTTGTCAGGTTGAAGGCTCCCTTCGACTTGCATATGCTCAACTCGAGATAGCACAGGCAATAGTATCAGTGAACCCTTCTAGAATTTTCCCACTATGCTGTACCCTTTAACTAGATACCTAGGTACTATTACTGTACTACACCAGTACCTGGCTACACTGCACTATAGTACAACCTACTACATGTAGTGCTTCACACTCTACTACACCACTTTAATAGTACAAGTCAATATAGTGCTTCAATCTACCATACAACCACTTCTAGTATACATCACTGTAGTACATCCCATTGTAGTACATCCAAGTTTAGTACATCCAACTCTAGTACATCACCTCCAACTCTAGTACATCTGACTTTAGTATACCCAACTCTAGTACATCTGACTTTAGTACATCCCATTGTAGTACATCCCATTGTAGTACATCCCATTGTAGTACATCCCATTGTAGTACATCCCATTGTAGTACATCCCATTGTAGTACATTACTACCTAAGCGACAGTAGTGAGTCTGTACTACACCTCATGGCTCATCAGCTATGGCCTCCCCTATGTCGGCAGCATTGCCAACTAAAGGTGCGATCACACTTCTCACATTGATCAATTCCGACTGTGGTATTCGTGTCCGTGCGTCGTCAAGCAAGCGAGAATACATTGCCGCTTGTCTATTGGTGTTTGAGTAGAGATTCCAACGTACAACATGAATGATCACACTCACCTAGCTGCATACGCCTTCGCACCTCGTTCTTCTTCGCTATCATGGTTTCCCTGTGCACGTGTAGCCCATAGCTGCGTGAAATGGTCGAAAAAACGTTGAGTACGTCGCATCTCTTCCTTCACGATCTCGATCTCCTCCCTCCACCTCGTCGTGCGCGCACTCGCCCGAAACCACTCCACGCGCGCGGCTACACAGATTAGATCAGCCACGAGTCCTCTTGAGACGTCATCCTATACTCGCCTTCTAAAACCCATGTCTCCAGGCTCGAACCATGATAGGTCTCATCACGCCAAATCCACGACACAAACTCTCCTTTCCTCCCGGGTTTTTCGTCCCAAATGACAGGTGGTTGGCATTGTTCTTCGAGTAGAGGCTTGAGCGTAGAAGTGGTGTTGGGGCCGAGTAGTTTCAGAACCTTCAACCGGTTCAGCTCGTACTCTCTACGTAGTTCCTCGATCTTCGCTCGCTCAGTGGCTCGAAGTTTGGAATACCGGGTATGAGCCTGTTGACCAAAACTGCCCGCGTTCTGCTGCTTATAGAACGCTTCGAAGTGAAGCTTCTGTCGAATCTTCCTCAGCACGTCGTGCGCGTGTGCATCACGTAGCCGCCTCTCGGCAGAGACAAATCGGTCCACCTGTAAGTTTTGACGAACGGCAGCGGGATACGCCGAAATAACAGGGATCGGCGTGTCTTCCGCGGCGGCGACGGTACTCGTGGGCCACTCGCTTGCATCGAACTGGCTCTCTAGATTTGCCAGAACGGGTCCCATGATGCGGGCGTGCCATATTAACCACGTCTTGAGTTCCCCATCCAACTTCGAACGGGCGTTCTCGATCTCGTTAAACAACTCCGAACCAGGATCACTATCGTAGGCTTTCACTTTCGTCTTCACTGCCCGTCTGCGTCAAGATGGTCAGACGATCAAAAAGTAAGATTCTTGTAGTACTCACTGTTGACGCTCCAAGTCCATCGCGGCTAAGAAGAAATCACCTAAATCACGCCGGGCGTCGTTGTCGTTGGGCATATCCTCCATAGCGCCCGCTTTGCGCTTCATCCCACGCCTCTGTGCGTCTGCTTCACGTTCGTCCGCTTGTTCTCTCTTCAGCGCGGCGAGAATGTCTTGTATTGTGGGTGCTACGAGCGATGAGCGCGAGTTGGAGCACTGTCCGCGTTCCACTCACCTTCGTCTGCAGCCGGTTGATATGGGTTCTTGAGGTCGCTACTACTCGAATCGAAATCCCGGTTCGTCTGCTGTGCGATGTACACGGCTTCCTCCTGCTTCCATTGATCTAGCGGCCGCTTGTTCAGCCGTAAGGTCGCTTCCAGCGTGTCGAGGTCTTCCTTATGCAGTGCATGGTATGATTCGGCTTCTTTCAGTTTCGATTCTAAATGTCGGCCTGCATGATGTCAGTGACGGCAGGTGACACACATTATTTAGTGTGTCTTACACGTTCCGAATGTTAAAACCGGAGTGAGATTTGCCCGTTTCGAACGTGGCGGCCGGCGCCGGCCGGAGGGGTCCGGGTCCACGTTGCAGACGTGGACGTTGCCAGTGATCCGGCCGGAGATCATGCCGGCCGGTTCAGCCTCGTCCCCAACGTTGCGGCCGGCCCTGCCCTCCTCAAATACCACCTCCAATGTTGCGGCCGGGCTGTTTTCACCAGACGTTGCAACACTCCGGCCGGAGCGCGTGCCAGCCCACCCCCCACTGCTCAACGCTCCGGCCGGAGTGCATGCCAGCCCCACCCCCCCTCCTCAATGTTGCGGCCGGCCTGTTTTCACCGGACGTTGCAACGCTCCGGCCGGACTACACCCCGGCCGCCCCCCCCACTTCTGAACGATCCGCCCGGCCTCTTTCACCCAACGTTGCAATGCTCCGGCCGGAGGGTATGCCGGCCGGTCATCCCTCGTTCCCAACGTTGCGGCCGGAGCAGGCAGAATTCAACATTCAAAGCGGCCAGGCAGTCCACACTGCAAACAGTCCGGCCGGTCAATAGATATAGCATTGCAAACGAGCCGGCCGGCCTCAGGCCCTACCACTACAAATGGTCCGGCCGGACTTTTTGCCGGCCGAAAACACAATGTCTCGGGCCGAGGGTATAGCCAAAACTCGGCCAAAGCAGCCAGACATTTTGCCGGCCGAGCTTTTGCTTCACCGACCAGGCAAGCATTGTCTCGGGCCAAAAAGTTGACCATTTTCTCGGGCCGAAGATTTGAGTACTGCCTCGGGCCGAAGAGTTGGGCATTTTCTCGGGCCGAAGATTTGGCCGAAGCTCGGTGAAAACAGCCGGGCTGTCAGATTGCCATATAAGGAAATTTGGTATTGACTGGTAGTACTTCATTGATAGACTATAGTATCAATTCCCTAGTGACCAAAGATGTCTAGTTAGGCCAGGATGTGCAAAACAAGATTTACTCACAGGCTTCTTTGCACAACAAGTTAATCAATTTCTGAAGCCAGTTTTCTTTTCCCACACTGTTTGACTATCTAGGATGTGTTGTTTCAATGCGTAGAGTATATCCCCAACAGGAATAGTCTTATTCTTTGAAGCTGAATGCAGAACATGAGATAAGGGGCATACAGGTATGGTACCGTGCTGAACAATGTTGACTCCTGCAGACAATGTACATTCAAAACAATGTTTCACCATCTAGAATAGTTCATTTCCTCACAAGGACTCAGTTCTCCAAAGGAATAGTCTTATTCACACAAGCTGAATGTGGTACAGAGTTAAGGGGATCATGCACTCCGGCCGGACCATCTCCTATGAGGATGAGGATTGGCCGGCCGGACTGTTACCAATGTAAATGTTTCTGTGGCAAGTGCAATGTGCATGCTGGTACAACATTTCAGTGTGACACCCAGACAGACAATAATCCAAAGTATGTCTCTCACAATATAATGCATATTCACCTTATCTTCATCCCCGAGTTCAGCTTCAAAGAATAAGACTATTCCTTTGGGAGACTTGCTTGTTGCATTGAAATGTGCTACTCTAGATTGTGGAACATTGTGGGGAAAGCATATTGGCTTCAGGAAGTGAACACAGTATGACATGTATACCCATACACCCTTGCCTTAACTCTGTACTACATTCAGCTTATGTGAATAAGACTATTCCTTTGGAGGATTCACTCCCTATGGGTAAATGAACCATCAGAGATTGTGAAACAGTGTTTTGAATGTAGATTGTCTGCAGGAGTCAACATTGTTCAGCACGGTACCATACCTGTATGCCCCTTATCTCATGTTCTGCATTCAGCTTCAAAGAATAAGACTATTCCTGTTGGGGATATACTCTATGCATTGAAACAACACATCCTAGATAGTCAAACAGTGTGGGAAAAGAAAACTGGCTTCAGAAATTGATTAACTTGTTGTGCAAAGAAGCCTGTGAGTAAATCTTGTTTTGCACATCCTGGCCTAACTAGACATCTTTGGTCACTAGGGAATTGATACTATAGTCTATCAATGAAGTACTACCAGTCAATACCAAATTTCCTTATATGGCAATCTGACAGCCCGGCTGTTTTCACCGAGCTTCGGCCAAATCTTCGGCCCGAGAAAATGCCCAACTCTTCGGCCCGAGGCAGTACTCAAATCTTCGGCCCGAGAAAATGGTCAACTTTTTGGCCCGAGACAATGCTTGCCTGGTCGGTGAAGCAAAAGCTCGGCCGGCAAAATGTCTGGCTGCTTTGGCCGAGTTTTGGCTATACCCTCGGCCCGAGACATTGTGTTTTCGGCCGGCAAAAAGTCCGGCCGGACCATTTGTAGTGGTAGGGCCTGAGGCCGGCCGGCTCGTTTGCAATGCTATATCTATTGACCGGCCGGACTGTTTGCAGTGTGGACTGCCTGGCCGCTTTGAATTTTGAATTCTGCCTGCTCCGGCCGCAACGTTGGGAACGAGGGATGACCGGCCGGCATACCCTCCGGCCGGAGCATTGCAACGTTGGGTGAAAGAGGCCGGGCGGATCGTTCAGAAGTGGGGGGGGCGGCCGGGGTGTAGTCCGGCCGGAGCGTTGCAACGTCCGGAGCGTTGCAACGTCCGGTGAAAACAGGCCGGCCGGAGCATTGAGGAGGGGGGGCGGGGCTGGCATGCACTCCGGCCGGAGCATTGCAACGTACTGTGAAAACAGGCCGGGTGGATCATTGGGGACAGTATTCAGGGATGGTGAGGCCGGCCGCAACGTTGGAGACGAGGCAGAGCCGGCCGGCATGCACTCCGGCCGGATCGCTGGCAACGACAACGTCTGCAACGTGGACCCGGACCCCTCCGGCCGGCGCCGGCCGCAACGTTTGAGACGGGCGAATCTCACTCCGGTTTTAACGTTCGGAACGTTAAATCTTACTCAGTAGGCTCGGTGACACACACAAAGGACTGACCCATTTTGAACATCTTCTGTGCGTTGAAATCCGAGTTGTGCGCATCAATGACGTCTTGTCGATGGCCGGGGCCCATTTCCCGCACCGATCGCCCGATGGCATTCATAGCCGCCCAACGCCGCTCGACAGACTCTCCATCGGTATTGCCGACACCAGGTGTGTAGTAGAAAGAAAAGAAATAGCGACACAGTCCCGTGTGTGACGCGAGATGCCATTTTGGGACGCAGCGTCGAATAGCCGGCCACATCTCTTTGGCAAGTGTCACACCAGGGACCGAGGGCATAACCGACGCGATATTCTTCAGCCGCTTCCACCAATGTATGCCATACTTGCAGTTGACGTCGTAAGAGCCAACTACGAGGCCAAGAGAGTGAAACCACCGTAGGCCAGACAGGGTCGCATAATCGACGTTCGCATACCGTTCGCCGACGTGTAAATCGACAGTACCACAAGGAAGAACGAAACCGTGTCGAGTACACGACAACCCAACCTGCCCTGTTTTGATCTTCCCCTTGTAACGGTCAGACAGGGCATTGAACTTGCTACAGGTGGTGGTCTCGTCTTGGGCGTCGTCATAAACCTTCATCTTGTCGAGATAATCGCGGTAGGCTTCACTGTCGACGTAGTACGCCGCTCCGTCCATGAGAGGTGGATCGGCGTGGTCCATCTTCTTATCGTGTTGACTAAGACTAAAGTTACCGTCTTTCCCGTAGTGAAGGGCGTCTTTGTACTGCTCGCCCTCTGGGCGGTTCCGCCAATTCGGATCGATATTGATGTCCGGATGTGGACACGCAGGGCAGCGCAGTGCGAGACAGCCCGGCGGAAGCTTCGTTTTGACGTCAACTGCGAAGCGTTTGAGGGTCTGCAGGTAGTGGAATTGCCGATGAGCCGTCATGAACTCCCGATAGCGATCCTGCCTTATATATCAGCGAATCATCCCGTGACTCCAGCAAGGCACCCACCTTCACGTCTCCGAAGAATGCGTTAGATGTGAGCCTGCGCAAAGTCCCGTAGAAATCGTGGGCAGTGGTCTTCGCCTGAAACGTGAGGTGCGTGAAAAGTCGTAGGACGTGGAAGGTGAACACGGTTTGCGGGCGCAAGAACGACGCTGGCCACAAGCCTGCGTTGCACAACTGGACTGGTCGCTCCTCCACATGTTGAGCTCCGTGTCGACAGTCGCAGTATTCCACAGCGATTGTCTGCACGCCAGTCGTGTGCACGACAGTCAGCTTGGTCGGAGGATCGCCAAACGACGAGGGACAGGGTCGCCCATGGTGGCCGATGGAAAAGATGAAGCCGAGGTCACTCAGCTGTTTGCGCTCGAAAAAACGTCCGTTCCAACACTGTACACGGTGGAGAGGGTTCCAGGTGTGCGCGTCGATTAGGCAGTCGCGACAGAGCATAGGACCGTTGAAGCATTCGGTGCAACGAAACGGGGCGTCCGTGTTCTTGCACTTGTAGCATGGCTTCCCAATGTTTGAGTCAGCCTCGCGTCGCCTAAAAACGTTCAAGAGTTTCTGCGCCCACGTCTCCAGGAAAGCGAACGTAATGGAATGAGCGCTCTAGGAATTCAATCAACACCACATGCGACAGAGGGACAACGAACTGCAACTCACTTGGCCCTGAGGTTTCTTCTGAGGTTGCTCTGTACGATCTTCTTCAAGCGCTGAGGGTTCAAGAAACTCGTACACTGTTCGATCGGGGGTGGCGATGTTCGTGCCGCCGTTGGCCATTGTTTCGAGCAGGGATGGTAATGGTATGTCGTCCGCGTGGGTGGTGCAGCCGCCGCGCTTCTCAACCCGCATGCCTGGAGACAAGTATTCGATTGTCTCGTTACCATTGACGTCGACAGACAGTGTGGCCGGACCATCGGGAATAAGCTCGCCGCCGTCGTCCACATAAACATAGTCTTGCGTCTTCTTGCGCTTGGCTCGCGGCATGGAGGGTGTATGGAGCAGAATCGGAGCGAGGAGGGACGTTGAAAGAGTACGATACGTGCGTCACAACAATGGCGGGCCACAGAGCTGGGGGAATCAGAGCGGCAGGGTTGGACGAGTGGTTGCGCAGGGCCACTGGCGTCCCAGGGCGGACGTTGCGGGTGGCTAACAGTGCCGGTCAAAGCGAAGGGTCTGGTTGAAGTCCAACGTGGGGGGTGGCGATCGGCTGCGTTCACGTGTGAGTCGACATACGTTAACAGACACGGAGCACAATGTGATCATTTGAGCCGGGGCACAACTCTATTTGCAACACAAAACCGCGTCGAGGGAACGCGTAGACAAGGCGAACCAGGCGACGAAAATACTTACATCTCACGTGCAGGACATCTCGTCTCGCACAACGGCACCTTCACCTCTCGCCCACTGTAGCCACCTGCATCAACGGCTTCAGGGGTGATGTTGAAGTAGGGATAGACAGCAGGATCAGTTTAGGTTAACATGACGAAGGCACCAGTGACCCACAGATGGCGAGAACAATCTCAGTTGTCGTGATCTTGCCTCCCGTCGAATCTTAGACCTTGCGGAGTACCCGTCGGCGAGCTCAGGATGGAGCATAGACGGCCTGCGGTCCCCAGCACGGGTAATCGGGATCCAGGGCGTGAGGATATGCTCCCCGATCTCGGTATACATTAGCCCCGTTCATGGTGATACAAAGATGGAGAGACTCACATAGATCGAGACAGTCATACGCCCGTAGTTGGCGAGCTGGGGTATCAGAATCTGGGTCAACGAGAAATAACGTACCAGACAGGGGACAGACTCAGTCCTCTCATGGATGACCAAGACAATTCCTATGGTGGGCGTAGTTGCGAATCATTGCGCGTTTGGCACGGCTTGCGGACGATAGTTGGCGGCGAGCATCTCGAAGCTTGGCTGGGTTTACTCGACTGCTCGTCTGAGAGCAGGAGTTCGCCTGCCCGGACATCAACGCATGGTCGAAACCAAAGCGGACGTCCGAGTTGCCTCACATGGGAAAGACGGAAGATGGGCGGGGGATGGCGCCCGACGGGCAGGCAGACGGCGCGACGAGAGTAGGACAGGAGGAGGATGAGGAGGCGGGCAGGCCAGGTGCGGGCGGTAAAGTGGTGAACGCGGTCGCCGGTCAAGCAGTGCGAGCGCTCGGGGTGAGCTCGGTGTGGTAGACGCTTGCCAGGCGCTCCGACAGCCACAGTCGCACTTAGACTTACATCTTCCGCTCGCGCTCGAAACGGCACTGCGTTCTCTCCCCCTGCTCGCTTCCGCTCTCGCTCCGAAACCCCTGAGGGATCGTTCTGCGGCCAGGCAAGATTTCGATCTTCCTGCGCGAACGTGGCTACGGCGCAGTAAATCTGCTGCCGGGCTCCTCGTTGGGCACGTCGACCTGAAACTGCAAGACGATTCCCTCGCATTAAGACGTGTCGTGTAACTTCAAGTGTCAAGGCATTGCCGGGTCAATACTGCGTGCGTTGATCTTGACCTGTGAAGGCAACGCGTGCCTGCACAGTCCGTTGTTTAGCAAACACGGCCCAGGGGTGTCATCCTCCCTTCCTCAAAGTACTGCCCCGCACCCACTCCGGACTTCTCGCCGGCGTGTCAGGTAGTACGCGTGAGCCTTCTTGATATTTCTCGCCACCGAAGGCTGCTGACGCGTGCACGACTGAGGTCAGCATTGCTAAGATTTGACAAACCCGAGAACGCGTGGGCTTTCTCTCAGACGACGCCTTAGAATTGATACAACGCGTCACAAAGGTGCGGAAGGGTCCTCAGATCTTGTCAATGATTCTGACATGCGATGTTGGTCCAGCCACACGGTCCACGGCGCTGCAACTACTCCGCCGGAGTTGCGTACATCGGACGCAGTATATTGGTATGCGGCCTATGCGCTTCCTTTAATTCGCGGAATCGACTAATGTGCCGCACCGTAGCTGGGTCCAATATGGCCGATGCTAATCTTCACCGACGCATCCAATTGTCCACCTTCGTGCTCAACCCCTCCCCCGAGTCAGGTATGACGTTCCGATGCGGCAGATTCTTCTCTGGCTAATGAACGCAGAGAGACGCTCTAGCTTGGGGCCCTTCGATGCACGCTGCGCTGCCGACGCAGAAGACCATTGCAATATCATTACGACACCGTGGATGGACTGGATCCCCGAGTTTCCACGCATTGCGGGCCGGGAGATCGTCACGTTCAGGGATGGTCTCTGGGGACCCCAGGAGTACACCCGCTGGCCGCAGATGTACAACGAAGGCTGCGTCCACCATGCCTGTATTCCGACCAGGCACTCGGATTACGCACCCGGGAATCAAGTGTACGATGGACTCGGCTATGATCCCTGGGAGGAATCGCCGACTTGTGGTGTACTTGGATTTGGATACCTGAAGTCGGACGTGTTGCAGGAGCTGCATAAAATTGCGGCGCGCACCATCATGCAGTACGAGCAGGCCGATTCCTTCGTGCGGCAGCGCGAGGACATAGGATCCCATCAATCGTCTGTCGATCGACGCCTGGGCGGCATGCTGTGCCTTCTCTTGAGGAACGCCGTCGACCGACTTAGAGCACTGCCCAGCACTGAGCTGCACACGTTGGTGACAGCGAGGATGGCTCACCGCCTGATCCTCGAACTTGCGGGTCTATCAGTGTATTACAGCATCGTCGTCCCCCGCGTCGCCCACGTGCACCCCCTTCCGCGCACACCATTGAAGGTACTGGGTGCTTTTGTTCGCAATGACGCCGCCGCCCAGCTGCTCCATCGTGTCGGTGTGCCCTTCTGGTACATTCGGCCATGGTCGGCTGACATCTATATCCGCAAGGTTGTGAAGCCCTGTCATTGGCAGACCGAGCTCAGTGACGAACCTGCTTGGCCGCGAATCCCCAAGAGCTGGTACGACCCGGACGGCACCCATCAGGACCCCTCACGCTGGACGCACCCATCCGTCATCTTCGTGAGCAACCTTCTGTGCTCCTCGGCATTGCCTCGACTCCAGGTACTCGCGCGGCCTGACGGCGTGGAAAGCGACGCTAAGAGGCACAAGGGCGATGACGCCACCAAGCCAATTATGGCAGGTCCTCAGGTTCCACCGCAGACTCGCAACTCGAAAAAGAGAGGCAAACGGGCGCGGGGGGGTCGAAGAGGGGCCAAGACACCAGACTCACATCCCGCCACAACGTTCGAGGCGCCTCCCTCGGATCTTGTCAGGCTCAGTCCTAACTGGACTGCTGCCCTGTCCGATCTGTCGCCACTCCCGTTCCCCCCTCCTGTCGCCCTCGAATACTTCTTTCCCCCTCCCTTTGTCGTGTACCATGCGGAGACTCAAAAAGCGCGGTACATCCACAACTTCACGCGGATTCGTGAGTATTGCAGGCACCGTCTCGTCGACGCCGCCATCAATGGGACACCCTTGCGTATCGCCGATTGGCGTCATGTGCTGCATGGCGATTATCGTCTCGACGATCACGACGAGAAGGACAAGACGGGACAAGAGGTTCAAGCACCGGGTAATCCGCCGTCGTCGGATTCGCAGAAACGTAGCTATCTCTACGAGCGATCGCAGTGCGTGCGTCGGCTCTTCGCCAAAGGCGGCTCGCTGCTTTCCTACGACGAACGGAACGTGTCGTCGTATCGCGGGATGAAAGTCACTCTCGAGGCCGCCAAAACCAACCACATGTTGAAGACATTGGTGCTTTGGGAGCTCTACGAAACCAACTGGCGTTGTGAGTTGCGCGCCCTCGACAACCTCCTCGTCGACCATTCGGACGACGCCTTTCGCCAGTGGGAACGTGAGCAACGAGTTGCTGAAGTGTGGCGCTCCTCGCTTCATCAAACCGCGTTCTCGGTCGTCGATGTCTCCTCCCCCGCCTTCTGTTGGACACCTGCAGGCGAGGAAGGTTGGCAGGGTCGACGAAGGAACCTTCAGGCTCTCTTGCGGGTCATGAGTGCGTGGCCACAAGTGCCCGAGATGGTGCGAGCAAACGCCACCACCATAGGGGATTGCGACGATGCAGGGCACTTCGACGCAGTTGAGGCCACTGCACTCAAGTTCTATGTCAAAACCTTCGCGTCGAAGTTTGACCGTCTGCCATGTCCTCCCGTGCAACTCGTGTCTCCCCCGTAGTGTACCATTCGACACCGTCTCCCTTCCGTTCTCCAGTACAGTGTGTAATGCGACGACGTAATTAGCTACCCCGACTACCATGTACATATATAGACAGACGTACTAAGCGAACTTATGGCTGATACGGGTGTGGTGGCCCCGACGACGCTTTGATCGCCCAAAGAGGATAAGTGGCTCAACCCTGTTTGGTGGCGTTCCTGTTACCTCGATCGAATTCACCGCTGACATTGTGTTGCTTTGTTGCTTTGTTTAGTGGTGCACCTGGTGGCCCTCGGCGAGCACGCCAACGTATATAATGTGAGTGGCACGCCCGTCCCTCCCCTGGTCGCTCATCAATCATGCCTCGCCGAACATCCGCTCCGAAGTGTTATACCTGCATCGTCGAACCCAAGCGCGGCATAGACCAGCACTCATGGTTGGTGAAGACAGCTGTTGATGCCTGGAAGGCTGCCGGCCCGAATGGCAACTACAACCAGACCGCGAGGACAGTCGCCGATCAGTTCGCCGCACAGTTCGACCCCAACATCTTGGCGACGGTCGAGGAGCCCAACAAGCCACCTCGCCTTGAGACGGAAGAAGAGTGCTTTGAGCGGTGCGGCGCGCGCAGGAGGGTGCGTTGGGTCTATCCTGGTCATTCACGTTCGTCCCTAACTGCTCACAGACGAAAATCGTCAAGTGGATGGAAAACCACCGCGCCTGGATTCAAGAGCAAGTATCTTCGACTCCGCGTCTCCTCGAGCTCCCTACTCCACCTACCCAGCAGTCCCAGAAGCGCCGCAAGCGAGCCAAGAGTGCGCGGGACCTCTTCAAACGCGCTCACCCTGAGGTAGCCAAGGCTGCCAGGGAGGCAGCTACGGCGAATGGGGTCACGGTGGGAGCGGAACTCTCCAGAGCAGCCGCGATCGCTGTATCGGAGGCCGCCAAGCGCATGCAGACTGAGGATCCGGAAGCGTGGGATGTATTCGAGCGTGCGTCTGCAGCGTCAAAGCGGGAAATGCGCGAGAAAAAAGGCGGAAAGGGCAAAGGTAAAGCCGGAGGTGAGGACAGCGAGAGCGACGGCGAGGAGAGAGACGACGAAGCCGGCGAGGACGACGAGGGAAAGGACGAGGACATCGCTGAGAGTAGCCCCAAGGTGGCACCGCTCGAGGAGTAAGTTATGTCCTTCATGATGCATGACGAACACGAGTTGACATCCCGCAAGGATGCAGAGCCGTATTAGATATACTGCGCATGCGTCCGTCGATGAATGGGCCAAAAACTCCGGCATGGACGTCTTCGTATACCTCGGGTGGGTCGATGCTGAGGGACGAGCAAGGAAATTCACGTAGGTGACTGGCTGATGATCAATCCTCCTTAGCTAACATCCTGCAGTGCTAGTGCCGGCAAGGGAGGACGTGACGACTTATCGACATACATTAAGAATGAGCGCATTGCGGACAGAATGGACGCATATATGCTCAAGACGCGTGATCTGGAGCTGCGACCGGTGAACACTCAGATGGTCGCTGGGCCTGCAGGATCATCCCGACCAGTCCCTGCGCCCGCGGGCCCATCGGAGCACACCGATCCAGTTCGCGACCAAGTATCTCGAGGCACATCGGAGAGTTCAACGATCGTCGAGACTGTGGAGTCCGGCCACTCTGAACCCGCGGTCGACGACCAACACGCGCAAGAGCCACAGCGTGTCGCGTCACCTCAAACCAACCCGGATGAACGGCTCGATAGTGGCGACGCTGCCATAGCACCGAGCCCATTCAGTGGAAAACCTCGCTGTTAACGGTACAGCCGGAGTGCATTTTGACCGTTGCAAACGGTAGAGCCGCCTCCGGCCGGAGTAGTCCGGGTCTACCGTTAGCAACAATGCACCGCTTGCAACAGGCCGGCCGGGCTTTTGGCCAGGGTAATGTACCTGTTGTAAACAGTCCGGCTGTATAGGCAACGGTCCGGCCGGACCCATACAACATCACTGCAAACAGGCCGGGTGGAGGGCAGGGTTAGCACATGCAACGGAGCGGCCGGCCGGTCCACGTTGCAAACAGAGCGGCCAGACTCAGGCCCCACCACTTCAAATGTTCCGGCCAGGATAAAATCCCTTCATTGCAAGCGGACCGGCCGGAGTGAAGTCTATCTGGTCCAGAATGGGTTGGCCAGCCTAAACAAACTGACTCCACGAACAGGCCGGCCGGGCAGGAGTTGTCCTGCTTCAAACGGTCCGGCCGGTCACAGCCCCCTGGGGGCTATTGAAATACTATATGTATTATGCACCTATGGGGTATACCATCATTAGTAGATCACAGCATAATTTTCCCATGACTTAGGGATGCCTAGTGAAGCTGTAAAACACAAAACAGCCCCACTGGCTGGCCAAATTAACTGGCCAGAGATTTCACTCACCCAGGTTTTTGCTTTACTGGCCATCAAATTAGCCAGGTTGTCCCTACAGGGCCAAATCAATAGGCCGGACATTTCAAAACATTGGCCAGGCATTTTAGTTCATTGGCCGAAGCTTTGAATTCACTGGCCGAAGCTTTTACTTCATTGGCCGAAGCTTTTACTTCATTGGCCGAAGCTTTTCTTCACCGGCCGAAGCTTTGGATTGACCGGCCAAAGCTTCTACTTCACCGGCCGGCGAAAACAGCCGGTGCTCGGCAAAAAATGGCCGGCCAGTGCGCAAAAATGGCCGGCCGGTGGGCAGAACCGGCCGGGCTGTTGAATTACTATATGTGGAAATGTGGTATTGTCTGGGAGCCCTTCATTCATAGAGTCTAGTATTGATTTCCTAGTGTTCAAAGGTACATAGTTAGGCCAGGATATGCGAGACAAGATTTACTCACAGGCTTCTTTGCAAAACATGTTATTCAACTGCTGAAGCCAATATTCTTTGCCCACACTGTTTGACTATCTAGAATGTGTTATTTCAATGCATAGAGTAGATCCCCAAAAGGAATAGTCTTATTCTTCGAAGCTGAATGCAGAACATGAGATAAGGGGTAAGGTATAGTATACATGTCAAACAATGTTGACTTCCTGCAGCCAATCTACATTCCAAACACAGTTTCACAATCTAGAATGGTTCATTACACACAAGGAGTGAGTCGTCCAAAGGAATAGTCTTATTCACATGAGCTGAATGTGGTACAGAGTTAAGGGGATCATGCACAGGCCGGACCATCTCCTATGAGGATTGGCCGGCCGGACCATTACCAACAGTGGGTAGATGTTTCTGTGCCATTCTTGATTGCCAAACCTTGTGGGCAAAGCATATTGGCTTCAGGATGTGAACACAGTATAACATGTATACCCATATACCCACCCTCACCTTAACTCTGTGCTGCCTTCAGCTTGTGTGAATAAGACTATTCCTTTGGAGGACTGATTCCTTGTGGGTCAATGAACTATTCTAGATGGTAAAACACTGTTTGGAAAGAACATTAGCTGCAGGAAGTCAACATGTATACCATACCTGTATACCCCTTATTTGTTGTCCTGCATTCAGCTTCATAGAATAAGACTATTCCTTTTGGGGATCTACTCTATGCATTGTGATAACACATTCTAGATTTTCAAACAGTGTGGGCAAAGAATATTGGCTTCAGGAATTGAATAACATGTTTTGCAAAGAAGCCTGTGAGTAGTAAATCTTGTCTTGCATATCCTGGCCTAACTATGTACCTTTGAACACTAGGAAATCAATACTAGACTCTGCGAATGAAGGGCTCCCAGACAATACCACATTTCCACATATAGTAATTCAACAGCCTGGCCGGTTCTGCCCACCAGCCGGCCATTTTTGTTTTCGCCAGCCGGTGAAGTAGAAGCTTCGGCCGGTCAATCCAAAGCTTCGGCCAGTGAGAAAAAGCTTCGGCCAGTGAGAAAAAGCTTCGGCCAATGAAGGAAAAGCTTCGGTCAATGAATAAAAAGCTTCGGCCAATGAATTAAAAGCTTCGGCCAATGAACTAAAATGCCCGGCCGATGTTTTGAGATGTCCGGCCATTTAATTTGGCTGGTGGCAGCTTCACTAAGCCCCTTTAAAATGTGGGAACACTATGTTGGGCTCCATTAGTGATGGTCTTACATATACAATCATTCAAATCACACTCTGTATCATAATACAATAGGCCGAAGGTTTTTGAATGCCCTCGGCCAGTGTTTGCATGGCTGGCCAGTGAGCTAACAGCTCAGGCAATGTGATAGGGCATGCACTGTGGACATATAATACATGCTACTAGTAGGCTGTTCTAAGGGAGTATGGTCTATTGTTGACTGGCCCAGCCAATACTGGGTCACAATACTGTTGCCCGGCCGGACCGTTACCAATGGATGGTGCCACTGCCCGGCCGGACCGTTACCAGTGTGGAGTGCTAGATTATATGGCCTGGCTAGCCTGCTATCAATGTGGAAAAATGGTCCGGCCGCTCCGTTGCCAGCTAGAGATGATGCAACCCGGCCGGTCTGTTATCAGCCAGGGAGCATGTGCTCCGGCCGGCCCATTGCAACTGGTGAACTATGCACTCCGGCCGGCCCATTACAAATGAAGGATCCCATTTCCCGGCCGGTTCGTTACCATAGGAGAAAGAGTATCCCGGTTGATCTGTTACAATTAAAACCCCTTATTGCCCGGCCGGTCCGTTGCCAGCAAGACACTAAATGGCCCCCCTGTTCAGACAGAAAATAGGTGCCCTAGGGATACACCGGCCGGACTGTTTGAACTGGTTTGAGATACGCTCGGCCGGCTTGTTTGAAACCAGTCCGGCCGGCCTGTTTGCAACAAGGAAATCACAGCTCCGGCCGGAGGCGGCTCTACCGTTTGCAATGGTCGAAATGCACTCCGGCTGTACCGTTAGTATCGAGTAGGTACCACTGAATAATGTGTAGCACCATCAGCGGCGATCGTCGAGACTGTCAATGCCAGCCACTCCGAACCCGCGGTCGACGATCAGCACGCGCCAGAGCCACAGCGCGTTGCCTTGCCCCAAACGAACCAGCCAGAACACCTCACTGGCGGTGTGGCTGTGACCTCATCGTCGGCGGATGAGGTGCCTACTGTGCACGATGGCAAAGCGGCGAGTGGCGAGGAGGAGCCACCCAAGGACCCCCACGCCAACCTGGAGAGCGTGGACGCACCCGACCCTCAACTACAGGTCCAGCCACACCCCACGCGCGATGTTGGAATCACTGCAAACGCTGCGGTCAGCCCCACGACGCGCGATGACTCTGCGGGCGCCGATGAGGCTCATGTCGCCGACGAAGATGTCCATCAAGGGGGAGACACCGTCAACACGAATGCACCCCTTCTCGACATCGACAGCGACACTGGAGCTCGCGATGGAGCCGCATCTACTAAAGTTCGCAAGGGTCGTAAGAACACCAAGAAGCCCAAGGGAAAGCAGGTCGACCACCCTAATCAGCGCAAGCAGGCGCCTCAAACCGATCCGGCCCCTGCGAGCTCGGCTACCCCTGGACAGTCCGCGAGCCGGGGAAAGAAGAGGAAGGAGGTCGACGCTGGAGACCAGGTCGCCGAGCCGAGTACTCGGCCGAAGCGTGCCAGGTAAGTCCCTACCCTCACGGACGACAATCTCGCTAACGGTAGCTGCAGGCCGAGACGTGACTATGCCGCTATGGAACGAGGGGAGACATGATCATTACTATGGTTCGTCATAGACATGTTTTGGTACTTGGTTTGCGTATGTGTAACACTGTAGCCGCTGTGACCGTCGTAGAGAGCTCCATTACCTTGCGCCGCCGCCTTGACCTTACACGTTGTTCGACCGGCCCCGTTTTGGTTCGCCGTGCCACCCAAACCACTTCGGGCCACTCTCCTTGCGAACAATAGCCTCGCGTACGTAGTCGGTGGCCCCGGCGTGCCGAGGAGTATCAATTTCCGCCACACCGACGCTTTGACCTTCTTTAACTTGTCCGCATTTGGTTCGTGCCACCAACATGACCTCGGGTCACTGTTCTCGCGAACAATAACCTCGCCGCTGATAAAGGTGAGCCGTCTGCGTCTCCCCGTGAGCCCCAGTCCCCGCGATAACTTCTGTCCAATGCCGCCACCCACGCCGAGTCCTGCTCCCCGAGCGAAGATGCGCTCGTCGACGTCAAGGGCCGCCATTGCGTCGGCTGGTCCATCCTCGACCCCTTCGGGAACAAAGGACACGAAGGATGCGCTGGACAGCCATCTTAAAAATTTCGCGCGCGAGCTCTCGCAGCCCGAGGTCCACGAACTAGTTTGTCGACATCGCCCGTTCAAGCAATTACAGTACGACTCAGAGAATGTGGCAAGATGGGTTGGAATTGTGCGTTTCGCTCCCGTTGCCCCATACATACCTCACTGATTGTGTGCATAGTGTACCCAAGCTAGTTGCCCGAAGGCACGAAAAGTCCAATACCTGAGTGATCCCGTGGGCGCAGACGAACGCGCGCTGATCACTCGGATGCGAGACGTCCTACAGCGGCTGCGAGCCACTGAGAGTGCACGCAAGAGGTACGAGAAGAAGAAGCCCGCTACGGGAGGCAATCAAGCTGCCGAACAAGACCATCAGCTCAAGCTCTATGCTGACGAGGAACGACGATTGCATGCCCAACGGACCCAATTGGACCGCGAAGCTCGCAACTTCTGTGAGCAACGCGATGTGGAGCCTCACATCGAACACAGGCAGCTCGCTCCAAACCACTCTGACCAGCGTGCGTCTGTACACATTGAGCATCACCGTCCCTTGAACCTCGTCGGCCCTCCTCGGCCACGACTTCCTCCGGGGACCACGCAGCGCAACCCCACTCAATTTGCAGCGCTACAAGACGTAATTGATGTGGAAGAGTCGTCAGACGAAGAGTCCGAGAACTCTGCGTCTTACTGGGAGGCGCTGGATGGCCCGTTGCCACCGCCACAATTCAAGAAGTTACCTCGCAGCGAACCACGGCCTTCCGCTCCTGTGGTGCAACCTCAGAGTGCGTTGCGTCGTCGCGCGCCGCCTACCTCGTCGCCTGTGGCCCCAAAACGTGATCGCCCCATCCACACTGGGCCCCACATTGACGACGATGTCATTGACCTCACCGTAGATGACAGTGACGATGATCCTTCAATCGGCTTGCATGAACCATCCTCTTCGCATTCGGCCATCCCAACGTCGTCTCCTGTCCGAACCTCATCTCCGGTGGATCCTCGTCCCAGTACGTCGCGTGCGCGTTCGCTGTCTCTGGAGGAAGCCCTCGTGGTCGTATGGGCATATGCCAAGGTGTGTTACTCACAATTGGGATCCTTCGTAGTACCCTTACTGATCGAGTATTGTACAGGATGGCGAGCCACCAGAGCGCTCCGAGTTCGACTTGAATGCGCACAGGGTCTCCTTCACGGCGATCTGTACAGCGTCTGGCCTCGACCTCATGGACCCGATCGCCGTGTGGCTCAGTCCCGAGGGAAAGTGGCGCTATATGCACGTTGAGAATCTCATCGACGCTCGCTTTCGCCTGCGCAAAGGCGATTACGTGGTGTGGGCGAAATGGGGCCTTCAGGACTTGGAAGACCTGAATTGGTTGACAGGTGCGTTCTTCTCATTGACTATCCTAGTGCTATCTGACGGTCTGGCAGACAACTTCGATTATATCGACGATCCGGAGTGGCCGGATCCTGCTCGCATTTGGAAAGCTCGGAAAGCGCGGTCCTCTGCTTGATGTCGGCAACCAAAATGCTCAGGATGTAGGTCGCTTCCGTTGGTACCGTTTCTGTAGCCCCGCGTTCTTGATCCTTTTTTGTAGTACTGCGTTCTTAGAACGTTTTTGTAGTACTGCGTTCTTAGTACGTGTTTGTAGTGCTGTGTCTCTAATACTCTTTTGTAGTGCCATGTTTGTAATGCATCTTTTGTAGTGCCGTTTTCGTAATGCCATAACTTTAGTGTTGTTTCCCTAGAGCCAAGTTCTTAGTACTGTCTGCTTAGATCGTCTTAGTACCGCTACTGTAGTACTGCTTGGTAGTACCTCCTCGTTAATGCCATCTTCTTAGTGCTGTGTTCTTAGTGCCACCCCCTTAGTGCTGTATTCTTATGGCTGTTTCTGTAGTGCGTGATCTTCATACCATTACTGTAGTATTACTGTAGTGCCGTTTTCTTAGTACTCGTTGTGTAGTGCTGTAATAGTTAGTGCTTATAGAGTGCCCACATTTTAGTGAAGTGTGCTACTGTTAGTGCTGAGTACTACTATTAGTACGTATATAATGCATTATAAATCTAGTTTGCAGGTACTACATAGTACTGGATATCTAGATCTGTGACTGAGGTGGCTCGCACAGGGGAGAGGATGTCCGACTTGCGGGTCTGCAGGTGCTTCGCTGGCGGCTGATCCGCATATAGAGAGCCTGGGGGGGCCATACGCGTCTATTGACCCATATACCCGTGTATGCTAGCACTGAACTCGATAACGAAGTCAACTTCAAGGTCGCGCAGAGGAAGATCGGGCTCGCAGGTATTGGTTCAACACGACTTGGCGAACGCCGCAATCTTGTCAGAGGATCGACCCTTCTGTGGCTTGCTGAGTATGCCAGCGCCCTGCGCTCGACGAGGCAGTTTCAACTGCGGCGAAACGTATGATTGAGCATTACGACGTCGCGCACTACTCACAGCAAAACACCGTATTTGGTCTGTAGAGCCTCTGCGCCAAAGTCCGTCAACTCGGGAGAACGCTGGCGGGCCTTGCATGCAGATCGATCGCTCCCCAGCCGAAAAGTCCGAAGACTGCTTGTCAGCTCCTTCTCAAGCGTCGATGGTCGTCTTCAGGTCCTCCAAGACCGCGAGCGGCAAGCCCGGCGGTGGTGCCTAGGGGTAGATCTTACCATGGGACGCGCTAGCAGGCACACTGGACCGGAACGTCGGATCCACATGGGGACTGAGGTGCTCCGCACGCCAGAGCACCCGCAGCACTTCCTCGCGGTCCCGACGACCCCGGTGGATCCCTAATCAAGACCGTGACCAGATGGATATGACAGGTCGCGCGTAGGACTTACCTGCAGCGCATCCTCTAATTCGTGAACGCCGGCATCGGGGCTGGAATCTGGGACGGGGAGCCTCGTTGGGGTTCCGGGCGTGTGCACGATAGATCAAGGTCAACAACGCTGTTTCGGAATGTAAGTATCGTACCGGTGGCTTTCACCGGGATTTTCAGGCGCGGTCTTGAACATTTGATTCGCCCTCGTTGCTCTGCCTTCTCCGAGTCCTAGCGTCGTGGGGAGGTGGTCCGTGAGCACGTCAAGCGTTGACACCGACTGCGAGTCCAGGACGAGGTACTGACGACGTAGATCGTTGCTGGTGTGATGTCCCGCGTCAGCTTCGCGAGGCTCCGATGGATGTTCACCGAAGCGGGGAACCACGCGGTGACAGCGCGCATACGGCGGAGCGCGAAGAGCCCTGCGCTGAGGCTCGCGCCGCGGGTCAGCTCCGGGAAGACATCGGCGGTAATTACTTGGTGGATCCAGAGCCTTTGGGGTTTCTCGCAGTTCGCTGGAGTCCTTGACTTGACGGTTGCTTGGAGAAAGGCTGTCGCCAGTCCTCCTCCCGAATCCTGATCTTGTGCATCTTACCCCGCCCCGGCCAGTGGCCGCGTGAGCTAGCCATAGAAAGTATTAAGTACGGCCTATGATGCGTCGCCGCCGACCGCGCACTCCTTGGCTGCATACTACACGGTTCTACCACTCGCTGGCGCACGCATAGCACTGGCACTGGCACCCGGAACTCGTATGTCAACAACGTTCTCTCAGTCTAAGTGTATCGGGAGGGCGACGAACTTGTGCAGTCGTGCTGATGGCAAAAGTGGGTAGGAGTGGGTCCGTGATCGTGGAGCCACCGCACCCAATACCTCGGGCCATGGTCCGTCATGCTCTCTCCTGCGGGTCTTTGCTTCCTCTTCTTTGCGAGCCTCTGAATGGAGGTCCTGCGTTCGAGGAATCCTTCGGCTGACGACCAACCCCGCGATCAGTCTTACCACCAATTGCTTACAGATCTTCCTCCGCGTACGCACCTCCCTTCTCTACGCCCTCACTCCGACTCTCACTCCCGCGCCATCCACGGGCCCTTCTCGCCTCCCCCGGCGCACTCCAACATCCAGCTCATCGCCGTGCCCGACCTTGCAGGGTCCGCAGGCTCGACGTATATCACCGCGTCCTGCACCGCGGCGTGGTGGGGTGGGCCCTCCTCCCTGATGCTCTTCTTCCCCTTCGTCACGCTCTTCGGCGGGCTCCCTCACTTCCTCGCGGGCCTCGTGTGGCTCCTCGCCGCGTGCGAGCTGGCGGATCACTAGATGGCCGCGTGGATCGTCGTGTTAATGATGGTTACGTTGACTCCGACGGTGTTGAGCGCCGTGTGCTGTGCTGGGCAAGTTGCCACCGAGTTCATGCAAGCATCCCTGTTCAACCGCGACTGACAGGGCGCCTTCGCGCGGGACATTCAACACGCGTCAGATGCGCAATGTACGTCTAGATCCACTGCGCGATGCATGCCAACTCTTCGCTCATACGCCAGGTTCCTCAACGGTAGCGCGCTCGCGGCTGGGACAGGTGCGGTGTACTAGTGAGGTAGAGACATGATGGAAGGAGAGAGAAGAGAAGGACGGGGAGGCGGTGACCCGTACATAGTGCGCCGGTCTTATCTTCCGACTTCCTTTCCTATCAGGTTCTGATGCACTCTCCAGTATATACGGCAAGGGCACTGTGCCCGAGCGCTGCAGAATTGTCTCCATAAAGTCAAGCACCGTTTCTTGCACCGGTCTGCACAGTTTCCTAGTATCGCACGGGTGTACCAGGATTCAGGGTACCCAAGGTCTGTACCATGCAACCCCCTACTCCACATATCGTCGGTACGTCGCTAACTCGGTTTGCACATCCGCCGCCGAGCGTGCTGTTCGTACGGAATGAAGTCATCGTGGGCGACTCCCAATGCTCAACGGGGCCGGAAGAACTATAGGTGGGCTTTCATGGCCGGGCAATGCAAACCGGACGGGCTAACCGCCGTGAAGGATCAGAGAATGCTTGAAGCGTCATCGACTATTCGAAGCCTACACCAAGCGGAGGTGCGCTACTTCATTCTGTTTTCCTTCCTTCGCCGAGATTCCTGATCATACTTGATCCAGTAGGGCGAAAAGGTCGGCCGTCCGTTCGGGGACCCGGACCGTCGCGAATGGCATCTTCAGGTCAAGCTCATACTTTCATGCTGACAGCATCTTGATGTTGCCACTATATTAGGGCTTGTGCCATAGCGGAAACACGACGTGCGGCCCAGGCACCGCATGACGACCCAGTTCGCATCTGGGCTTTCGTCGTCGCGATCGACGTCTACCAGCATTCGCAGATCAAGAATCTTGGTGGCTGTGTGAGCGACGGCGACGACTTCTGCGATTACCTCACGAACACCTTGAGGGTCCCTGGCAACCAGACCGTCCGGCTGACGAACGAGAGGGCGACGCGTACACACATCATCGACACCTTCTTCTCCCACCTTATCCACAACCCAAATATCGAACGGGGCGACGCGATTATCATCTACTATGCAGGCCATGGCGACCGCAGGAGCGCACCCTCGAGCTGGAACACCACCGATGGTCGACTGAATATGGTCGAGTTGATCTGTGCGCACGACGAAGGAATGCCAGACGAGGGAGGTCAGCCTATCATTGGCATTCCTGACCGGACGTTTGGGGGCCTGATGCGCCGGCTGGCTCACGAGAAGGGAGACAACATCGTACGTTCACTCGATCACTGTGTTGGCTTGCGCTGTAGTGACGTGAATATTTTTACGCTCGTATCTACAGGTGGCCATCTTCGATTGCTGCCATTCTGGAGGCATGCACCGCAGCGGGCCTCCGAGCGAGAGCACGAGCGAGACGCGGCATCTCTCGACGGAGAGCTGGGTGCCCCGTCCTCCTATCCCCGAGACCCTTGATCAACACATCTGGGCTTGGCAAGACCCGGAGGCTGGTCGTGGTGTCACAATGGTCCCCGTTGCGCCACCTGAGTCCGGGTTCTCAGATCCGGAGGCACGCTCGCATGTCCTCCTCGCGGCGTGCCAACCACACCAGACGGCGCAGGAGCACATCATCGGCGGGATGCCGCGCGGGGTGTTTACATTCCACTTGCTCGCGTATACGCGGATGAAGCACAGGGAGAACCTCACGTACGCGCAGCTCGTGGAGGCACTGCGGAAGCCGGACGGCGTGGATGTATGGAGCTCGGGGACGCTCCAGTTGATGGCGGGTCAGACCCCGCTGTGCGTTGGGCGGAACAAGCACCGACTACTGTTCACGACGGACGAGGCGCCGGGAGCTGCAAGCACGTTCCCCATCCGATATGACAAGGGCTTCCTCTACGTCGGAGCAGGCTCCCATAACAACGTCGTCAAGGGCACGCTGTTCGTCGTGGAGATTCCGCCCGCGTTGCAGGTTCGCCTCAAAACGCGACACGTCGTACTTACGGCGGAGAGCGTCGTTGACGAGGAGTGCACGGTTGGGTATGGTACGTCTGGCAGAGTGCCGCCGGAGATCCGCCACACGCTCGAAGGGAAAGAGGCTGTGGTCTCCACGTCCAACTTGTGGCTGTGGGCAGGCGTCAACGGACGCGCGCGTTTTTTTTTGAAGCGCCAGTCTATACCAATACTAAGTACATAGGAGAACCGGTCAGGCCACCCGCCGCCTGCCCGGGCCACTGGTGAACTGGGGATTTCGCTAGTTCGTTGGTCACAGGTCACACCCTGCGAACCTATGGTCGAAACGTTACAGTACGCTGACCGGCGCAGTGATCTCCGGTCCGATCCCTGTGAGTCCATTTGCGGCCGGCGGAGTGCTACATACGTCGCTCCTGCGCTCCGTCTCTAGATGGTCGATGTGGCGGGGTGGTACGCGCCTTTAATACCTCAGAGACTTCTTGTCCCTCACATGAACAGTCATCTCAACTTATATATATCCCTGTATCATCAGTGTGCCGTCCCCGAGTGCGCCATGCCCTCCACAACCATCGTACATATTGAGGATTGGCGCGTTCCGGGATTCGGGCCGAGGAAGACATAACCGAGGCGAAAGAAGACCCATCCCATTCATCGAGCATGACTCTGAGCGCGCTTCCGCGTCCGCAGGCCAAAGACGTCGACGCGTCCCTCTCCCTCCCTCCTGCTCGGTCCTCCCGTCGCCCTCGCTACGCGGCGCGTCCAACGACTGCCATTGTCTTCAGGGACGCCCACGCCCACATAAATAGCGATGCCCAACTCTAGCTGCGGCGCGGACGCCGACGTCCACATACGAAACTCGGCCTCAGGAGGAGGGTCCAGCTTGCGCAGTAGGTCCTCGCCCTTGGCCTGGGGGGCTTGCCGACGCCCCGCCCTGATCGAACCCCACTGATCCCGATCGTCTGTACCCCGCAGCGTCCCCCGCAGCCACACCACCCCGCCTCGTCAGGCTCCCACCCCACCTCCGACGCAAGGCCGCCGCGTGCACGATGGACGAGGACGACTCCGGATGGGAGGCAGACTGGGAGGCCGAGTCGCGCGCGTCGTCCGTCGCTCCTATGCGCGTCGAAGCGACTGGCGACGGGCGCCATGGCCCACTCCGTGGCCACGCCGGCAGGAAGGAGGGGGCGCAGGACGTGAGCATGCCCATGATGGCTCACCCGCCGATGGTTTACGCCCCACCGAGCCGGCCATACACCCGCCCGTGCTCCCCGTGGACGTCGCGCGTGACATGGAGGCGAGGCAGGAGGAGCGACGCGTCACAGCGCGCGTCGAAGGTGCGTCCCTATCAGTTAATGTGCAAGACCCTCCATATGTTTATGTCCGTACTGCATCTGCGTTCGATGCAGAGGAATGCCTCGCGCGACGGCGGCGGCTCGAGTCGGGCCCCGGCACGCGACCGCGCCTGCGCAGGTACAACCCCGACTACCTCCTTGCCGCGCGTCGGTGGCACGCCCAGGACCGTCGTGGCTCAGCGCATTCTTGGAGCCTCTCGGGCGCGACGACGGAGCTCTACGCCGAGGGTGCCCCCGTCTGCCAACATTGCCTCCTCAGCATCAACTCGCACCCTTCCCCCGCCCACGCCACCTCCCTGCCCGAAGCCGACTGCATCACCTCCCTGCCCACCGACCCCCTCTCCGCCCTCGCCTCCCTCTCCCTCCCATCGCCGCCGCCCCCGAACCCCAACCTGTCCCCTGCGGACTGGGAGACCGTCTACGCCCACCTCGCGGAGCACCGCGCGACCCTCGCGCACCTCCAGCGCGCCGCCGCCGACGCGGAGCGCGCCATGCTCGGCGCGTGGGCCCTCGTGGAGGAGGTCGTCATGCCTGTCGTGCGACGCCAGCGTGCGGGCTTGTCGGCGGAGCGGTGCGGAGTGTGAGCGAGTCGGGTGTCGCCTTGCAGCGGAGGGGTACCTTGGGGTGGTGCTCGATACGAGGGCGGGGAAAACTGCAGGTGTGGTGAGGGCGCGATCGGACTTGGCTTCTTGGAACGAAGGAAAGAAATGTGAATGCGTGTGTACGATGGCTGTAGCATGACGAGGCAACGTAACGCAAAAGGTTGTAGCGTGTATCATAGCTCGATTGTCGGCTCGTAGCGTGAATGGTGTATTATACTGTCTTGGAATGTATTCGTGCTTTCGAATGTTCAATTGGCGGGATGCCGCGGACTGGGTGCAGCGTCGGTCATTGGCAACCGGTTGCGGGACTTGCGTGGTCTGTTGCTTACTTGAATGGCACAATTGCTCACAATTCGAATGGTGTGGTACAATAACCTACGTTACAGGGAAGCGCAGCAACTGACAACAACGAGAGGCTGACGCAGGCATACTTACTTGCGAAGCGCGTCCGAGCTGTGCTGCATGTGGGCGACGATTTGGACATGTGCATATGCGGCTGACAGTGGGCTCGATCTTGAAGAGGATGACACGACGAACGAACTTGAACGTTAACCAGCAGTGTGGCGTCTACCATCGACTGCCGCTGCATGCTCCGAGCCCCTTGTCGAGCTGTCCGTTACTCTCGGTGTCCGGTGAGGCTGACAAGTCCACTCGCTTCTGTCTTGGTCTTCGACAGAGCATCACGTCTGTGTGTCACCACCCGTCGCGGTCGATGCCCCGTCTAGCCATGCGTTCACCGACACCCCGAGGATCAGACTCGAGCGACGAGGACGAACAAGACAATTGGCCCACTAGCACGCAGACCATGGCGACCGCCCGAGCGTTCATCCAAGAGTGGTACGCGTCCGCCTCCACGCCCTGCACGCCGTCGACCTTCACACTGACCGCACCCACACTCCACGCAGCGCCGCCGCTCGCCTCCCGACCCTCCTCCTCCCCGACAAAGACGCCGACGGCCTCTGCTCTGCCCTCATCCTCCACCACACCCTCACCGCGCTCGGCCTCCCGCCCGCGCTCATCCACACCCACTTCGTCGCAAAGGGCGCGAACGTCCACGCACCCGCGGAGCGCGCGCGGCTCAAGGAGCTCGTGCCCAGGCCGCGCTTCGTCCTCGTTGCGGACCAGGGGAGCCGTGCGGGGCCTGCGATACTCCCCGGCGAGGGCGAGGAAGAAGAGGCGAGGACGTTGATCGTGGACCACCACCTCGCGGAGGGGTTCCCGCAAGGAGCGACGGTGCTCTCCGCGGCGCGGTGCGACCCCGTCGCGACGTCCTCGACACTAGCGTACCTCCTCTGCGAGCCGCTCGTCCGCGGGGTCGCGTCAAAGGAGGTGAGGGAGCGTATGGAGTGGCTCTGCGTGCTCGGGACGATGGGCGACCTCGGTGCCGGCCACAAGTGGGAGAGGCCGTGGCCGGATATGAGCGCGTGTGCGCGGAGGTGGACGAAGAAGGCGCTGGGGGAGGCGGTTGCGTTGGTGAATGCACGTGAGTAGCCGCGGTCGCGGGGCGCTGTCGTTGTGGATGTGTGGACTGACGGCGCCGTGGATGTAGCACGGAGGACGGCGCAGTATGACGTCCGGACGGCGTGGGAGGCCTTGCTTGCTTGCGGTCCGGCGCAGATCGTGTCTGGCGCGTCGGGGAACATGCATATACGGAGGCTGCACGAGGCTCGCGTCGAGATCCGCACGGAGACGGAGCGGTGCGGGCATACAGCACCGACCTTCTCTGGGGACGGCCGCGTCGCTCTAGTCCGAATACAGAGTGAGGCGCAGGTGCACCCCGTAAGTCGTCCTGGTATCTCGAGGGAAGTGGACGTACTGATATCTGGCAACGAACGCCGTGCGCACAGCTGATCGCGACGCGCTGGGCGTCGACCCTCAAGTCGGCCCGCCTGCAGATCGTCATCTGCGGCAACGGCGCGTACCTTCCCGGCGCTGGGATGACCAACTTTGCGTGCCGCATTGCGCGCTGCGCCTTACCTTCGCCCGCTGCCAAGGGCACTTCGTCGTCGTCGAAGCGGAAATCTGTAGGTACTGGGAATGAGGACAAGTGCGGAGAGCGAGCCGGAGGTGAGATCAACATACCGGACATTCTCCGGGAGTACGCGTCGCGCGTATCAGGCCTCACTGAGAGCATGGGCGAGGACTTTGCGCGCGGCCACGCGCAGGCAAGCGGGGGTATCGTGAAGGATGAGGACTTTGAGAGGCTGTGGCAGGTGATGCGGGATTCGCAAGCAGATGACTCAGGTAAGCATTTGTTGCGGTTTTGAAGGTGGGAGCCTGACCTGACGGTGGGGTTCTGCATCAGGACCCCCGAGGAAGAGAAAGAAAATCGAGACAGTGCAGATGAATACATTGGAGGGTTGGATCAAGAGACGAGAATGAGTCGGATGTTCTGCGTGGCCTGTCAACGTGAGCTTCGAGTTACTACCCGTACTTAAACGGGTCAATCGAGTGGCGAAGCGATGCAGTGCCCTTGAGAGCCGTCGAACGCGCCCTGACGTGAACTGAGGACGCTTCCGTGATAGCTACAAAAGACGAAAGTATTAAGGATGCGAAAAGTCGAGACTGTTGCCTATGTACTCAGCTGTTTCGTTTTGCTGGATAGGTGTGAGAGCTGAACGTAGAAAAGTATGAGCAGTGATCATTAGTATCCTCTGGCAAGTAAACCGTCCACAAGGAGAACACTGGAGTAATTCTTCGAAGTATTCGCAAACTGTTCTCTGAGTTGTAGCGGCCCTGTATTTCCTGTTGCGGCAGTCGACGTTCACGTTCAAGAATCAGAAGTTCTTGACTGACGCACACGGTGTGATTTGCCCGAAAGTGGTGTATTGCCTCGCAGAGGAGCGAAGTGACTGTCTACCATGCGACCGACATTCGCAACAGACCAGCACTTCGAAGAAATGAGCTAAGTACAACCGTGCGTTAAGCTCAGGAGCGCCGGGGATGCTTACATAATAGGCGGCCCAGGCGAAGAGAGCTTAGCGGGGGCGAGGCCGTTTCGTCTTCTCCTCGCTGCACGCCTCGTTGTGCACGCTGGCAGACATAGCGACCTCGCTCCCCTCCGACATCGTCCTCGGTGTGGCCGACACCGCCTCCACTCCTTTGCTTCCGCTGCCCCTGCCTGCCTGATCGTGCCTCGCCCAGGACCCAGACACTTCGCCGCTGTCGTGCCTAGCGCAGCGCTATCCTCAACAGTCACTCTAGCCGCCTACGCCCGACGACTGCGCTTTGCTCCCACTGTGGCTCCCAGCGCAAACTCGACTTTGTCTTCATCTTCAATTTCGTCTTTTTTTCTGCGTGTTGTGTATGGCTTGCCGTTGATATGGATGCAACTGAACTCGGTCGCTGGTCGCGATTTGCTGCCAAGGGTGGCATTGGCAAATGCACTGCCCTCCAGGACTACGTTGCAGAGGAACCCGAAGACCTCATGTTCATGAAGGTACCGTGCGTGTTCACACGTGTGAACAACGTCTGACTTCGGAGTACCTCAGGACGATGAGATCACCGTACTCTTGCAGCTGGCCGACGAGGATGTCTTCCTGGTGAGTCGATTGGTGCAACAGGGTGACTGTTTCATGCGCAGCTCAATCCTTGCATTCTGCTCTGTGACATGGACTCACACATACGGCACTGCAGGGCTACTGTGAGGGTGTCATAGGTCGCTTCCGCGGCTCCTTCGTCCGCTTCCACAGCCGTCTCAAGAAACCCGTCATGACCAAGCGTTCATCCTCGGGCCACTCCATCTCACCCTCCCATCGCCCTCGCTCACGCTCCCAGAGCCGCCCCTCATCCTCCCAAAGCGCAGTCACTCTCGCCGCTCGCGACGTCGTGTCCCCGCCCGTTCCGTTCCAAGCGTCCCCGGCCGCCTCCCGCGCGAGCAGTCCCAGGATGAGCCTCAGCGTGAGCGGCTCGAGTAGCATCATGACGGAGATGGATAGCATGGGCTCGACGGGGAGCGTCGCCAAGTTCAGACCTTCGAGCTCGATCAGTTCGGTGCGCGCGCTCGAGCCGCTGAGCAAGGTGCGTTCCATGGAGGAAGGCCCACACCCGCCAGAGCGCTCTACGAGCTACTCGTCCTCGCGGTCGGCTACGCTCGAGACGGCTCCGCCCACCACCCCAGCCACGCTGTCCCCGGACGAGGAAGAGTACACCGTACGCATAGCGGTCCACTCGCGTGACCACCCTGAGCAGCTCTCACCCGTCGTCCGTGAGTCCGTACTATTTGGAGACGAGGAGGAGGGCAGTGGGCAGGCCCTTACGCCTGGCCCTATGACGAGTCCGCTCAACATCCGCAAGTCCCCGTCGGCGACCTCACCGCAGCCTCCGCCCTCCCCGATCCGGTCAGACATCAGCTCGGATATCAGTCCACGGTCGTTCTCGTTCGATGTGGACGGTACAGAGGATAGCAGCCGTCTCTCGCTGGACATGTCCGCCGGCGTTGAAGGTATCGGCTTGTCTTTGCTCCAGGGCTTCCTCAGCGGGGGTGCGAACGGCGACGACGACGCGTCGATCCTGAGCAGCAGGAGCGGGGCGAATACGCCCCATCGCGACGATGCAGCAGACGACCGCCAGTCTGTCGCTTCTACAGTCAACATCGACGGTCGCCTCGCAGACAGCCCGCGCTCTGCCACGCAATCCGTCTCGCACTACTCCCGCTCGCCATCTCCCTCCGTCCCGGCTCCTGCATCGCCCACCTCCCCGTTACCATCACCGCATGAGTTCGACCCGCCAAACCCGCCGTACGCGCGCCACTCGCAGCGCAGCTCTATGCACTCCCTCAAGTCGATGCGCTCCCTCCAGTCCCTCCGCCCGTCGCTTGCGGGCTCCGAGAACAGCGGTGGCTCCGGCTCCGGCTGGGAGGGCGACATCTACGACGACTACCGCTACTCGCGCTTCTCGATGGCGAGCAAGATGTCGAGGCTCTCTCAGGGGTCGATCAAGCCCACGGGCGACATCCCGCCAGTGCCGAGTGACCACCTGGCGTCGAGATTGAACATGGAGAGCAGTGTGAGAGTGTCGGAGGAGTTGGATAGGGGGGCGCAGCTGCCGGCCGCGGTAGTTGTGAGCTCGGAGAGTGGGACGATCACGAGTGAGCTTCCGACGGCTGAGGAAGCGCAGACGTCCGAACGGGGCGCGACGCTGAAGGATAAGGACCGGCCGTCGCCGCTGTCGCTTCAGGATAGGGATACAGGTCACAACAACTTGCGGTACAGCAGCACTAGCACGGGGGAGGGGCCCTCGCCCCTCCTCCATGCATCGTTTGGCTCACCGACGCAGAGCGCGACCCCGAGAACACCGGCCTCTCCGAATACGCCGGCATCCGTAGACTCGTTCGTCTCTCCTCCACCCGGATCTCCGGGTCGTGATGTGTTTAGTGGGCTGTCACCGCCGCGGGACGTCGACGTGCGAAGGGTATCTGGACAAGCTATCGTGGTCGAAGACGACGAGGAGCCGCCGTTCATGAACGGCCCTGCGTCGCCCACGTCTCCGCGAGACCAGTCGGCGTTTGCGTCAACAAAAGCTAGGGAGGCAGCCGAGCGCGCCATGTCGCCGTCCAACGAGCCCGCGCCTCCGCCGTATGCTATCTCCGGACCGTCACGGCCGATGCAGTATGCGCTGTCTCCGCCACCACAGCAGGGACCGCCACTGCTGCGCACCCGCTCGACGAACCAGCCGCCTGTGGACCCTGCCTCCCGTCAATCGCTCTTCATGCCTCACCCTCACGCACCAAAACCAGCGCAAGTGCCTGCGGGTCCGATGTATGGTCGTCAGCCTGCTCCCTTCCAGCCGCCCCAGCAGTACAACGGCCCACCACCTAACTCCGCCATCCAGATCATACACACCTTGCTGAGCCAACAGCAGCAGGGAAGACGGCCCGGTGGCGCGTCGACGATCTACGCACGGTTCGACAGGGATCTCATTACCTCCACTGGACCGGTGCCGATTTCGTTCACGTTGGAGCCTCAGATGAACATCCCGGCGAACAGACCGGTTATGTACAACCACGGTCCTGGTAGCCGGGCGGGATCGCCTGCAGCAGGAATTTCACGCGTCGGAACGCCGCTAGATCCCTCTCCGTACGACGTAGCCGCAACTATGGCTCAAGGTTCAAGTCTGGCGAGGTCAGCGACGGCCTCACCTGGAGTCGCTGGTTTGGTTCGCACGGCTTCTTCTGGTGTTGGCTCCAATCTGGCACGGTCTGCGACGGCGTCACCGAAACCTGTCAATTCCCCTCCCCAAGTACAGGGCGAGTTTGGGCGTCCAGACTCGGTCAGCAGTGGTAAGGCCATACCAAGGCCCAACTTCTTCCCTAAATCAGGCACGCCTCGGCCTCGCTCGCGCTCCTTCTCGGGGTTCGACTCACCGATCGCAGAGGTAGTCATGCCCGAAGGAAACAGGTGAGTGTCTTCGCCATGCGTCTGTATGAGGGGGGTTAACGTCCGTCAGTTCCAAGGACGGGCCGTCGGCTGCCCAGCTGTCATCTGTTGCACTCGTCACCAAAAGGTCGAAATCTGCTACTGCTACACCCGCAGCAGCGACTTCTCCAGTATCTGTGCCTACACCTCAACGGGCTACGCTCTCGCATACGTCCTCCGTTGTCAGAGGTGTCCAAAGACCCTCTCCTCTGTCCCTATCTCAGAACAACGTCGTGGCAGGCTCTGCCTCTCCTGCGTCTGCCAATGCACCGTTCGCGGGGCGTCCTATGCTGATCCCTGCTGCATCCTCAGCTCCGGGTTCGCCTGTCTCCCGAGCGACCTTCGATCGCAACGGAACAACCAGTCCGCTCCAGCAACGGGATGTCCCGACAGGAGGTTCGTCCGTTCGTCACCAATCGACGGCGACCCTAAAGTCTGAACATTCAGCATCTCCATCTAGCCCTCCATCGTCTCCAAGGTCTCCTGCATCGCCGCGATCATCATTTCCAGTAATACGACACAGTCGGTCGTCTATTCTGCCGGGCACCAAGACTGCGCGGGGGGACCCGGCACTCCCACCCTCGCCCCGTGCGCAGGTCGCCCCGGGGCGCTCATCTATAGAGAGCAGTAACACACCACCACGTCCATCTGTGGAGAGCAGTGCGTCGCGCCAGTCGGCAGACAGCATCGGCTTGCGCCGCCCATCCCAGTTATCAATGGCAATGAAAGTTTCTTCACACCCCCCTGATGTGTCGGAATCCAGCTCTGGCTTGTCGGCGCGTGTCCCATCGCTGCGGTCCGCAGTATCCTCATCCGGCTTGCGCGTGCAGATGCCGAGTGAGCGTCCGCTATTGCAACCCAGCGAGCGCAGCCCGGCATCCAGCGTGTTCTCATTTGAGACACCTGTTGAACAGAAAGTACACGTGTCCGTCAAGGACATGGACTTTGAGTTGGTTGCCCCGGCGGTGCCGCGCTCGCCATTGGCGACAAGCAGCGCGGACTCCTTGCTCGCACCGCCTGCCAATGCGGATGCCAAGAGCGTAATCGATGCAAGCCCCCTAAGCATGAGGCGGCCGTCGTCCGACAAATCGGTAGAAGACAGAGTTGCCAAGGTAACCGATGCTGCGGAGATCGAGGCGCACCGTCAACGAGAGCTGAGATGGATCTCTGCATTGACCTCGACATCTCCGTCCCAGGCACGCAAGGCGAAGCGCATCCGGAAGTTGGTCCTTGAGGGCGTTCCGGCGTCTGTGCGTTATCAGGTGTGGGCGCTCCTCACCGACAGCAAGGCGAAGCGGATGGAGGGGTTATATGCACGGCTAGGCCAAAGGGAGAGAGTTGCACCCATCTCCAACATCGAACAGGATGCGCAACGTATTTTCCATGATCAGCCGTTGCTCGACCAGTCACTCGTTAACGTTCTCCAGGCTTACCTGACGATGGTACCAGACGTGCAGTACACGAAGGGGCTCGCTATGATCGCTGGCCAGCTTATACTGCAGTCTCCCGAGGAGGATGCGTTCTGGACATTTGTGACGATGATGGACTCACATATCCGTCCCTACTACTCCCCGCAGCCGATCCTGCTAGACATCGACTCTTCATTGTTCTCGAAGGCGATGGAGAACAACGACGCTCCGCTGGCTCAGAGAATCCTTGTGGAGATGGCGATACCCCCCATCTGCATATGCCGACCGTGGTACGCACGGTGTTAATCAGTTTCGTGGGATTGCTGACTGACGACAATTGTCATCAGGTTCACTGCGCTATTTGCGGACGCGTTTCCCACCGATCTCCTCCTTCGCGTCTGGGATGTCTTCTTGTTCGAAGGTATGTTGCTTCTGGAATTGATCGTATGCCGAGTACGCCGAGCTCACAACATCCGTAGGGGTTTCTTTCCTCTTCCGCGTAGGTCTGGCCGTCATTTCAAGCTGTCGCCAGTCGCTCCTACAGTGCCGAGGCCAAGAGTCGTTGCTTGCCATCCTCGCGCACCCTCCACCGCATTGCCTACCGCCCACTCCGGATGCCTTCATCGAACTAGCCTTCTCCGTTAAACTCCGGGACGAGGATATTTATAAGCAGCGCAATAAACTCGAGGCGCAACTCAAGCGCCAGGTGCAAGCTCGTTCTCAGTTATCTGCCTCTAGAGTCTCGACGCCAACTATCTCATTGCCGCGCAGCTGAACCTCGCTCATGGACGTGTGTTGTGTATACCCCGCTCGTTACAATAGACCTAAAGGTAATATACTGTCGCAGTCGCTCAATGTGCTATCATAGTGTTATGTCGCTTCCACTACAATTGTCCGCTCTTCCGTTCCACTCAGAGTATGCCATGACGTATATACATGTTATTGATCATGACCATCCACTCACGGTTTATCCTGTTTGACCCCCATGCATATAGATTGCAGTTGTCGCGTCTTCACGGCCTTTACAGCGTGTACCACCTGCCTTCGCAGCTTTGTGTGACGCCACCGGCATCTATGAGTCCCGTGCCAAGTAACGACGACGATAGGCGTCGCAAATAATTCGACCTCAGTGGCATCGCGGACATCGCGTCGTAACAGGCTTCCGACGCACTTTGGAAGAGGGTTGGTAAGCAGCTATCCGCCGATCCTTGATTGTCCAGCCGCTAACGTCAATGAACTGTTTGAACTCGCTCGTACCTCGGCTTTCAGACAGTGAGCATTCTGCTCGACCGTACTGCGGGTGCCCTCGGCCTATTCAATAGCAGTTTACATCACACAGATACTCCCGACACTCTGCACGAATATGCAGGAAATTCTCATCCTATCGCTTCGTAGACGTTTGAACCATTGCACCTACCCGACCGCTGACTCGCTACACTGATTCCCTACTCGAGGACTAACTCTTGGCTGCCGGGACCAATGACGGCCCAGGCTCGTGACCAAGCCACCAGTGGGAAATCTCGAGGTCGTGTGCATTCGCAGGAACGCACCTCCTCCTGCGTCCGAGCGAGATAACGGACCGTGGTACGTACGCATGCTCAGGCTATTTGTGGACAGTCTTCAAGGAGGCATAAAAGGTCTACCTATCGTATCTGCGAGGGTCGAGGACGTCGCTTGGACCACCTCGAATGCCTGCGGCTCTGCTCCGACCTTCGAAGATGCTGCCCTTCATGCGAGCTTGGTTCCTTGCCTGTTTTCTTGCACTCATCACACTGCAGGCGGCCGTACTTGCAGCACGGCTATCTGCTAGGTCTCTCTTGCCCGAGCAACGCATCGCTATCAGGGAATCCCTGCCGGATCTGTACGAGGCATCAGTTGTTGAACTGCAAGTACGTCGCGTCATTTTGACTTGCCACAACTTCTAAGTAAAAAATACTGTAGGCCGGTCTGCAATCCGGATTATTCACTAGTGTAGACCTCGTCAATGTGAGTGCATGTGTCTTTCGACTTGTATGTGCACACACATACATGTCGTAGGCCTATTTCGCGCGCATCGAGGAAGTCAATCTACAGGGCCCAATACTCCGTGCTGTCATCGAGACGAACCCATCTGCGCTAGCGCAGGCGGCCGCTCTGGACGCAGAGCGGCTCGAGACCGGTCCCCGCAGCTTGCTACATGGCATACCGGTACTGGTGAAGGATAATATTGCTACGATTGCCTCCGAGGGTAAGGCAGGACAGAACGGTCGTCCAGTTGCACAGACTATAGCTGAACATGAGATATGCAGGAATGAACACAACGGCTGGATCGTACAGTCTGCTTGGCTCTGTTGTCCCCGCTGAAGCTGGTGTCATCACAAAGCTTCGCGCCGCCGGAGCGATCATTCTGGGTAAGTACTCATCCGCATGTTTCTCTGTATGGTGCCCACGACGACTTGCAGGCAAGGCCAACTTGTCTGAGTTCGCCCATTTCCGAGGCAACCTGGCCTCAGGCTGGTCCGGCAGGGGCGGTCAATGCACGAATGCGTACTTCCCTCATGCCGACCCCGTATGTTTCCCTCTGAACCGTCTGAGTGTGGAGAAAACGCTTACATCGCAAACAGTGTGGTTCGTCTGCGGGCTCTGCCGTCGCTGCATCCATCGGGCTGGCAGCAGTTACCCTCGGTACTGAGACAGACGGAAGTATCACCTGCCCCGCAAACCAAAATAACCTCGCGGGAATCAAGCCGTCAGTAGGGCTCACGTCTCGTGCAGGAGGTTCGTCATGTCCCATCCGTCTCCAGTCCTGCCATGCGGCCTTTGACTCGTATCTTCGTTTGTCCGGCTAGTCATCCCTATCTCCGAACACCAGGACACCGTCGGACCCCTAACGCGCTCCATGGCCGACGCCGCAATCGTGCTCTCCGTCATAGCAGGCCCGGACCCGAACGACAACTTCACGCTCGCTCAGCCGTCCCCCGTCCCCGACTACACGCTCGCGCTCGACCGGAACGCGTTCGCGGGCAAACGCATCGGCGTCCCTCGCGCGGTGTTCTTGAACGACTCGATCACGGGGAACGACCCGTACGTGAATGAGGTGTTCGAGGCTGCGTTGGAGGTTATGAAGGCCCTTGGCGCGACGGTGGTGGACCCGGCAGACTTGCCGAGTGCAGAAGCGATTGCGACGTCGAATAATGAGTCGACAGTGCTGGATACGGATTTCAAGGTCTGTCTCCTCGAGCGTGAGGTCTTGATGTACTGATGGGATACGTGGATTTCGCAGATCCAACTCAATGCGTGGTATGAGGGGTTGCTGTCCAACCCATCCGGTGTGCGGTCTCTCGCCGAGCTCATTGCCTTCGACAACGCCAATCCAACTCTGGAAGAGCCTGCAAGGTACACAGACCAGTCGGAGTGAGTCTTCATCACTTTTTAGTGCCAACGTTCCCTGCGAATTGATGGTCCTCATACCTACGCTAGGCTCATTGCCTCCGAAGCAACGACTGGGTTCAACTCAACATACTATGCGGCGCTCGCGTACGACTATGAGATGGGACGGACGAACGGGATCGACGCAGCGCTGGAGATGTACGACCTCGACGCATTGGTTCTCCCCGCGCCAGGCTTCACCACCGTCCCCGCAGGTAAGTGACTGTTCATACGCGTCCATTGTGCTGTATAGCTTGACACCGAATATTGCAGCCATAGCCGGGTACCCGATCGTGACCGGTACGTCGCCTCGGTCGCTCTTCGCACATTAGTAGTGCTGACCCCAACTTCAGTCCCGCTTGGCTTCTATCCCGACAACATCACGATTGGCCTCGCGGGACCGGAGACAGTGTATCCCGCTCCTGGCGTCCCTATCGGCCTGTCCTTCCTCGGTACGGCTTGGAGTGAGTTTGACCTAGTATCGTATGCGTATGCATATGAGCAGCACACGCACACACGTCTCGCGAGGAAGGCGTACGCCGAGGCCATCCCGACAACGCAGTTGTGGGATGTCATTTACGGGGCCTAGGCATATGCTGGCGGGGGACATCGGCGTCGTGGTATCGGATAGGCAGTCTGTCAAAAGACGTTCCAAACGGATGAGTAAAACAGTACTGTTATCCGAAATGATAAGTGTTCGCAGCGAATCTCTTTTTGGCAAGATTAGTATCAGGAACGCTTTCGCCACGATGTCTTCGCGTGCTGCTGTGGGTCCATAGCCAGCGGTCCATGCATGTGGTGATCATAACATAACGTTCATGGAGATCGTTCGATCAAGTGATGATCGAAGCGAGTGTTCATACGAGCTACCACACAGATCAACAGACGACACCGTATGCCTGAATCGGACGTGGAAACCAGGCGCACGTACGTATATGCGGGGGATATCGTTGTTGCCTTCATGTGGAAAAGCGATGCTGTGAACCAATGAAGGACGGAATCTACCGTTGGCCCGTCTCATGCCCCGCTGATCGCAGAATCGGACAATCATGCTGTTACTTGCTGACAGCAGGCGCAGCCAGCCATGGGTCGTCAACGAGCTCTTTCGCCGTGGCCCTCCGCTCTGGTGCAAGTTGCAGACACCGCTTCAGGAAGGCTTCAGCCGCATCGACTTCGTCACCGAGCTCCGAAAACGACTCCAGCAGCTTGCGCAAAGGCCACGTAGGCTCCTCGTGATCCGTAAAATGCGCGAATGTTCCTAATCAAAATCGAAGGGAGGTCATAGTATGCTACAGCACCGCAGAGGAGTGACATACCATCCTGCTTGAAGTATTTGTCTCGATGCTTACAATTCTCCAGTGTAGACGCTTCAAACTGGGCATCAAGAGCTTCAGTCATCCGAGCTAGATGGTCCTCCTCGTAGCTCCACAATCTTTCGCGATTGGGTTCGAAGAGCCAGAATCCGACAAGCCATTCGGTGACCTGCCCAATGCGAAGGTTAAAGTCACGTTCGAAACATGACTGCATGGAACGGAGCCTTACGAGGCAGCCCACGCTCCATATATCCGCAGGAGTGCTCCAGGGATGGCCGAGAATAACTTCGGGTGCCCGGAGGGCGTCGGGCTGGATGAGCTCCTGAAAATGGTGCTCGATCCAGTGCGCTGCATGCCGATGGTATCTCAGCGCGGTCCTTCCATTCGAGAACTGCATTAGCAAACTCACAGTGGCCAACGTCGGCGAGTACGACGTCGAGGTCCCGTTCATGAATGGAGGCATCGACGGACAAGGGCAACACTTGCGAGACGACTGGAACGACTGAGGCGTTGCCCTCGGTTCCACAGTCGTACGTGACTGACGGGTTCTCGGCGAGTTCGTGCGCGACGATGGTGCATAGATCCCGCGGGCGGAAGAGGATGTTGTCGTTCTTGAGATCTGAGAGCTTACACCGTCAACGTGCGCTGTACCGCATCTCATTGCTTCCATACCTGTATGGACTATACCGCACACATCATGCAGATACTCCAAGCCGAGCAAGACTTGCCGTACCACTCGCTTGACTATGCTGGGCGCAACGCGACGATCGTTATCGTCACGCAGCTTGCGGATATAGTCGACGCCATATCCGAGGGCCTCTGTAACGAGACAACGGTGAAGTCCATGTGTACCCCTGATGTCGAAGGCATTCAAGTAGGCGAGGTTATGGCGATAGCCTCGGTGAGCGTGGTCGGCGTTTGCGATCTTCTCTAGCATGCGCTGTTCGTCTGACCTTTGGTCAGGACCGGCCGACAAGGCTTTGGTAGCTTCGCAGGTCAATATCTTGAGCGCGACAAAGCTATCTTGGCTGCTTTCAGAGGTCAGCGGATTATACATCGAGAGAACTCCAACGAGGCGCCTACCCGCGATCCCTTGCAAGCCAGACACTGGAGTATTGGCCCCAGCCGAGCTTGCGTACGATGCAATAGCGACCTCGTTCTAATCGCTGCCCTAATCTCGCAGCAAAATAGCCAGGATTGTCGCGACCGCCTTCCCTCAAGTCCTCCTCTGGAAAGCCACTAACGGAGCCCGCTGAGCTAGAAATGCTGCTGTGAGCGGGAGAAGTTGACATGCCACGGTGCGTGAGGAATGGTGGTGACTGGAGAAAGCAAGGCGTGTACAAGTCGGGATGACGGACGGACGAAGTGTGTATACTCAGGCCACCCGTGCGCTCTAGTGAGGTGCAATAAGGTAGACGTGTTCAGTCTAGGCAGCATTAGGCTATTGCATGGCGCACACGACCAAGTCACAGCGATCCTCAGAACGACGGTCGCGGTCGCGGTTCAAGTCGATCGCCTCAAGCTTCAAGATCAAGTCTCTGCGGCTACGCCACTGGCCTGTGCTATACAGAAACCGGCGCGCGTAGACTCGGAGAACAGATGCAGGTCGAGAACAAAGTCGACTCCAGTACGGAAGACACTGGCCGGTAATGATAAACACATTTGAGACGATTTGACTCACTCTCGGTCCACGCCGTAAGCACCACAATGCCATGGGTGGCTGCTGCTTGTCTCCTACAACAGAACACTTACCATTCCCACCGACCGAGCCACCGTCTCAGACGTCTTTACCCTCGGGGATGCTTCACGAATGCATGCCGCTCGAAAGTTCGAACCTAAATCCTGGTACGAGGATATTTGAACTGTTACACGTGCGAAGTATGCCCCGAGCTTCTCGCATTGCATCAATCGTCCGTTGTCGTTGACCAAGCTCAAGCCCCGTATCGTGATGCCTCCAACACTTACTGCTGGAAGCGCAATCTCTGCATTGACAGAGCGGCCCGGGACATTTGTCGCGAACCATATGCTGCGTGTTGCGATCGAAGTAGCATACAGCGAGAGCATGGGGAGAAAGAGACGACATAACGCGACCGACATGGAATACACTATGCGAGGGGTTTTGTCGGGCGCCTCGATGCGCGTGCAGTGGAGGACGTCCGGTGAACAGGGAGACTTTACCGCCCAGCGCCCGGCACGTTGCGGCGGTCTCGCCGGGGGCCGCGATCGGGGGCCGCGATGACGGGCACGACCACGTTGACAGCAACGGAGTCGAAGTTGAGGGAGCGCAGGAGATCCTACAAAGTGGGCGAGTGAGTCAAGGGATGCGGTTGTACGGACGGGACCGTATGCAAGGTGAAGGACCAAACGCACCTTGGTGTCAGGGTCGACCTCGAGGCCGTTGACGGAGGTGTCGAGGGCGGAGACCTCAGGGACGTAGTTGTCCTTGCGCTCACGCTCCTCCTCCTGGAGCTTGAAGGAAATGCCGCGGACGGGACCCTTCTGGATACGCTTCATCAAGTGGGTCGTGAAGCCAGCGACCTTGTTGCGGAGGCGTTTCGAGGGAACGACAGCCTATAAGATCGCTTCAGCACCAAGTCCTAGCTCGAGTTTATGTGTACGCACAACTTCATCGATGATACGCTTGTTCGTGTGGAAGTCAAGCGTGAGACGCGGGTAGCTGGCGGGCAACGATGAGCCTCTGAAATCGCCGTTACGACGAACGCATGTACTGACTACTTCTCGATGAGCACCCGGGAGGCCCTCTTGGTGGTCTTCGTGCGAACGCGGCCCTACACACAGTGTATATGGTCAGAAATGCGGCGAGTGTGGGGAGACGAGCGAGCAGACCATGTTGGATGATGAGGAGGCGAGAGAGGGCGGAGATGACTTGCGGGTGGCTGGGCTTGCGGCTGGGCTTGCTGGCTGGGGGATGCTCGCCGACGACCGACACAGCGCCAGTGGACGCCGGCAACGCCCGGGTGGCTGCGAGGAACTGTACAGCAGCAGCCACAGCCGCTCGCCCCTGCGCGCCTACCGAGACCCTCTCGCTCGCCGCCGCCGCCCTCCTCAAGACCCTCCAAGGTGAATACGCTCTCCTCGCTGCTGCGCGCGAGCAGAAGAGCACTGGTCGATTGAATTCGCGCGGTCTCTCCGTAGCCTGTCTTCGCCGAAGCTCGTCTTGACTCGTGCTTTCCGTAGCGCGACACTCGGACGAGCGTGTATAGCTTACTCCAGGTCTTTTCTCTTCGCTTTTAGCTCCGGCTCTTCACCGTCTCTCTCGTCTGCCCACCATGGTCCGCGTCTCTGTTTTGGTGCGTCGTCTCTTTCTGCGACTTTGCTTGCGTAGCTTTGGTGGTAACATGTGAATGATGGCATGTTAGAACGACTGCCTGGTGAGTTCAGTTCATAAGTCACAATTTCGGCTAGAGCCTTACACTATTCCGCAGAACAACATTGTCAACGCCGAGCGGCGGGGCAAGCGCCAGGTCCTCGTCCGACCTTCCTCCAAGGTCATCGTCAAGTTCCTCAGCGTCATGCAGCGTCACGGTGAGTCTCCGTCCCTTACCATCGCCGCCTTTCGGCTGCGAATCTTCGGGGTGATAACTACAGTTGACGAGGTCGTGCCTCCACCTGTCTGCTGTTTTAACGCTCCGAGACATCAACGAGCTGTCTGTACATACAACGCACGTCCGGCTTATTCCCACCGGACGTCTGTTCACTTCAGAGACTACATTCTATACGGATTACAGCAAATGCACGGGGTCATATGCTGATGACGTCGGTTCCGTTTTACAGGCTACATCGGCGAGTTCGAGATCGTCGACGACCACCGCTCCGGCAAGATCGTCATCCAGCTCAACGGCCGGCTGAACAAGACGGGTGTCATCTCTCCCCGCTACAACATCCAGGCACCCCAGATTGAGTCGTGGGTGAACTTGCTCCTGCCTGCTCGTGGCTTCGGCATCATCATCCTCGTAAGTTGTCTGTTATACTGTGGGAGTGACCGTGCTAATTGCGGCGGTACAGACGACATCGTCTGGCATCCTCGACCACGAGGAGGCGCGTCGCAAGAACGTCGGTGGCAAGCTGCTGGGCTATGTGTACTAGGGTGTTGTGTATCTACGACGTCGATGCCTTGGGCATCTCTAAAATGATCATGCATGCTCGATGCTGTGTATGCGCCATGTATTAATATTGTCTGCTTGCTGAACGTAGCTGTCTGTATCTCTGTACTGTACGACGAGTGCGATGAGGAGAGGTGGCCGCATCGGTATGTCTTGCGCGGCAACATGTGATTGTGCCTTGTGTGGCTAGACGCCTTGACGTGGCCGGGTTCGAACACCACGGCATCCGCACGCGACTTGGTCTGTTCCACCACTCGCCGTCCTAGCGTCCCTCCTCGCCGTCCATCCTGCGCCTCTCGTCGTCTCCTGCGGCAATCTCTACTCTCTTACGACCCTACACGCTGTAGCATGATCACCGCTAACGACGCGTTTCAACTCAGTCTGAAGCACGAACCCAGTCGCCTCGGACTCCACCCCTCCTCCAAGCTCTCCTTCCTCTCTGGTTCGCGGCGATCCCAGTCCCCTGTCTCCACGCGCGCATCGTCCTCCGACCGACCATCAATGTCCACTAGACGTTCCGGCGCAGCGTCTGCGTCGCCCGCCCTCAACGGCAACGCAGACGCCCATACCAACGGCCACTCGCCCCAGCAACCGAACGGCCAGGCGCAAACAACAGCTAAGCACGCGCGCAAGGGCTCCCGTTCGGCGGCGAAGGGCAAGAAGGTTGTCATACAGCGTACCGTCGCGGAGAAGGTCGTCGTCGACTGGGAGATTCCGCGAAAGGCGCTGCATTCGTCGATTGGTGAGTGCGGAATGCGTTTTTTTCTGTTTGATCGACGGGCTGAATGGGCGTTGGTGCGAAGGTGTCTTGACTCTGTATCTCTACTACTCCCATGGCTCGCCGCGGACCGTCGTCGTCGCGCTCGCGAGCGGCCTTGCGTTCATCGTCCCGTGCGATATCCTCCGGCTCCGCTCCGCTAGGTTCGAACGGCTGTTCGAGAGGAGCGTCGGCTTCCTCATGCGCGAAAGCGAGAAGGTGCGTCTTGCAACTGTCCGTTCGTGCTCATCGCCACACGTCTTGACGCGTCGCCCCCGCAGAATTCAACGAATGGCGTGATATGGTACATCACCGGCGTCATGTTCGCCCTCGCCGTATACCCTCTCGACATCGCCGTAGTCTCTATCCTCATGTGAGTCGGGAGACCCTCCTTATGCGCGACGCATGGTTTGACACCCACGTAGTTTGTCCTGGGCTGATACCGCCGCGTCTACGATCGGCCGTCTCTTCGGCGCACGCACCCCCAAGCTCCCCGCCCGCCTCCCGCTCCTCCGCCTCCCCCTCGCGCCCCGCAAGTCCGTTGCTGGATTCATCGCAGCCGTCGTCACCGGTGCGGCCATCGCGATCGGCTTCTGGGGCTGGGTCGTCCCCCAGGTGGGTGAGCCGAGCAGCTGGCAATGGCCGGTGGTCGCGCCGACGACCGGGAATCCGAGTATCCTTGGTGCAGCGGGGGCATGGTTGGGCCTCGGCGTGTTGGGCGTTGTCGCTGGGCTTATTTCAGGCATTACGGAAGCTCTCGGTGCGTCGCGTGCAGCCTTTGTTTGGTGATAACACTCATCCACAGTTCGCTGTGCAGATCTTGGAAATCTGGACGACAACCTTACACTGCCTATCATCTCCGGTGGATGCCTCTGGGGATTTTTCAAACTCGTAGAGGCGTGGAGCGCCTGAACTCACAGTACATGGTATTTATGCCTGCCCTGTAGAACTACCATACGACTTGTGCCCCGGGTACTAGTGTAGTATAATGCTTTGTAGATGCCTTCGAGACATTCGTCTCCTTTACCCCTTTGTTCATTAGTGCAGGATGCTTCGTTGGACGACATTTGGTTCCATCTGCATCTGCCACTTGCAAGAGCAAGGTTCTGAGGTCGAACTCGACAGCGGTGAGTGTCTTCCCGTTCTGCATGCTGTTAGTGTGATCACGACTCGGCTCCCTGCTCTGCGGTCGCTTCTGTATCCTGGAGTACGCGTGGGTGGGTTTTGTCCTGTGGTGAGTCCTTATTTTCTCTGGCTGTTCGAGATGACCGCGCTGGCATTGAGTCGGTGCGCTCGGCGCCGCACAGAAGCCTTCGCTCGCGGTGCACATTATAGTGACCTACAGTAAACATGGGGGGGGTTGTGGTGGGGTTGTGTTGCCCGATATAGGAATTACTATATATGGGCATAACCATATAAGGCAAGTGGTGACATTTCTCCACTGTGTGGGTGGTACATATGGACCAAATGATGCCTCATAGGAGGGCGCGCGCGATCGCGCGCGCCCTCCTAAAATGTATGCTGGATGTTTCATGACAAGGTACATTAAGGAGGACGCACGCGACCATGCGCGACCTCCTAAACACGGATATTATGGAGATGGCATGCATACCAATTAGGAGGGCGCGCGCGATCGCGCGCGCCCTCCTAATCGTACCTATATCAGCGTCTATTTCAGTGTGCATACACAGCACATGTCCAATCAAAATGTGTCTTATAGGAGGGCGCGCGCGACCGCGCGCGTCCTCCTAAACACAGATATTCTGGACATGTATGGGATGGTGCGTGCACCCATGATCCATGGTATAGGAGGGCGCGCGCGATCGCGCGCCCTCCTACATGGCATGTGTACCGGCGTCTATTCTGCCAACGTATACGGTGTGTGTGTACATATATCTGCTAAATAGGAGGGCGCGCGCGATCGCGCGTGCCCTCCTACCGAGGTGTATTTGGGCATGCATATCATGGTGCGCGCACCCCTGATGCATGTCAAAGGAGGACGTGCGCGACCGCGCGCGCCCTCCTTGTCACGTGCCATAATATTCCACACATGTGACTCATCTGTTTGCATGATGGCGTGATCAGTCCCTTCCCTTTGATCCACAGACCATCTGTGTGCGCCAGGTACGTTCTTGCTCTCACCATGTCCCCTACCACAGCACTCAGCGCTGGCCAGTCACCATGGACCGTCCAGCATGGTCTGACCGGATTCGTGTCGTCCTCGAAGCTGCTGTGCTCGTCCGGCTGATCCATAAACACACGGAGCAATTCGTGCAATCGCTCGTTCCCGTCGGTCCCGCATACGTCCCGCTCACCATCTACGACATCTACCAAAAATGGCACGAGCACATGAAGGAGTGGCTCCGCATCATACGCGTCCGTACAATCACCGACCCGCAACCCCTCAACATGCTCTATGTACGCTCAGAGATCGATCGACTCGAAGCGGTCATGATCGCATTGGCCAACTTCATCACCCCCTTGTACAGGCACTGGAGCACCCCCAGATTGCCCGAATCATTGCGCATCCACACTGATGATCGTGATGAATGGACGCACATCGCGCGGTCCACTATCAGTCTCATGTGCGTGGTGAGGGAGACTGTTGATTACTGGCACAGTATGTTCTCTGCATGACAATTAGTCTATTCAGCATACTGACTCATCACACAGAAATACTGGACAAGAATTATGGCATGTACCACACCATTGTTACATCAGTAGCTACTCACCCTCCATTGCTACAGTCGATGCAGGCATACTCTGGCAGGATCCACCCATCAAGCGGATCCTGTACAACCATCATGCCAAACACGCCATTGACCTCGATACCGCCGTGCAAGAGCGCAACACACTTGTTGGCTATTCCGGACGGTTTGTGAATCCGAGCCCTCAGTGGTTTGTCCCCTATGACCACATCAATTACACGAACGAGTACGAATTCTTTGAGCGCATCTGTGCGCACATTGCCCTTCTTCTCCAAGAGCGGCAATTGCGCATAGATCGTGAGATTGAATTCGATGAAGACATCCATGTTTGGGTGACCGCTGGCTCGGTCATCTTGCGCACTACTACTCATGATTCACGGTGCGCGCACCCCTCTCTCTCTAGTATTATGGCACCTGTCTGAAAAGTTGCAGAGAAACTCGATATCCGCTGTGAGCGCCGACCACCCATCTGGCTCGAAATCGATCTCCAAGGGATAGAGCGATTCCGGACGCACATACACGCTCCCCATGGGCAACTCACATCGCTGTTTGCGCACCCCGAGGAGATGATTTGGGACAACAGTCCGGATCGCAGAGCCCGTCGCATGCCCGAACCACCTGAGCTGGCGCGAACATTGCTCAACGGTATGGCGTCGCGCCAGGCCCTTCACTGCCAGCACGTATACTCCGCTACAGCGGAGCGTGCCACATTGCACGGGGTCAATGACCGTACATACCGCGGAGGTGGGCCGTCACCTGAGGACGTCTCGAAAAGCGTCGACTTGACACGCCTCGCGTGGTTTCAATGCGCAGGTCGATTCTATCAGCAGTGTAAGCATCCGCACTCTGAACGTTGAACACTCAGTTTTTTACTCTCAGTTGTGTAGTCATGTTTGTATGGTCTCTTACACACGCGCGGAACAATGCTACTCACGGTCGGACACATATTCATTCAGCCAGAGGTAAGTCACAAAGGTGCGCGCACCAAACACAGTGAGTACCGCATGCTATGCGCACGGTAAGAATCGCCGCGCGCACGGTAAGAATCACCGTGCGCACGGTAATAAACACTGCGCACACTTAATCACCCCTTACCTACAGTGCAGGCCGAACACTTGAGCGTTAACGGCACATACGGTCAGATGACCGGTGGCCGTCGTGTCGCGTCGGTCGACTTAGCGCCGTGGCTTGTGGCTGAGACTTAGACGCCGTTGTGGCTGCTCGCTCTTGCTCGCGCGCATCTCCCTCTCCCACTCGCACTCCCTCTCCCCCCTGCTTCTACCACTCACCCCGCTCTTCCTCGACACCCTGCAACAATGGTCGGTACCTGGGGCATGGAAAAACTGACCAATTACCTGCGCAAGGTCGCCCTCGAGGCCGGGCACCATCTCAGCGAGCGGGACTTGCTCATCTTCACGGACCACCCGCCGCGATGGGACGACTGGACGGAGGAGGACCTGATCCTCTTCAACAGGATGCTCCGGGCGCTGTACAACAGCCCGGTGTCGTTCAAGGTGTTCGAGAAGATCGTTGCGACGTACTTGCTGGTGAGTACCCTGTTCCGTGGGCTGCGAGCTGGGGGATTGACGTGCGGTTCCCCAGACAGAGGCGTGGCGCGAGGAGATGAATTACATACCGATGGCGAAGAAGTTCCCCCGCCTCACCGACATTTGCTTCGATTGGCAGTGGTGGGACGCGCCGGCGGAGGGCGCGTGGAAGGAGGGTCTTGACTTCAAGACGTTCGCAACCGGCTGGCGCAACGTGAAGCCCAAGTGGTGGGGCAAGAAGTGGTCGCCGGCGGACCAGGAGGCCGCCATGAGGCCGTTTGCGGAAATCTGGCTCAGTAAGTTTTCCGTGTCTACGTGCGCGCACCTGTGTCTGACTGCGCGCACCCCATCTCAGGCAACGACCGACTCAACCGTAAGTGTTTGCGCACTTACACCGAGTCGTCTGACGAACAGCGCACCCACTGCAGCTGCAACCCCGGTCCAAGACCGCGAAGATGAGGACGATCCGCACAGCGAAGGATACGAGATCGACGTGGGGCGTGTGACTGGTGAGGACTGCAGGAAGGCGCAGCGCCAGGCGGAGATCTACCTCGCCTGGAAGGCGAAGGGCCGTGCGCCCGCTGCGATGGCGCACCCGGTCCGTCTGCGCTCATGGGCGCGACCCCCTAACATCCCGCCCAAGTCGCAGGATACGGTGGTAAGTGCCGTCCTACGTTTCCGCGGAAGCTGACGCGATGCGTGCACTACAGCACTACGGCAGCGACCGCTGCCAGCTCTGCGTTGAGCAGGGCATGGAGGAATGCCGTGTCCCGGCGACTGCCAACGACCCGCGCTGTGTGACTTGTCGGTCGCGCAAGAAGAGGTGCCCCTTCGGAGTGAGTACACGTCCTTTTTTTGTATTCGTATGGTGCACTTATCGCTCGCAGTCACCCGTTAAACGCACCGGCTCGACCGTGCGCGCACCCTCCGCCCGTGCGCGCACCCACACTCCGGCTGTTGCAGGAGGCCCAAGGGCAGGTGCGTGGCTATGTACTGGCGACGCGACTGTGCTGATATGTCGTAGGTATGAAGCGCCGCCGTGGCGAATGATGCGCGGACGTCAGATAGGTATTGCAGGCTGGTCGAAATGTACTCGTAGTTTACAAGTGTATATAAACATGGGCAAGACCGCAATGTGTATGTAATTAATCTGCTTCAGGGTGGACGTGCGCGACGGAGCACGTCCACCCTACAGCCGCGTGTTTCACCGGTGGTCCATCTCAGGTGAGTGTATACCCACGATGTGGGAGGACACGCGCGTCCTCCTGAACCAGTGTTGCGACCCTCACATGTGTCGTAAATAGACTGATATAGGAGGGCGCGCGTGGTCGCGCGCGTCCTCCTAAAAGGCCATATCAACGTACCACAGGTACCTGATATGTGTCGCAAACATACGTATATAGGAGGACGCGCGCGACCGCGCGCGCCCTCCTATATGGGCCGTCTGACGGGCCAATTATAGTGGCCCAAAATACACTGATTTAGGAGGGCGCGCGCGATCGCGCGCGCCCTCCTATATCCGTCTATTTTGACGGTGTTCCGACACGTACGCCCACCCTCCGAACGTGTTCGCGCACCGGCATGAGGGGTGCGCGCACCCTTCAAAACACAATTTTATACCCATCAAATGGGCTGTTTTAGGAGGGCGCGCGCGATCGCACGCGCCCTCCTATAATGGCGTGTTTTTGATGATATTTGGGTGCGCGCACTCAACACGCACCCTCCAAAGGTGCGTGCACCCCATCTACCTGTCCAAATCATACAATATAGGAGGGCGCGCGCGATCGCGCGCGCCCTCCTATTTAGCAGGTTTATATGGCACTGAATGCCACCCTTCTGAAGCACAAAATCAACGGTAATAGGAGGGCGTGCGCGATCGCGCGCGTCCTCCTATATCCTGGGTGAATGACCCATATGATTGCTGTTGCCGTACGCATTTGCGAGCGTCCCCTATGATGGTGAGTATATGTCCCGCTGAAGACATATACTGCTCTCACAGGTGCACGCCCGCAATTGCGCACGGTGACCTAAATGTACTGATTGTGATGCATGCAGCGGGTCATGCACCTTCCTCGTTCCTAGGTACGTCCGTCTGCATATTATATGCTACACTATTGACTTTATACACTGTGTAAGTACGTATTTTAGGTGGGCACATTCATGCTCTTACGCTGCCAGTCACCGCTGCATCAGGTGATCAGCTCGTCCATGTGGCAAACATGAGGCGTCCTCCACCTGTGTCTGCCAGCGACGCATCCCCTTTCCATCACGCTCTCACTCTCATCCATACGGTGGGTACTCTACTTGTGTCTGTTCAGCGTTTGTCTCACTCAATTTCTCACAGGTCAGTATGGCGCCGAAGAAACCGACCAAGAAGCAGCGGGAGGCTGAGGCTGCGGCTGCGGCTGCGGCTGCAGCGTCGAGTGATCCGCCCGAGCCGGAAACACCAGCACGTCCGCCTGTATCGACCTACCCCTATGCCTGGTGCCCGGTGCCCCTGCTGGGCAATCTAACCATATATGGAAATATTTTCCCACGACCCCCTGCTGGGCAGTGCCTGCCGGGCACTCCCGACCGCCAACTCAAACTGTCTTTCTACGTGCATAACACGTCCATCCTGACCATTCTCGCTCGTCACTGTCGTTCTCTCACTCACATCCTCTTTTCTCTTTTCTTCAGCACCTCTCACAGGGACCCACACTGCATATTGGACCACTCTCACTCGTGGCTGAAACAACTTTGAATGTTGGGCGTGCCCCACTGCCAACGTACACACGTCACCACCTGTATGTCCCCACATGCAATGGGACCTGTTATCCATTCCTTGTCAACAGCAGGCAACCAGAAGGAGAGCAATACATCCGCTCAGTAGTGCTACTGTTCCACCCGTTGCACCGTCAACCATCACTCACCGAACAAATCCCCAAGTCATGCAATTTTACGATTCCTGGTCTGCTGAATGTGTGGCAGCACTCCATGTACGCTAGGAAAGACATTCCAGAGCATATCTGGCCTCTGTGTGCACTGAGCAGAAGCACGGACGACTATTGGTCTTATTATGCCAACTAACCACCGATTCAATCCCAGAGCTGTGCCTGTTGACATTTCAAGTGGTCTAAATGCACCACAATAGTCAGTCGATATCAGGAGATGTTTTCTCCATCAGACACATGCCCTCCGTGCCCCCCATAAATCCACGTTGAAATACAAGTTGTTTCCGCTGAGCAAACACCAAACAAATCACAAAGTTGCACACAATGACAGCTCAGGCTTTCTCAACAGGCAAGAATGGGCTCACAATGCCAGGGCCTACTCCCCAAATCATATGCAAGCCATATGACCGCTCAGCACAGCTGCGGAACGTCTGAGTTGTTCCCGACAACAAAACAACAAACAATTCACAGAGCTATACCAACTCACAATCTACATGGTCTGAACTCACCATAATAGCATGTCTGTCTCAGGCAAGGGTTCCCACATCCAACGCAAGCCATCTAACCGCTCAGTAGTGCCACATTTAAATGAAAGTGATTTGAGGGAAACAAATACAAAACAAATCACAGTGCTGTGCCCAATGGCAAATTTTGCACTCTCAACATGCCACGACAGCCAATCAGTACTAGGAAATCACACACACCTCACTGACAAGCCACACTGCCACTCAGTATAGCCATGCAGAGTCTTAGTCATTCAGAATGACAGAATACCAAACAAATCACACAGCTCTATTGAACAACAACCCAGACAGTGTGAACATGCCAGAATACTCCAGGACTACTTAGAGCTATACCTGAACTCAATCGGAAGCAATATGACTGCCCAGCTGAGCGATATTCAATTACGAGTGATCTCAATAAAACAAACACCCAAATAATTCACAGCACTGTCACCAGTGAAAGCCTGTGTGGTCTGAACGTGCCAGGATAGTCCATCAGTACTAGGGACCACACCACAACTCACCCGCACACCATACAATGCTTCATTAGAGCCACACCAAATCTGAGTCATTCTCGCTGACAGAATAACCAGCAGGGCACAGAGGGACAACCAATGGTGTTATACTGAATCCAAAAACAGCAAAATATCCCATCTATATCTGGAAATGGATCACAAGTCAAACAGAAGGCATACGTGCACTCAACAAAGCCACATCTCAATATGAGCAGTGTCGGCTGCACAAATACAAAACAAATTGCAGGGCTACACTCAGTGACATTCTTAGTGGTCTGAATATGCTAGAATGGTCCATCAGTACTAGGGACCACACCACAACTCACCTACATGCCACATAATGGCTCAGTAGAGCCACACCAAATCTGAGTCATTCTCGCTGACAGAATACTCAGGAGGGCACAGAGGGACAACCAACGGTGTTATACTGAATCCAAATATGGCACAACATTCCATCTATATCAAGGAATGGACCACATGTCAAACAGAAGGCATACATGCACTCAACAAAGCTGCATCTCGACATGAGCAGTTTCAACTGAACAATCATGAAACAAATCCCAGAGCTGCACTGAGCAACAATCCTACTGGTCTGAGCATGCCAGAATGGTCCATCAGTACTAGGGATGATACTACAACTCACCCGCACACCATATGATGGCTCAGTAGAGCCACACTCCATCTGAGTCATTCTTGCTGACAGAATAACCAGCAAGGCACAGAGAGACAACCAACAGTGTTACAGTGAGTCCAAATATGGCACAATATTCTGGCGCTATCGAAGAGTGCTCCCCAAGTCAAACAGAATGCCTACATGCGCTCAGCAAAGCCACATTTCAATATGAGCAGTTTTGGCTGAACAACTATCAAACAAATCACAGAGCTACACTGAGCAATAATCCAAGTAATATGAAGGTGCCAGAATGCTCCATCACTACTAGGGCCCACACCACAACTCACATGCACATGATATGACCCCTCAGTAGAGCCACACACAATCTGAGTCATTCTCGCTGACAGAATAACCAGCAGGGCACAGAGAGACAACCAACAGTGTTACAGTGAGTCCAAATATGGCACAATATTCTGGCGCTATCGAAGAGTGCTCCCCAAGTCAAACAGAATGCCTACATGCGCTCAGCAAAGCCACATTTCAATATGAGCAGTTTTGGCTGAACAACTATCAAACAAATCACAGAGCTACACTGAGCAATAATCCAAGTAATATGAAGGTGCCAGAATGCTCCATCACTACTAGGGCCCACACCACAACTCACATGCACATGATATGACCCCTCAGTAGAGCCACACACAATCTGAGTCATTCTCGCTGACAGAATCAATGGCAGCCCACAGAGCGACAATGGCTCATAATTGTGCTGGTATGAAGATGGTAGAATAGGGAGTCTGTATCAGGGAATATTGTCCAACTCACATGCACCAGTCATCTGTGCCCAGTAAGGCCACATCTGAATATGAGCACACTCCACTGAACAAATACCAAACAAATCACAGAGCTGTACCTACGGACAATGTAGGTCATATGAACATGCCACAATATTCTATTGATACTGCAGACCACCACACCACTTGCTTGCAAGCTATAAGACCACCCAGTAGGGTTATATTTGAATATGAGGAGTTTCAAATGAACACACACTGAGCAAATTACTGAGCTGTGCCAACTGCCAATGTAGGTATTGTGAACATAGCATATAATCTGCCTATACTTGGAAATATTTGTAGAGTCATACACAAGGCTTATTCCTGCTCAGCAAAGCCATCTTTGCTTGCAAGTATTTTCCTTTGAACATATATGAAACAATCAACAAAGCTGTACCTGTTGGCATTCCTGGGGATCTGTATAAGTCATAAGATTCTCTCTACACTTAGCATTCTGTCTTTTGTCTTTTGAGCTATCTTTCATCTAGCTTGGATGATAAGCAAGTATGCCAGTGTCATGCTATTATGCACAGAGCAAATGGCAGTACATGAACAATATTGTATGCTTATTAGGATGGTCTGTAACAACTGCAAGTATATACAAGGGGAAGGTAGGATTAAATGATTGTAAGTGCGAGTTTTTTTTTCTTTTTTTAGTGGAGATATGGTCACAATAATACACCCAATTACTGATCTGGCTCACTAAGCTCAGATGAGAGCTCCTCTTCCAAGCGCTGGCGCTTGGAAGGAGGTTGTCCAGCGCTGGTTGAAGGCCCAGCTATCTTCTCCCTGTAGCGCTGGAACAAGTTATCAGCCTTGTTCAATGCCTTCTCAGCCCTCTCCTCAGCCTTGTACGCATCACGCCGGATACGCTTTGCTGTCCGGTTCTGCCGCTTAACCTCCTCCGATATCTCCTTCACCTCGCCCTGCCTGCCCAGCGAAGCCGCGACATCTCTCTTGATCATCGCGACATCAGCACCCATGATGGCCTTGGGGATGATAAGCATCCCAGGATCTACCTTCTTTACCGCAAGTCCACGGTGCATGCCATCCATCTGGAAGCGCTTACGAGCGCCTTCCGAGACACACGGCCAGTGCGTATGCACAGTACGTGAGTTTGTTCCCTTGCCCTGAGCATACAACTCAGGAGAAAGAAACAATACAAAAGATAATGAACACTCACTTTGACATGATGACCTGCTAATACTCGCTCGCAGACGAGCTCGCCAGCCTTCAGAAGCTTGTCCCCTGGACATACAATGTCAGTCAGGCTACTCAGCATGGAAGGGTTAACACACATACCAATCGTGCATCCCTGGTTGAAGCACTTCGTATCCTTACTCCTCTCAGACCAGTAGAACACCTTCCCAGGCGTCGCGTTCAGCTTGTCCGCATAGGACCTCGTCAACTTCCCCTTGTCACGAATTTGCTTCTCCAGCTTCGTACGTGCATTCTCATGCTCCTCCGCAGCCTTCGCAATATGGACCTTGTGCGCAGCAGCTGCAGCTTCGGTGTGTGCATTCTGCATGTCAATTGTCAGCTAATTTCACCGAAAGGAACTGTCAGTACTTACGAACCGAGTCTGCCTACGAGGCATCGCATCGTCTGCATCCAGGTCGACAACCCCGACACTGTCGTCCTGTTGGTAGTCTTGCTCGCCCTCGTCTTCACTATCCTCGTCCTTGAATTGATGTTAGTTCGGCACAAGATATACTCACCAGTCACTTACCACGCGGCCTCGCTTCTTCGACAATCGCAGTTTCGGGATTCGTATTAGCACTGGGTCTACGAGTCGAGCGAGCCTCAGGGCCTCAGCAGACGCCGCCGCTTTCGCAGCCTGCGCAGTCTTACGTTTTTTCGCCGCAGTCGCAGCTTCGGCTTCCTCCTTCGCGGCCTCGTTGGAAGCCCTTGTGGCATTGGCCTTCGCAGTCCTCGCGTCTCTCGAAGCCTTCAGCGCGATGACCGCCTCGGCTCTCTCCTCCTCCGCAGCCTGAGCCTTCGCGGCCTTCGCTGCCACGGCTTTCGCAGCCTTGGCTGACGCCGCTTCGGCTTTCGCAGCCTTGGACACGGCAGGCTTCGCAGCCGCGGCCTTTGCTGCCTCAGCCTTCGCAGCGACGGCCTTCGCAGCGACGGCCTCTGCTGCGACAGCCTTCGCTGCCTTAGCCTTCGCTGCGTCCACCTTCGCTGCCTTCGCCGCGTCCGCCTTCGCTGCCTTCGCCGCGTCCGCCTTCGCCGCCTTCGCTGCCTTCGCCGCGTCCGCTTTCGCCGCCTTCGCCACCTTCGCCGCCTTCGCAGCGTCCGCGTCCGCGTCCGCCTTCGCCCCGTCCGCGTCCGCGTCCGCCTTCGCCGCGTCCGCGTCCGCTTCCGCTTCCGCTGCCTCCGCGTCCGCCTCCGCCGCGTCGCTGGTCGGCACTGCTGCCGCCGCGTCAGCTGTCGCAGCATCCGCCGCGTCAGCCGTCGCCACGTCCGCCGCGTCAGCCATCGCCGAGTCAGCCCCGTCTGCGTTCGCTGCGTCACTGGGCACCGCCGCGTTTGCCGCGTCGATCGTCGCAGCGTTCGCCGCATCCGGTTTCGCAGCCTTCGAGGCCCGACCCTCATCCGTATTCACGGATGCGGCAGCCTTGTCCTTCGCGGCGTCGGTCTTCGCAGTCTTCACTGCGACGAACCGGCCCTTCTGGAGGTATGTATGTGTTAGTATGTGCCACGTTTACGCCCAGTCAGACTTACCATCCGTCGCTGGACGCCCGGGAACAGACGGCGAGGTCCTGGCGGCGTTCGCTGCGCCGGTACCATCTCGTCGTCTTCCTCGTCGTGGGCTGGACTTCCGCCGTCCCCGGGCTCGCTGATGCCGGCGTCGACCTTCGTCTTCGTGTACGTATCCTCGTCGCTACTACTGCTGCTGCTGCTGCTGCTGTCGTCGCTGCTACTGCTGCTGGCGTCACTGCTACTGCTCTTCTGGCTGCCCAATACGGTGGTGCGGCTCTTGTCGCTGCGCTCGTCGGCGGTGCTGCTCTTGTCCACCTTCACCATTTTCCACCCATCAGACCGCTGGCTGGGCGGGCGGGGGATGTCCGAGTCCGAGTCGGAGCCGGCGGGCTCGGCGGTGCGAGCCATCTGTAAGGTCCGAGTTAGGCACACTCGCGCGAAAACGTATAAAAAAAACACTTACCTGGGACGAAGATTACCTTTTCCGGACAGAGACGACGTCGGCGTGGGCGACGGCGGTGAGCAAAGCTGAGCGTTCGACGATGGAGAGGGAAGCGATGGTGAGAAAGGAAGGAAGAACGACGCGCTAGCAGCGTCGATCGCCCGAATCGGCAAGTCCCGAGGCGGGCGCTCAACACTTCGCGCCTCGCCACTCTCCCTCTCCTCCCACTCTCCTCGTCCTCCACCACCCTCGCCGACCCTCCACCGCCTCTCATCTCACCTCTAACGCACGCCCGACGGCCTCCGGCATAGACAAGACATGTCGGGCGAAGAACCTCGCGGTACAGCCGGCCTGCAAAGCGCGCCAGCCACGGCAAGTCCGACGGCCCACGACGACGAGCAACGCGCTCGTCCAGGCGAACGTGCGGCGCGAACAAGTGCGCTGCGCGTCGAAGGAGTCGCCGGTAGCCGCATGGAGAGGGAAACGAGGAGGTGAACGGCAGGCAAGGCCGTTAGCATTCGGAGGTGAGTAACCTCTACCTCCCTGTCTCCCCCTACCCGTCCTACCTCTCTCGGTCGCCCGCGCGTGCTTAGGTTAGGTTAGGTGGTTTAATCGCCTGAACACGCCGCGAAGCGGCGTTAGACTGAGGAGGTGGCGGTAGAGGCCAAGGGACAAGAGCGCAGTGGGGATCCACAGCGCGACCCTTTCGGCTTATATGCCTCATCAGGTCCCTTTGGTATTGTTTAGTCACGTTTACCTGTACAGTACCACAACAAGCCCGATTTGGGCAGGGTGACACATATTATCTTGCAAATGCTGCGATGTCCGTGATGGACTTCTTTTCTAGACCGAGCCGGATCCCGGCTGGAACCGATCTAGAACGCAGTGACGTCAGTAATCTAGAATCCAAGATCAGCGCTTATACCAGCGCCATGTGATCCTGTTCCGGAGTGGTCCGGACAGCGGGAGCGCCCGGAGGCTTCACTGGCTGCACGTGACCACGGCGGAGCCCGGGTGACCGAAGGCACCTGACGTGTCACGTGATTAAACGTGACTCGCTCTAGGCCACACGTGATACCATCACGTGACTAGGCCCAGACTGGTCCGACCGTTAGCCAATTTGGTTATGGGGACAATTGAGACGACCCAGGGTGCCTTGGCGCCGGCTTAACCCTAGTAAGCGCCGGCTTAACCCTATAGACGCCCAAGATTTCCCAGAGCGGGCGGGCAGGGCGATGGACTGGTGTGGGTGGATTGGAGAGTGGGGTGAACCGGCCAGGCTGGACGGTGAATGGGTACGGTTCGTCGAATGAAAGGCCGGGCATGCGATGTGTGCGTCCGCGACGCACAGCACGCACGGGCAGCAGCGGGCGTGCGGCGCGGCGTTGTGCGTCCGCGACGCACAGCAGGCGCACGACGGGCGAGGCACGTGAGGTCCGTGCATGGCCTGCGGTCCGGCGGTGCAAGTGCGCGGGTTGCTGCGGAGCCGAGAGCCTTGGGCGTCGCGCGGGCAGGTGTGCGTCGCGGACGCACAACGCCCGCGCGACGGCCGGCGCGAGCGGAGCTGCACCCGTGCACGTGCACCGCCGGACCGCAGGCCATGCGCGCGCCTCACGTGCCTCGTCCGGCGTGTGCCCGCTGTGCGTCGCGGACGCACAACACCGTGCCGCACGCCCGTTGCTGCCCGTGCGCGCTGTGCGTCGCGGACGCACACATCGCACGCCCGGCCTTTCATTCGACGAACCGTACCCATTCACCGTCCAGCCTGGCCGGTTCACCCGAGCTGGGGTAGTGACTGGTTGCTTAGAGCTGCGATTCTGCCCGTTGTAACAGTGGCTACTTACAATTGCTTATCTTTCCGTAGTTACTTATAATTGCTTATCTCTCCGTCGTTACTTACAACTGCTTATCTTTCCAATGTACCCATTCAAAGTCACACTGATGTACGATGAGCATTGCATTCCGCGTAACGAGTAGTACAAGAACAAAAGAAAACAAAGTCCGACGTGTACAGATGAGGATGCGAGAGATGATACAGTATATACGAGTCCGCGACACGACGAAGGCCTCACTTTTTGCCACCCTTCTTGCCCTTCGAGCCGCTCTTCGCGTTGCGCGCAGAAGTCGTCGGCTTGCCGGTTGCCTTTCCGCCGCTGACCTTGGCGAAAGTGAAGCGCTCGACCATCGGGGCCTTGCGCATCGTCCGACGAGGGGGCTCATCCAGCGCGGACGAGTTCTTGCGCTTGCGCGGGTTCGACGGTCCAGCCGCAGACGACGATCCAGCGGCAGACGCGCCCTCGCCCTCGTCCTCGTCGTCCTGCTCGTCCTCGGTCGAACTGCATGAAGCCTGCAGAGGGGCTGGCGGCGGGGGTGCCTAGAAGGAAGTCAGCACAAGGTGTTTGAAGCGGGTAAGGACTTACTGAGAGGGCTGGATTGCGTGAAGCCAGCACCCGGGAGGGGCGCGTTGTCCACGTCCATGGCGTCCTCGTTGTCGACGACGGGGGCGGCGGCCTGCTGCGGGGCGGGGTGGAGGGACGCCTCACGCAACTGCTGAGCAACAGCGTCGAGGGAGGGCGGGTTTGCAGCCGAGCGAGGGGGGACGGTAGAGGTTTGGCGCCATGGAGACGATGGGCCGGCGGGAGAGTGCGGGTGGTGGTGCTGCGGCGAGGACGGCGGGAGGAACGAGAACGGCGAGGGCGGGGGGACGACGCGAGCAGGGGACGGGAGGGGCGGGAACACAAACCGGGAGGACGATGGCGGCGGCGGAGTGGGAGTGTGAGGGGGGCGGGGGGCGGGGCCGGCAGCGGAGCCAGTCGACGGAGACGGCGAGCGGGACGACGGTGGCGTCGGCGTTGCGGCCATCGCGGCCATCTTCTCGACCTCGTCCTCGAGAGCCTCTGCGGCAGCCTGCGCGGAAGCCTTGGCAGCGTTCTTCGCCTTCACCTCGGCGGCCTTGATAGCCCTCGCGCTGCCGGCGGCGCAGCTGTTGAGGTTAGCCTTCCTCGCCGCCTCCTTCTCCTTCTCGGCCGCCTTGTCGGCCTTCTCCTTCTCCTTCTCGGCCTTCTTCGCGGCGGCGGCGGCGGCTTTCTGCGCCTTCTTCGTCATCTTCGGCGGGGCGACTTGGGACGTGGAGGCCGCCGAAGTCGACGCAGCCCCGGACGCGGTCGTCGTGGCAGTCTTCTTGCCCGACTTCTTCGGGGCGGAGACCTCCACGATGTCGTCGTCCTCGGACTCGACGATGGCGGCAGACTTCGGCGCGGCCTTGCCCTTGCCCTTCCTGTCGGCCTTGCCCTTGCCCTTCGACTTGCTGGCCTTGGGGGTGGGCTCCTCCTCCTGGGGGTGCTCGTCCTCGAACTCCTCCTCGTCCTCCTCGTCGACCTCCTCGGCCTCATCGTCGATGAGGTCCGCGACGACGTTGCCGATGAGGCCCGAGAGCGCTCGCTCTGTGGAGGCATGAAGGTCAGATAAGACAAGATGAGAAAAGGACGACTTACGCAGGGCAAATCGGACTCGACGAATGCCTCGTGCATGAGCAGCTTGGCGTAGGCGAGGTTGTGCAGGAAGACGTCAGTACTCCCGAGCAGAACCAGGTAGTAACGTAGCAGGCCTTGAGCTGGCCCATGCGCACGATGCGCCCCTTCGCCTGCTCGTCCTCCTGCGCGGACCACGTAGTGTCCTAGAAGGTGTGAGCAGACGACAAGGAGATAAGGGGATACTCACGATGAAGATCATGATGTTGGCCCACGTCAGGTTGAGGCCAGTCGCGCCGACCGACGACATGACGAGCACGCGGGGCCCGTCGACACCGGACTTCCTGAACTCTTCGACGACCTTCGCGCGGTTGGCGGCCGAGAGCTTGCCGTTGAGGAACAGGACCTTGATGCCGTAGGCGTCGAACAACTACAAGAACGTGAGTAATACTGCGGAGAAGGCGAAGGAGGACTTACGATTTGAGAACCTCGTTGTTCGAGGGGAAGTACGAGAAGACGATGATCTTGTCAACGTCCGTGGCGTTGGCCCCATCGTTCTTCTCGCCGCCCGCCTGCTTCTGCCGCGTCGGGATCTTGCTCGCCCTCCGCGTCGGGATCTTGCTCGCCCCCGCCGGTCTTCTCGCCCCGCCGGTCTTCTCGCCCTCGACGGTCTTCTCGCCCTCGACGGTCTTCTCGACCTCGACGGTCTTCTCGACCTCGGCAGTCTTCTCGTCGTCGGCGGTCTTCGCAGCCTCGGCGTTCTCGTCGCGCGCAGCGTCCGCGTCGCCGCCGGCCCCGTCGCCCGCAGGAGCGGCCTCTTCCAGGTGTTCCTGGTAGTTGCTGTCCGGCTCGAGGACGTTGGCGTCGGGGAAGGGGGGGAGGTTCCTGAGGGGGACGCCCCGGAACTCCTTCTTGTTGGCCAAGGGCGGGGCGCCCGCGGTGCCGAGGTGGTGCTGGATGATCTCGAAGAGCGCCTGCAGCTTGGCGGTCGGGCGCGCTTCGAACTCATCGCGAGAGCCGGGGACGGGGAAGTCGGACTTCGACGACTGGGAGAGATGGAACATCGCGCGCCGCAAGTCGATGTAGAAGGACTAAAAAATGAGTCAGCAAAACGAAAAAGCAACCATCGATCTGTGCGTCCTCGACGCACAACGCCGCGCAGAAGGCAGATTCCCCCGCAACGAGAGGCCCACGAGCCAGTGTGCGTCCGCGACTCACAGCGCGTACACGCGACCCGGCATTTCGCTCTGGGGTAGGCGCGCGGGCAGCTGCGTCCGGTTGTGCGTCCGCGACTCACAGCACGGGCTAGGGCTGCGGCCGCTGTGCGTCCGCGACTCACAGCGCGGTGCGGGGCTCCGTGCCCACTGTGCGTCCGCGACTCACAGCGGGGTGCGGGGGCTCCGTGCCCGCTGTGCGTCCGCGACTCACAGCGCGGTGGCGAGGCTGCATGCCCGCTGTGCGTCGCGGACTCACAGGCCGTGGCCCTACGCTGCGCGGGCTGGGCGAGATCCAGGTTAGCCCGGCGCGCTGTGCGTCGAGGACGCACAAACGGCCGGCACAAATCCGAAATGCTTGACTTACCTTGTCCGTTGCCGACGCCTGGCTGCGACCAATCGCGTCGCCCAAGTTGCCGGCGATCTCGTTGAGGACCTCGGACTCGTACTCCGCCAGCCGCAACATGATGTTGATCTCGGTCACCGGAGGGAGGCCGCTGATCTCGTTGCCCTCCCAGTCGCGGGACTGGACGGTCCGCCGGATGACCATGCTGGTCCACCGCTGCCGGAAGTCGGCCATCACGTTGACGGTCTCGACGACGAGGTCGGACTCGACGGCCTTGGCGGAGTCCTTGGGGGCGGAGCGGTGGACTTGCTCCTGCGCCTTCTTGCTGTTGCGCCGAGCCTTGCGATCGCGGGCTGCAGCGCGCTGGAGCGCCTTCCGACTTCCCTCGATGGCGGAAGTGTTGTCGTCGTTGAACCCACGGACGCCCATCAGCCGCCCGATTTGGGCGAGGTCCTGACGAATCGGTCAGCAATGCGAAAGGGCGGGAAAGCGGGCGTACATACCATCGGGTTCGTGATCGTCGGGGTCGCCGTCATCCCGATCATCCCCGCCGTCTGGTTGCGCAGCGAGCGCACGGCCGTGTAGAGCTTGTTGAGGCGGCGCATCGAGTGCACCTCGTCGACGATCATCATGCCCCAGTCCCTGCTGTAGATCGTGCGCCCAATGCGCGGCTCGTGCTGGCCCTCGGGCCGCTTGATCATGTTGCCCGCGCCCCAGGGCTTGCTCTCGTCCTTCCGGAACATCTCGATGCCGTCCTTGTCGACGGACTGAAACGACGAGGTTAGTAGATATGCGAGCGAGCGCAGGCAGGACGTACCGGGGCGGTGGCGAGCACGAACTGGCGGGTCTTCGGCTGGACAAACTTGTCGACCGTTTCCCAGAACGATTTCGCGCTCTTGCGCACGGCGGCGGTGTACGGCGCGAAGTCGAAGGTCTTCGCGCGGACGTAGCGATGGAACTCGACGGTGACTTGCGTCTCGAGGGCGACGGGGATGATGAGGATGGTGGGCGCGTCGGGGACGTTGCCGTCCTTGGTGTTGTGAAACTTTGTTTTCGCTGGGAGAAGTGTTAGCGCGCTGCAGAGGTGGGGGTGAGTAGGACGCACCGTATTTGCCCGGGAAATGGCCGTGCTTCTCGTAGTACTCGCGGTAGAACGCGAGGAAACATACCGTGCCGATGACTTGCATCGTCTTGCCGACGCCGACGCCGTCCATGAGGAGGGTGGGCTTGCCACCGAGGTAGTTGTCGAGCATCTTGATGATGCCGATGAGTTGATGCCAGCGGGGCGCCAGCGGGACGGCGGAGGGAGCGTTGAGAGCCTTGATGCCCTCGTCGGTCCAGGGATCGGTGAGGCCGATCGGATCCTCCTTGTCATTGAAGAAAGGGATCGCCTTCGTCGCCGAGACGCCCAGCAAGTCCCAGAGCTGGTCCATGCTGAACGCCTCGTACTCCTCGACGCCGGTCCCCCAGTCGAACCCCTTCATGGCGTCATCGGGGATGAGGAGGTCGAGAGGATCTTCCTCACCGTCCCCGACCAACACGTCGATTTCCGCGGTCAACGCGGCGAGGTCCGTCTCGGACGCGAGCAGCCGGAGCGCCTGCGACACCGCTCTCGGCAGGCCTGACGACAGTAGTCAGCAGTGTCACCGTTTGGAGCATGCATTGAAACGTACCCGCCACGTCCTCCCTCACGTTCTCGACCTGATCTTTGAGCAGCTCGATGCGGTCGAGCTGCTTCTTGTACAACTCGCAGGTCACCTCGTTGTCGTACTTGCGGGCGATGGCGATCTTGTTCCGCATGCGCTTGACGTACGCCTTGAGCTTCGCGATGGACGGGCTGGCCACGATCTCTGCACGGACGTGAGCAATCCAGCCGGGAAAGAAGGCGGCTTACTCACCCTCCCACTTTTGGTCCAGCTCGACCGCCTCCTTCTCGAGCGCGGTCAGTTCACGTCCGATCCGGACGCTCTCGCCGTGCCAGGTGGAGGCGACGATGCGGCTGACCGCGCTGAGGGCCCACGGGACGCACTTCTTCCCCATCCCGTTGACGGTCGCCTGCTCGCCGAACAGAGCGAGGGCAATCCGCGGATAATGCACGTTGAGCTGGGAAGCAGTGACGCCGGGCAGCTGCAACGGCGTCAGAGGTGTTAACGACAGCGAGCAAGGCCCACGCACCGACGTCGCCTTGAACTCGCGCATCACATCGTACGCGCTGCTCTCCTCGCCCTCCAACGTCTCAACGACCTGCTCCTTCACCCGCCACTTACTAATCCGAGCATTGATCCATCTCAGGACGAGGTCGCGGCCCTCGGTGTCGTTGTCCTTTTTGACCTTGAGGAACTTTTGCTTTGTCGATTCGTTCGGGAGGGCGGCGTACTTGGCGACGAACGCCGTGACCTTGGTGAGCGGGGCACCGTCGTGGATGGTCCAGCCCTTCTCGACGTGGTCGTCCGACCAGGGGAGATCGGCGAGCTCCGTGAGCTGCTGCCAGCAGCCGGAGGTGACGACTTCCGGGCACGTGACCATCAGGTCGAAGAGGGCGTGGGTGATTGACCAGCCGGGCATGGTGAGTCGGGTCGAGCGGAGCGGGAGTGGCGGTAGGGACGGTGGGAGAGGGAAGCCGATGAGAGCAGGAAAGAGGAGAGAATAAGGAGATGGACTGCGTGCGCTGGTCTTTATGTAGCATGCAGCTCGGCCACTCGAGTGATGGGGATGGTTATCGATTGATGGCGGGTGAATTGATCAACGCCGTGCTTGCCCAAACGCGGCGGGATTCGCGGTGGCGAGACGGCACTCGCGGAAACAGTTTATTAAGGGCGGGCAATTACTATGAATGGTAGGGCCTTTGTGCGTCCTCGACGCACAGCGCGCGCGGGGCAGAATTGGCCTAACACGTGGCGGCAGGGGCGCGGGCACCTGTGCGTCCGCGACGCACAGCAGCGCGGGGGCGGCGTTCGCGACCTGGGCCGGACGGCCCGTCGCTCCCGCCTGCGCGCCCCTGTGCGTCGCGGACGCACAAGGCGCGCCGGGCCTTCAGCGCGCCACGTGTTAGGCCAATTCTGCCCCGCGCGCGCTGTGCGTCGAGGACGCACAAGGGCCACTCGGGGCATGGCCGCACGTGACCTCAGCCGTCCACAGCCCTCTGTGCGTCGCGGACGCACAAGGCCGCGCCTTGCAGTGCGATGGCGAAGCTCACTGGCCCCGTGCGCGCTGTGCGTCGAAGACTCACAGAACAGGGCTCGCTCACTTGTTGTGCTGTGATACAATTTAAATCCGTTTCCTCACATCTCGTCCACAAATGTCATTCGAACGTGCAATACATCACTCATATCAGACTATCTAGGCACGTCCTCCTCGTCCTCTTCCTCCTCCTGAAAGTCGGGCCCACCCGGGAACTGTCGAACTCCCGCGGGCTGCTCGATCTGCATCTCGTCTTCTTCTCCCGCCTGTACCTCCCGCAGGCGCACGAGCATGTCGCGCCTCCAGACCCGCGGATTGATGGCCAATAAGGGAGCCGGAGCGTCGCTGTCGCACGGGATTCGGTTGGCCCTCATCGCGGTCGTCGTTTTTGTCGTCCAAATGCGATCGGACTCGGTGTACGGCAGCCAGAGGAGCTCGTCGTAGAGGCGGAACACAGCCCCCCTGATCAAGTTCACATTGACCGGGGTTGTTCTGCCCCCGACAAGGCCGCCCCACAGCTTCCAGTACGTGCAGTTCGTGAAGTTCTGCAAGGCGTGATTGATGGGTACGTTTGGCAGCGGGAAGTAGCGGTCGAACATCTTCGTTCGCCAGTGATCCCGCTCCACCTTGATGACGCGTACTTGGGAAAAGGGGAGCTCGGGTGATTGGAAAAGGGCGTCGGGAGCGTTGACTCTCTCCTCTTGCGAGACGATCATATAGGACGGCTGACGCTTGTCTCGCGGGCCGGGTGCCTTGTCGATGAGGTCGTACTTGAACTGCTCCCACAGACGGGTGACTCGCTGTTCGACGGAGAGGTCCCCTTCGTCGTCAAACTCGAGCGCCCGTCGTCGTTCGCCTTGATCTTCGAGCTGAACGCCCTGCCCGGCGAGGCCGAGGTGTCGCACAGGCAAGGGAGCGGTGCGCACCATCTGCGCCGAACCCGTGAGGGGCTGACGGTTGTTGCGGCGGGTAGCGTGAGGCTTCCCGCGAACAACCGTGATTCCGTGGATCCCAAATCGAGCCGCGAGCTCGATCATGTTAGGTGCCACATACCGAGCGCACAGATTGTTTGGATTGATGAGCCGGCGATCGTGGCAGGTGTAGTGTCCGTTGACCACGGTGATCGTCGCGAGGAAGAACATGCCTTGGGACGTGCCCATTGGCTCCATGCCATCACCGTCCAGTTCGTCGTCATCCATGTATTCGTCGTCTTCATCCCAATCATCTCTGCGATACGCTGCGGTCATCGCCTCCATCGTTGGCCAGGGCGGGGAATCGTTGTTCCGGTAAAGAGTGCCGTTGAGAATATGAGTCAGCATCGCGCCGAATTGGAGACTGGCGCGAGTGACGCGCTGGGAGGCGGGCGATTTGGTCATGTTTTTGATGGCTAGGTAACAGGCAAATACACGCCAGTATTTGAAACTCCTGTCGCGGGGTTAATGCATTACTGAGGTGAGGTGACGGTGCAACTTACCACCAAATGTCCCCTGGCACGCTGATGCACGAATTACTGAGTAGAAGGTACGGGACGTTGCGGAGTGCGACGCCGCATTGCCTCGCCGAGACCCGAACTTCGAGGCGGGCCGATGCTTCTTGCGGCGGGTCGTCGTCGTCCCCCATGCACGCGAGAAATGCCTCCGTCCACTTGTTCAACCTTTGGAGAAGGTGGTTCACCTCGCCCGGCATGAGCTGCTTCGGCTCGGCTCTGAGGAATTGGCCTGGATGAAGCTGGTAGTGAACAGACTTCTCCGTGCTGTACACGTTAATGTACTTCACCTGGTCGTCTCGTCCCGCGGTCGGTGTAGCGACGCGGAATCCCGCGACGTCGCTCAGCTGCATGCATGCGTCGTACTCGAAGTTCCCGCCATTCGCGCATGCAGTCACTCGCGCCGGAGTAGCACTGGGCATGACATGCCTCATGATGGGCATGTGCTGATCGGCACGCCAGTGAACGACGTGCCCGGGATGATGTATCTCGAGCGCGACGTCCACGAACCATCTGTGCTCCAGATCGGCGTCACTGATGTCGGTGAAGTCGATGTGCTGGAATGTCTCCTGTAGGGCAAGGTTCGCGTCGACATCGTCATGCGGGTTGTGGTGACTTCCTCCCTTCGCTCCGCGGAGCTCGTGGTAGAAGAAGGCGTCAGCGAACTCGGGGATGTCGATCATGTGTGCGTCCATCCGGGTATGCAGCAGATCGAGGACGTTGGCAGGGATCTCCTGAGTTCCGAAGTGCCACTGCCCGTTCACGCCGCGACTGCTGTCCTCGACGGCCTGATAAGATGGCGGCCAGTGACCGAGGTGGGCGAAGTGGATGTCACGTAGGCTCGGTAACATCACGTCCTCGTAGAACATGACGAGGAGCCGCTTGGGGATCGCGGACGACATGCTCGGCCGATACATGGCAGGGAACATGATGTTCACTTTTGCGCGCATGCCAACCTTCGCGAAGCCCATGTTTGGAATGCGATGTAAATCAACTTCGGTGAGGGTCTATGTGGTGGATACGTGAGGGCTAGCCAATGGCAATTACGCAATGTGCTTACACCATTAATTAGAATCGGGTACTCCAGATGCACCGTCTTCTTCAGCGTCTCGGTGAAGGCGCACATGGGGAATACGAAGAGCGGACACTGATATGGCAATATCTTGGAGATGCCGAACATCGAGTCAAAGTC